>NC_034175.2:65115591-65443091 GCF_002021735.2 Oncorhynchus kisutch | reverse complement strand
ATTACAAAAGAAAGAAAGGAAAAAAGCTGAAAGAGAGAGTTGAAAGTTATTTTGCTTCTGAACATACAGGTGCTACCAACTGGCATCACGTCCTGTTATAGAATTCCATAATTGGACCCTGAAAAACCAGAACCAGATATCGTATCTTGATCGTTTAAGTTTATTAGTCTCTCTCAATTAATGGCTACTCAGCCTTGACAAACTGTGTTGAGTCAATTGTATTGATGCTCCCTTTTAGTTTTAGGGAGGCCGTATCCTTCACAAAAGCACCACATGTTGCTGAGAGACACTGATAGTCCTCTGGATGACTACAGTAAATATACAACATCATTTCTGTCAGATAAACATAATTTCAATGATGAAACAGAGGTTTTATAGCTTTTATAGCCCTGTTCTATCTGAGCCTCACTCCTGGTCTCTAGTCGTTCCCCCTCCCAGTCCGTCCCTGCTGTGCCTCGTCCCCTTGGCACCTCCATCTCCTCTCATCTCTCCTTCTTTCACTTTCTTTTTGAATTTTCCTCATTTTCACTCTGTCTGCGTATGTATTCATGAGTTTGTGTGTGTGAGCAATATATGCACTCGTCATGCAGGGCAGTCCTGTTAATGGCTTGAAGGGGAAATCACTGCATCCCGTCTGATTTACAGTCAACCCCCGCCCTCATCTGTCACCCAAAACATGATTTACAGTCAACCCCCGCCCTCATCTGTCACCCAAAACATGATTTACAGTCAACCCCCGCCCTCATCTGTCACCCAAAACATGATTTACAGTCAACCCCCACCCTCATCTGTCACCCAAAACATTATTTACAGTCAGCCCCACCCTCATTTGTCACCCAAAACAACTGAGAGAGTAGCATAACAAAGTAGGGAGAGGCTCTACCACCACTCTGCAGCACCCAACCATGACCCAGTAACACCACTCTGCAGCACCCAACCATGACCCTGTACCACCACTCTGCAGCACCCAACCATGACCCAGTAACACCACTCTGCAGCACCCAACCATGACCCAGTAACACCACTCTGCAGCACCCAACCATGACCCTGTACCAACACTCTGCAGCACCCAACCATGACCCAGTAACACCACTCTGCAGCACCCAACCATGACCCTGTACCACCACTCTGCAGCACCCAACCATGACCCTGTACCACCACTCTGCAACACCCAACCATGACCCTGTACCACCACTCTGCAACACCTAACCATGACCCTGTACCACCACTCTGCAACACCTAACCATGACCCTGTACCACCACTCTGCAACACCTAACCATGACCCTGTACCACCACTCTGCAACACCCAACCATGACCCTGTACCACCACTCTGCAACACCTAACCATGACCCTGTACCACCACTCTGCAACACCCAACCATGACCCTGTACCACCACTCTGCAACACCTAACTATGACCCTGTACCACCACTCTGCAACACCTAACCATGACCCTGTACCACCACTCTGCAACACCTAACCATGACCCTGTACCACCACTCTGCAACACCTAACCATGACCCTGTACCACCACTCTGCAACACCCAACCATGACCCTGTACCACCACTCTGCAACACCCAACCATGACCCTGTACCACCACTCTGCAACACCTAACCATGACCCAGTACCTCATCCCCTCACTGCTAATGTTACCACAGTCCCTCACACTCAAAGCCAATGATGTGTGAGGAAACTTGCACATCAACCAATACATAAAACTCCTCCTTTCCCTCGTCAATAATAAGATATTGATTTGGACACTAGTCGATAATAAGATATTGATTTGGACACTAGTCGATAATAAGATATTGATTTGGACACTAGTCGATAATAAGATATTGATTTGGACACTAGTCAATAATAAGATATTGATTTGGACACTAGTCGATAATAAGATATTGATTTGGACACTAGTCGATAATAAGATATTGATTTGGACACTAGTCGATAATAAGATATTGATTTGGACACTAGTCGATAATATGATATTGATTTGGACACTAGTCGATAATATGATAATACGTGTCGGTGGTTGTTGATCAACTGATATACCGGAATTCAGTTTTCTCTTTTCTTTTTCCTTGTTTTTGTTTTCTGTTCAATATCGACCCTGCCAGACGTCCCTTCGTTTGTCTTTTGACCCTTTCACTGGTTTTCTGTTGGGTTTAGGGGCTGTTGGTCTTCCTGTGTTAAGCTGGACCCTAGAGAGGGGGCAGGGGCACAGGGGGACAGGGGGACAGGGGGAAGGGGGCATTTGGGTTGGCATGAGGATAAGGGTCACAGCTTTCAACAGAGAGTGTCTGACCCAAACCCCCTCGTCCAGATGGTCACTGTCTGCCAGGGAGAGGAGCAAAGCTGACCCCCCTCTACACACACACAATACACACATATACAAACACACACAAGCACACACTCATATCTAAATACATGCAAATGAACACAGGCTTACACACACACTGCCCCTACAGAACCCCAGATGGACAGTACATAGTTTGATATGTTAAAAAATATGATTTTGTTTAATTTGTGCTATTTTCATTTTGAAATCCCAGGATAGAAAAAGAGACACATAAACAGACTATTTAGCGTCTAGCAATCAGATCCAAGTCATCTACATGGAATTTTTGTCTAGGAGTTTTTCCTGACAATTTTACATTTTTCCTTGGCTTTAAAAACTTCTGAGCCATATGTGTGTGTTTTTGGGAGCCATATGTGGTTTTGTTGTCCATCCCTTTGTTGGCAAACAGAGCCAGTGAGATGGCAGAGAGAGGGCTGTGTTGGACGAGTCCTGCCCAAAACTCCCTCTTCCTCCTGGGGGACTTGTAATGGTCAGATCCATGAGCAGATGGAGCCGCTCCTCCTCCTCCTCCTCCTCCTGTTTCTCCTCCTCCATTTCCTCCTCCTCCTCCTCCACTTCCTCCTCCTCCTCCTCCTGTTTCTCCTCCTCCACTTCCTCCTCCTCCTTCTCATCTTTCTCCTTTTTCTACTCCTCATCCTCCTCTTTCTCCTCCTCCTCCACTTCCTCCTCCTCCTCCTCCTCCTCCTCCTCCTCCTCCTCCTCCTCCTCCTCCTCCTCCTCCTCCCCCTCCTCCTGTTTCTCCACTTCCTCCTTCTCCACTTCCTCCTCCTCCTCCTCCTCCTGTTTCTCCTCCTCCACTTCCTCCTCCTCCTCCTGTTTCTCCTCCTCCACTTCCTCCTCCTCCTCCTCCTCCTCCTGTTTCTCCTCCTCCACTTCCTCCTCCTCCTCCTCCTGTTTCTCCTCCTCCACTTCCTCCTCCTCCTCCTCCTGTTTCTCCTCCTCCACTTCCTCCTCCTCCTCCTCCTGTTTCTCCTCCTCCTCGTCCTCCACTTCCTCCTCCTTCTCCACCTCCTCCTCCTCCTCCTCCTCCCCTCCTCCTGTTTCTCCTCCTTCTCCACTTCCTCCTCCTCCTCCTCCTCCTCCTCCTGTTTCTCCTCCTCCACTTCCTCCTCCTCCTCCTGTTTCTCCTCCTCCACTTCCTCCTCCTCCTCCTCATGTTTCTCCTCCTCCACTTCCTCCTCCTCCTCCTCCTCCTCCTCCTCCTCCTCCTCCTCCTCCTCCTCCTCCTCCTCCTCCTCCTCCTCCTGTTTCTCCTCCTTCTCCACTTCCTCCTCCTCCTCCTCCTCCTCCTCCTCCTCCTCCTCCACGTCCTCCTCCTCCTCCTCCTTCTCCTCCTCCTCCTCCTCCCCTCCTCCTGTTTCTCCTCCTCCTCCTCCACTTCCTCCTCCTCCTCCTCCTCCTCCTGTTTCTCCTCCTCCACTTCCTCATCCTCCTCCTCCTGTTTCTCCTCCTCCACTTCCTCCTCCTCCTCCTCCTGTTTCTCCTCCTCCACTTCCTCCTCCTCCTCCTCCTGTTTCTCCTCCTCCACTTCCTCCTCCTCCTCCTCCTGTTTCTCCTCCTCCACTTCCTCCTCCTCCTCCTCCTGTTTCTCCTCCTCCACTTCCTCCTCCTCCTCCTCCTCCTCCTCCTCCTCCCCTCCTCCTGTTTCTCCTCCTCCTCCACTTCCTCCTCCTTCTCCACTTCCTCCTCCTCCTCCTCCTCCTCCTCCTCCTCCCCTCCTCCTGTTTCTCCTCCTTCTCCACTTCCTCCTCCTCCTCCTCCTCCTCCTCCTGTTTCTCCTCCTCCACTTCCTCCTCCTCCTCCTCCTGTTTCTCATCCTCCACTTCCTCCTCCTGTTTCTCCTCCTCCACTTCCTCCTCCTCCTCCTCCCCTCCTCCTGTTTCTCCTCCTCCTCCTCCTCCTCCTCCTCCTCCTCCTCCTCCTCCTCCTGTTTCTCCTCCTCCTCCTTCTCATCTTTCTCCTTTTTCGACTCCTCACCCTCCTCCTCCTCCTCCTCCTCCTTTTTCTCCTCCTTCACTTCCTCCTCCTCCTCCTTCTCATCTTTCTCCTTTTTCTACTCCTCATCCTCCTCTATCTCCTCCTCCTCCTCCTCCTCCTCCTCTTCCTCCTCATCCTCCTCCTCCTCTTCTTTTCGTCCTCTCTGTACTCTCTCCAAATCCGACTCGAGCATCCTGCCCTGGGGGAACATATGCACTGCTTCTTGAAGGAAGTGTGGCATCTCGGAGAAGGGAGAATTTCGGCGGTTTTCCCAAATAATTTCTATTATCTTGAGCTGCCTTCTGTGAACTCTTCGCCGATAGGACAGAAAGACTGTCTTCAGTGACCATGCAATAAAGACCCAGGACTCAAACAAACAAAAGCAATCAAACTTGTATTGTAGTCGTAGGTGTACATGTACGTTAAAAACGAATAAACACACCCTTCTGGTGGCTCATGTCTTCTCACACAGCTCTCCTCTTATAACGTACATCCTATGGTGTATTATTGTTATTATCATTATTATTATTATTATTATTGCTCACAAAAAAGTTTCAAATCAATGAGCCCAAAAATCGACTCTATTCCATCTGCGAGCGAGGAAAAAATGTTTAGCCCCAGTGAGCAAGGTACAAAAGCGCTCGCCTGTTCAGCTCAGCACTAAAAGCCAATTAGCGTTTCCAATATCTCCCAGCTGCCCACGATTAAATGCAACGTAACACAATGTGGAAAAAGTCAAGGGGTCTGAATACTTTCCGAAGGCACCATATATAGGAGGGAATGTGAGATCGACAGGAGAAAGCATTGGTAACAAGGGAGAAGTTTGGATTAGTCGCAGACGTAGGGCTAACACAGATCGCAGTAAAAGTCGCTGTGCTCGATGTGCGAGAACGAGGGTTAAGGGGAGCAAGTAGAAAATTACCACAGTGCAAATTAACTCGGTAGAGTGTGATTAAAAATACTTTTTTTGAAACTAATTTGCACTTACTGTAGCATAAAATTAAGGTTGCTTTGGAACAGTTGGTTCAATTTTCAGTAGACCATTAGAACTTTTGAAAATGTAATGAGGATCCAAATTACCTCTTTCTCTCCGGTCCACACCAGACGCTGTCTCTCTGTGAGAAGGACCTGCCACATATTATCCCACACACACACACGTACGCACACACATACACACGTACGCACGCACATGCACACACACACTCTTTCATCAGAGGTGGAGGCGGGGACAGAGCTTAGATTTCAGCAGATAATATCTGTGTCCAGTTATGAGAGGTATCTGTGATACTGGTTCTGTTCCTGTTTAAATCAACAGGATTCATTCAAAGTTATTTATCCTTATCAAATGTAAGATCTGAGCAAGCAAAACATTTTCAGAGGGCACACTGATACTGAATATAAATATAAATATGGTCAATCACGTGACAAGGGTCAACACAGTCTATTCATTCCCCATAATCTCTTTCTAGAAAACCATCTGTGAAACTCATTGAGTTCATATTAGAGGTGAGAGGTCATCGCAGAGTCCAAAAGAGATGACCTTTTGAACTATACTTGACTCGTTGAGGTCTGCTTTGGCCATTGAGGATGTTTAGAAATCAAATCAACTTAGAGTGCATCTATCCCCTTTTTGGAATACTAAATCTAAATCTCAGCCAAATTACTCAGATGGCATTTAAGAAAGGGAGAAAAAAATCCATACCAAATCTAATATGCTCTAATGAATATGCATGTAATCGTCCATAAAACTGCCCTGGGCGGTGTGACTGTGAGCAGTCATGGAGAGAGTGTTTTGGGCTGAAATACTCTGTGATTGATGCTGGGTTGGGGGCCGAAGAATTCCCCTAGGTGATGAGGCTATTCTTCTTCGTAGGGGTTTTATGGCGGTGTGCATACAAGTATTAGATGCATTACCATGTGATGAGACTGTTTTTTTTCATAGGGCCTTATGAATCAGCATCCAAAATCAAAATCAAATCAAATCAAATTTTATTGGTCACATACACATATTTAGCAGATGTTATTGCAGGTGTAGCGAAATGCTTGTGTTCCTAGCTGCAACAGTGCAGTAATATCTAACAATTTACAACAATACACACCAATCTAAAAGTAAAAGAATGGAAATAAGAAATATATAAATATTAGCTTAAGCAATTAGCATAGACTAAAATACAGTAAAATATAATACAATATAATAAAGCAGTATGTAAACATTATTAAAGTGACTATCGTTCCATTAGTGAAGTGGCCAGTGATTCCATGTCTATGTATATAGGGCAGCAGCCTCTAAGGTGCAGGGTTACGTAATCGTGTGGTAGCCGGCTAGTGGTGGCTATTTAACAGTCTGATGGCCTTGTAATAGGAGCTGTTTTTCAGTCTCTCGGTCCCAGCTTTGATGCACCTGTCCTGATCTCGCTTTCCGGATGATAACGGGGTGAACAGGCCATGGCTCAGTTGGTTGATGTCCTTGATGATGTTTTTGGCCAACCTGTGACATCTGGTGATGTAGGTGTCCTGGAGGGCAGGTAGTTTGCCCCAGGTGATGTAGGTTTCCTGGAGGGCAGGTAGTTTGCCTCAGGTGATGTAGGTTTCCTGGAGGGCAGGTAGTTTGCCCCAGGTGATGTAGGTTTCCTGGAGGGCAGGTAGTTTGCCCCAGGTGATGTAGGTTTCCTGGAGGGCAGGTAGTTTGCCCCAGGTGATGTATTGGGCAGACCTCACCACCCTCTGGAGAGCCCTGTCCACTGCTTCTCTATGGGATCTTATCAATCAACCAACTAATCAATAAATCAATACATAATTGGCTGTATAGCCCCAGTACTGTATAGCCCTCAGAACTCAGTACTTCTCCATAAGGTCCTATAAATCAGAACCCAGTACTTCTCCATAAGGTGCTATGAATCAGAACCCAGTACTTCTCCATAAGGTGCTATGAATCAGAACTCAGTACTTCTCCATAAGGTCCTATAAATCAGAACCCAGTACTTCTCCATAAGGTCCTATAAATCAGAACCCAGTACTTCTCCATAAGGTGCTATGAGTCAGAACCCAGTACTTCTCCATAAGGTGCTATGAATCAGAACTCAGTACTTCTCCATAAGGTCCTATAAATCAGAACCCAGTACTTCTCCATAAGGTGCTATGAATCAGAACTCAGTACTTCTCCATAAGGTCCTATAAATCAGAACCCAGTACTTCTCCATAAGGTCCTATAAATCAGAACCCAGTACTTCTCCATAAGGTCCTATAAATCAGAACCCAGTACTTCTCCATAAGGTCCTATAAATCAGAACCCAGTACTTCTCCATAAGGTCCTATAAATCAGAACCCAGTACTTCTCCATAAGGTGCTATGAATCAGAACATAATACTTCTCCATTCTCCCCACAGTCTGAGTGTTCAGTACAGCATTGCCTCACAGTCCTGCCGTGCCAGCCAGGCCCATTTCAGAGGGACACCAGAGTCTCTTTATTACGTCTTCTCCACGGCTTCCAGATGGGATGGAACGCCACTTTTTCTTATTTTTCCCCAGTCTTCCTCAGACATCCACGGTCTGTCAGGAGCAACGGACTGAGAGGCTGTGACTGATTCTGATGAGTGGGAGAGGAGACAGATGGAAGCCTGACTACTGCCTGTAGAGCAGCCAGAGTGCACTAATGAGTCTGTGGCTGCTTTAGGGAAGTGCAACGCTGCCACCATAAAACATGGAAGCTTTTCCTGACCACTTGACCTAAACACGGAGGTCTGGCCAAACACGGGGGTCTGGCCAAACACGGGGGTCTGGCCAAACACGGGGGTCTGGCCAAACACGGGGGTCTGGCCAAACACGGAGGTCTGGCCAAACACGGGGGTCTGGCCAAACACGGGGGTCTGGCCAAACACGGGGGTCTGGCCATACTCATGACACGGTCTTGGAGGAATAGATAGGATGCTCAATGAAAGGTGTCTTGTATCTCTGTATAGCACTTGGATCTGCAGGTAGATTACAGAATTAGAAGCAGTAGAGAGGATACTCTACATTCATTCCTATGGTCTGGATGGTCCAAGCATCTTTGATTGTCTGCTTCAAAGATCAATAGGGTCAGCTAGGGGCTGGTGAGTCAGTGGGCCTGGATCTGGCACAATCGTGATAAGAGCGTGGAGCTCCCAGCTCAAACCCCGCCATGCTCCGCTGGCTCCCCAGCCCTTGGAGCACCAACCCTGGCAATTCTCAGCCGCAGCTTCCTTTCTCCTCCTCTCCTCTGTGGATGAGTCTCTTCCACCCAGAGTTAATTTTTAATGACACACTTTGTTATGTGGGTCCATAGGGGGCCCTTAGTGGCTGTGCTCTAATAAAGATGTGACTCCTCTGCTCCCTTCAGAGAACGACTTCGTTAAAAAAGACTAAAGCCCTTTGAAGTCCTAGATTTCAGTTGTCAGGCCATCCAAAACTTTATTTTATATTTGTCTGTCCATCTGTCTGTCTGGTACTTTTATGAGTTGATTTAGTTTTTTATGTCGATGGCTGTAAACAAATGGGATATTGGGAAGGACGAACGGACTGACCGACCCCCTCAGGACCAGTTTATACCTACTTCGTAACTGCCCTGGGTGTGTGTGTGTGTGTGTGTGTGTGTGTGTGTGTGTGTGTGTGTGTGTGTGTGTGTGTGTGTGTGTGTGTGTGTGTGTGTGTGTGTGTGTGTGTGTGTGTGTGTGTGAGAGAGAGAGAGAGAGAGAGAGAGAGAGAGAGAGAGAGAGAGAGAGACTGAGAAAGTGTGTGCATGCTTGCTTCTGTGTGCAGAGAGACTGTAACCCAAGAGGGGTGAATTTGGTCTGTTCAACCCCTCAAATCAGTGCTTACCCTGTTACTTCACCTTGGGTATAGTGGCAGTAAGTACATGTATTCAATGAGCTCAAACTGTACTCCTTTTGAAATCAGATTATTTTAAATAATGAATCAGCTTGACCCTGGTGTTGAGTACAAAAGGGAGTCTTTTGATGCACAAACTGAACATTTGTGACAGATTGACTCAGGCACTAATAATTCTTTGTGGCTTCTAACCAGGCTGTCCGATATATTTGGCCGGGATAACGTTACCCTTTAACAGTGATCTAAGGCCAGTTTTGCATTTCATGTTCTACTAGCTATAGATTAACATTGGGGAAGGATGGTTTGATCTTAAATCAGTGAATTTAGAGGGGTAACTCCTTCACCACAGGCCCTGACAAGCAAGTACCTGTTGAAGTTAAAGATATTAAACGTTAGTTGTATTCACGTGTGCAAGATTCATGGGACCAGTAACGTTTATAACTAGCATCGCTGGTCCCTTTGTGTAGAAGTCTTCCGCATTTATGCAGAGTAAACTTAAATCAGTTTTATCTAATTCCTATCAACATGTTAAATGTGCAACCACCTTTACTCCACACACACAGACGCGTACAAAGCTCTCTCTCGCCTCCATTTGGCAAATCTGACCATAATTCAATCCTCCTAAATCCTGCATACAATCAAAAATTAAAGCAGGAAGCACCAGTGACTCGGCAGGGACTCTAACCCAGAAGCTTATAAGAAATTCTGCTACGCCCTCCGATTAACCATAAAACAGGGAAAGCATCAATACAAGACTAAGGTCGAATCGTACTACACCGGCTCCGAAGCTCGTCGGACGTGGGAGGGCTTGCAAACTATTACAGACTATGAAGGGAAGCTCAGCCGAGAGCTGCCGAGTGACACGAGCCTACCAGACGAGCTAAATAACTTCTATACTCGCTTCGAGGCAAGCAACACTGAAACATGCATGAGAGCATCAGCTGTTCCGGACAACTGTGTGATCACGCTCTCCGCAGCCGATGTGAGTAAGACCTTTAAACAGGTCAACATTCACAAGGCCACAGGGCCAGACAGATTACCATGGCATGTACTCAAAGCATGTGCTGACCAACTGGCAAGTGTCTTCACTGACATTTTCAATCTCTCCCTGTCTGAGTCTGTAATACCAACATGTTTCAAGCAGACCACCATAGTTCCTGTGCCCAAGAACACTAAGGTAACCTGCCTAAATGACTACCGACCCGCAGCACTCACGTCTGTAGCCATGAAATGCTTTGAAAGTCTGGTAATGGCTCACATCAATGCCATTATCCCAGAGACCCCAGACCCACTCCAATTTGCATAACGCACCAACAGATCCACCCAACTACCTTATCCCCATATTGTTACTTATCCTCTTGCTCTTTTGCACCCCAGTATCTCTATTCTCTACTTGCACATCATCATCTGCACATCTGTCATTCCAGCGTTAATGCTAAATTGTAATTATTTTGCCTTCCCTACTCTTCTACATTTACACACACTGTACATAGATGTTTCTATTGTGTTATTTACTGTACGTTTGTTTATGTGTAACTCTGTGTTGTTGTTTTGTCGCACTGCTTTGCTTTATCTTGTCCAGGTCGAGATGTAAATGAGAACTTGTTCTCAACTGGCCTACCTGGTTAAATAAAGGTAAAACATTATTATAATTTTTTTAAATCCACAGATGATGCAATCTCTATTGCACTACACACTGTACTTTCACACCTGGACAAAATGAACACCTATGTGAGAATGCTATTCATTAAATAGAGAAAGGAATCTGAAAATCTACCCCTAAACTTTGTTTCAACAAGTCAAAATACATTTATATTCACTCCTCAGATACCCTAAAATGTAATCAAACTATAATATTTCTTACAGAAAGAAGTATGTTCAATAGGAAACCGATTTTAGCAAGTGTGTCCTGTCTTCAAGGCGCTCGCAAACACGAATTTCCAAGACTGTATCCTTGTACTAAAACTGATGTTTCTTATTCGTTTTTCAAGTTACACGCCTGAAACCTTGAACATAGACTGCTGACACCCTGTGGAAGCCATAGGAATTGTATCCAGGGAACGAATTTTCAATATGACCTTTTACTTGCCTTTCTAAGAGGATGGTACCTCCAAAAAATAATTCTGGTTGAATTTTCTTCAGATTTTCTCCTACCAAATCTATTGTGTTATATTCCCCTAAATTATTTTAACATTTCTACAAACGTCAAAGTGATTTCTTTCCAATGGTAGCAATTATATGCATATCCTGGCTTCAGGCCCTGAGCAACAGGCAGTTTACTTTGGGCACATCAGGCGAAAATTGAGAAAAAAAGGGGCCTAGCCCTAGCCCTACGAAGCTTTAACTTCAACAATATAGTGCCCTCAAAGCTCATCCCTAAGCTAAGGACCCTGGGACTAAACACCTCCCCCTGCAACTGGGTCCTGGACTTCCTGACGGGCCGCCCCCGGTGGTAAGGGTAGGTAACAACACGTCCGCCATGCTGATCCTCAACATGGGGGCCCTTCAGGGGTGCGTGCTCAGTCCCCTCCTGTACTCCCTGTTCACTCATGACTGCACGGCCAGGCATGACTCCAACAGCATCATTAAGTTTGCCGATGACAACAGTGGTAGGCCTGATCACCGACAACGATGAGACAGTCTATAGGGAGGAGGTCAGAGACTTGACTGTGTGGTGCAAGGACAACAATTTCCCCCTCAACGTGATCAAGACAAAGGAGATGAGTGTGGACAACAGGAAAAGGAGGACCGAGCACACCCCCATTCTCCTCGACGGGGCTCTAGTGGAGTAGGTTGAGAGCTTCAAGTTCCTCGGCGTCCACATCACCAACAAACTAACATGGTCCAAGCACACCAAGAAAGTTGTGAAGGGGGAACGACAAAACCTATTCCCCCTCAGGAGACTGAAAAGATTTGGCATGGGTCCTCAGATCCTCAAAAGGTTTTACAGCTACACCACCAAGAGCATCGTGACAGGTTGTGTCAATGGCAGGAAGCCAAAACACACAGCACAGGTACTCACACGCACCAACGAAGAGTGGAATAATAATCGACCCCCCTCTTATGTGGCAGGGCTTGCAAACTATTACAGACTACAAAGGGAAGCACAGCCACGAGCTGCCCAGTGACACGAGCCTACTAGACGAGCTCAATCACTTCTATGCTCGCTTCGAGGCAAGCAACACTGAGGCATGCATGAGAGCATCAACTGTTCCAGGCGACTGTGTGATCACGCTCTCCGTAGCTGACGTGAGTAAGACCTTTAAACAGCACGCCCCCATTCTCATCGACGGGGCTCTAGTGGAGCAGGTTGAGAGCTTCAAGTTCCTTGGTGTCCACATCACCAACAAACTAGAATGGTCCACACACCAAGACAGTCGTGAAGAGGGCAAGATAAAGTCTATTCCCCCTCAGGAAACTAAAAAGATTTGGCATGGGTCCTGAGATCCTCAACATGGAGAGCACTGGTTGCATCACTACCAGGTACAGCAACTGCTCGGCCTCTGACCGCAAGGCACTACAGAGGGTAGTGCGTACGGCCCAGTATATCACTGGGGCAAAGCTGCCTGCCATCCAGGACCTCTACACCAGGCGGTGTCGGAGGAAGGCCCTAAAAATGGTCAAAGACGCCAACCACCCCAGTTATAGACTGTTCTCTCTACTGGCAAGCGGTACCGGAGTGCCAAGTCTAGGACAAAAAGGCTATTCAACAGTTTTGACCCTAAAGCCATATGACTCCTGAACAGGTAATCAAATGTCTACCCAGACTATTTACATTGTGTGCCCCCCCCATCCCAACCCCTCCTTTTACACTGCTGCTACTCTCTGTTTATCATATATGCATAGTCACTTTAACTATACATTCATGTACATACTACCTCATTGGACCGAACAACCAGTGCTCCCGCACAGTGGCTAACTGGGCTGTCTGCATTGTGTCCCATCACCCGCCAACCCCTCTTTAACGCTACTGCTACTCTCTGTTCATCATATATGCATTGTCACTTTAACCATATCTACATGTACATACTACCTCAATCAGCCTGACTAACTGGTATGTATGTAGCCTTGCTACTTTTATAGCCTCGCTACTGTATATAGCCTGTCTTTTTACTGTTGTTTTATTTCTTTACCTACCTATTGTTCACCAAATACTTTTTTTGCACTATTGGTTAGAGCCTGTAAGTAAGCATTTCACTGTCTAAACCAAGGTCGACACCTGTTGTATTCAGCACACGTGACAAATAAACTTTGATTTGATTTGATTTGAAAAGCAAAGGGCACATATAAAGAAATACTAATCAGTAGGAATAGTGAACAGGTGTGCGTGATGAAATTTCAGGAGGAATCCGTGACAGTACCCCCCCTTACGCGCTGCACTAGCAGCGCAACAACACCGGCCTTGAGGACGATCACAGGAACGCAGTGCGGGTCGATCAGGACCCGATGCAGCTGCCAGAGTTGCATCGTCTCGGACGGGCCAGTTGCCCCTGCCGAAGTTGCGGCGGAGTAGGACGGACCAGTAGCAGTGACATCGGATGGACTGAGTTGTGGCGGCATCGGACAGGCCAGTTGTGGCTGCTGAGGTAGCTTCGTCGGACAGACACGTTGTGGCGACGTCGGACGGTCCAGTTTCAGCTGCCGAAGTTGCGGCAGCGCCGGACGGACCATTTGCCATGGAAACCCATTTCATGAAGCTCCTGACAAACAGTTATTGTGCTGACGTTGCTTCCAGAAGCAGTTTGGAACTCGGTAGTGAGTGTAGCAACCGAGGTCAGACGATTATTACGCGCTAGGCGATTCAGCACTCGGCGGTCCCGTTCTGTGAGCTGGGCTGAGCCGTTGTTGCTCCTAGACTTTTCCACTTCACAAGAAGAGCACTTACAGTTTAATGGGGCAGCTCTAGCTGGAATGGTGGCATCCTATGACAGCGCCACGTTGAAAGTCACTGAGCTCTTCAGTAAGGCCATTCTATTGCCAATGTTCAGCTATAGAAATGTCTGTGTGCTTGATTTTATACACCTGTCAGCAACGAGTGTGGCTGAAATAGACAAATCCACTCATTTGAAGGGTTGTCCACATACTTTTGTATATATTATGTACAGTACTGTATGGATGGATGGATGGATGGATGGGTGTGTGTGTGTGTGTGTGTGTGTGTGTGTGTGTGTGTGTGTGTGTGTGTGTGTGTGTGTGTGTGTGTGTGTGTGTGTGTGGCAACCTAGTTTGGACTGACAAGTACAGGTATTTGAATCTGCTGATCTTTGCTACAGCCAATCACCTGATATTATTGTGAACAATAAAAGTTGTAGTAGCTGTTTCCAGTGATGTCAAGAGGATGTAGTTGTTACAGAATTGTACTGGTGATGTTGGTAATATTCATTAGGATACATTTCTTCCCTCTTCTCTGCCAGCAAGAACACCTGTCTCCCAGTGCGTTGCTACGGTGATGAGGGAACAAGTTGCTGTTTTTAGACTGTATATAAATAATGACGTTCTACTGACGGCTGACATTGATTAGACAGTTTAACAGGTTGGGGCTCTCTCTCCTCCCATCTGTTTTCTATAGGAGAATAATTACAGGATGGAGTGATGAGAAGAAGAGAAGATGATAGAATGCCAGAAATATGTGAGATGATGACAAGCAGAGTGTCAGTTACTATGACAATGGAACACACAGAATGATGTTCAATGATAGGGGAGTGTTCTGAGGTTAGAGAGGAAGATATTCATAAAAAGGGAAAATTAGTGAACATTCATACTGTATGAGTGAATAGGAGAGTGATAACATAATTCAATATGTGAGTGGATTTATAAGCGAATACATGAGTAAACACAGTAAATATGTGTTTTAATATAGGTTGTGTGTTCCGGGCAGACATGGGGATGTTTTCTGCAGAGGCTAGCTTTGTTCACTGTGTGTGTTTATGAGATGTGATTTTGTACTCTCTCACGGGAGAGGAGGAGCTGATTGCTGCTGTCTCTCTGTCTTTTTCAATCAGCCCAGCTCTGTCTTTTCCAATCAGCCTAACTCTGTCACCTCCTCTCTCCATCAAACCTGTGTGTGTGTATGTGTGTGCGCGTGTGTGTGCGTGGGTGTATTTGTGTGTGTGTGTGGGCGTGTGTGTGTCTGTGCATGTGCGTGCGTGTGTGTGTGCGTGCGTGCGTGCGTGTGTGTGCGCGTGTGTGTGTGTGTGTGTGTGTGTGTGTGTGTGGACTGACTGCCAACCAGTCAGTGGCCAGTACCCATTCGTTCTAACACCAAGTCCACTTCCTCAAACTCACTATAGTTCCAAGGCTCTCACTGAGCTGGCTGTCATGTTTTACAACTCTAAACTCTATCTTCAGATCACCACTACTTTCCTCCCTACCTGACAAACCTCCCTCACCAACTACCATTATTTTAGGGCATCCCTTCTACACTACCCACCTCCCTCCCCTCCATCTCCCCTACCCATCTCCCAGCACCTTCCATCCTTCTTCTATCTTTTCACAGCTCCCTTTTCTCTCCTCTCATCTTTTCACCCCTCCTCTCTCCTCCCATCTTTTCACCCCTCCTCTCTCCTCCCATCTTTTCACCCCTCCTCTCTCCTCCCATCTTTTCACCCCACCCTTCTCTCTCCTCCCATCCCATTCATAACCTATACTTCTCCCTCCAGCTTCCACCCAGGGCTACATGATAACAAACTTTGGAAGGCAGCTCTTGCCCCGGAGCATCCCAAGCAGAGAGCATATTGTCTCCATCACTAACAGCACTGTAGCAAAACTGCTGTCACGGTGAGTTTGCCATGCTAATATGGCTCTGGGCGCCTCTGCCCTGCCTTTACATTGCTGCGTGTGTGTGTGTGTGTGTGTGTGTGTGTGTGTGTGTGTGTGTGTGTGTGTGTGTGTGTGTGTGTGTGTGTGTGTGTGTGTGTGTGTGTGTGTGTGTGTGTGTGTGTGTGTGTGTGTGTGTGTGAGAGAGAGAGAGAGAGAGACAGCTCTTTGAAGGCAGCATACATCAAGACAGCCATCTCTCATGGCTAAAAGCAGCGCAATTTAAAGACCGCTCTTGATGCATGGCAGCATGTTAAAACACTGTGCCTCCTCTCCACCTCCTCCTTCTCCTCTCCACCTCCTCCTTCTCCTCTCCACCTCCTCCTCTCCACCTCCTCCTCCTCCTCTCCACCTCCTCCTCCTCCTCTCCACCTCCTCCTCCTCTTCTCCACCTCCTCCTCTCCACCTCCTCCTCCTCCTCTCCACCTCCTCCTCCTCCTCTCCACCTCCTCCTCCTCCTCTGAGAGTCTGAAGGGTGAAGAGAAGAAACTTCAAAGGCCTGACTGACTGACTGCCTGACTGACTGGCTGGCTGACTGATACCTGGCAGGGCTTTGAATGATGTCCTTGAGCTGGGCCTGGAAGTGTCACACAAAGAGACAGCAAACAGACAGATCTCACATATGAATGCACGCACACACTCACGCATGCACACACTCACACACACACAAACACACACACACACAGATAAACTTGTGCAAACACACACACACGGTACTTTAAACATGCAGAGCAAACACACACTTTCTCTCTCTCTCTATCTGAAACGTTCCTTTGGCTTCTCTCATATCACCACGGCATGATAACAGCACTGATGGGGTTAAAGTTAAAACTCATTTTTCAACCACTCCACAAAAGTCTTGTTAACAAACTATAGTTTGTCAAGTCGGTTCGGACATGTACTTGGTGCATGACACAAGTCATTTTCCCAACAATTGTTTGCAGGCAGATTATTTAACTTATAATTAATTGTATCACAATTACAGTGGGTCAGAAGTTTACATACACTAAGTTGACTGTGCCTTTAAATAGCTTGGAAAATTGCAGAAAATGATGTCATGGCTTTAGAAGCTTCTGATAGGCTAATTGACATCATTTGAGTCAATTGGAGGTTTACCTGTGGATGTATTTCATGGCCTACCTTCAAACTCAGTGCCTCTTTGCTTGACATCATGGGAAAATCAGAAGATATCAGCCAAGACTTCAAAAAATAATTGTAGACCTCCACAAGTCTGGTTCATCCTTGGGAGCAATTTCCAAATGCCTGAAGGTACCATGTTCATCTGTACAAACAATAGTACGCAAGTATAAACACCATCGGACAATGCAGCCGCCATACCGCTCAGGAAGGAGACACATTCTGTCTCCTAGAGATAAACGTACTTTGGTGCGAAAAGTGCAAATCAATCCCAGAACAACAGCAAATTACCTTGTGAAGATGCTGGAGGAAACAGGTACAAAAGTATCTATATCCACAGTAAAACGAGTCCTATATTGACATAACCTGAAAGACCGCTCAGCAAGGAAGAAGCCACTGCTTCAAAATCGCCATAAAAAAGGCAGACTACGATTTGCAACTGCACATGGGGACAAAGATTGTACTTTTTTGGAGAAATGTCCTCTGGTCTGATGAAACAAAAATCGTTATGTTTGGAGAAAAATGGGGAGGCTTGCAAGCCGAAGAACACCATCCCAACTATGAAGAACGGGGGTGGCAGTATCATGTTGTGGGAGTGCTTTGCTGCAGGAGGGACTGGTGCACTTCACAAAATAGATGGCATCATGAGGTAGGAAAATTATGTGGATATATTGAAGCAACATCTCAAAACATCAGTTAGGAAGTTGAAGCTTGGTAGCAAAATGGGTCTTCAAAATGGACAATGACCCTAAGCATACTTCCAAAGTTGTGGCTTAAGGTTTATGGCTTAAGGACAACAAAGTCAAGGTATTGGAGTGGCCATCACAAAGCTCTGACCTCAATCCCATAGAAAATCTGGGGGCAGAACTGAAAAAACATGTGCGAGCGAGGAGGCCTAGAATCCCCCTGTTAAAGGGGCTGAGTCACTGGCTTACTGGTGCTCTTCCATGCCGTCCCTAGGAGGGGTGCGTCACCTGAGTGGGTTGAGTCGCTGATGTGGTCTTCCTGTCTGGGTTGGCGCCCCCCCCCCCCCCCTTTGGGTTGTGCCGTGGCGGAGATCTTTGTGGGCTATACTCGGCCTTGACTCAAGATGGTAAATTGGTGGTTGAAGATGTCCCTCTAGTAGTGGTGTGGGGGCTGTGCTTTGGCAAAGTGGGTAGGGTTATGTCCTGCCTGTTTGGCCCTGTCCGGGGGTATCATCGGATGGGGCCACAGTCAGGCCACAGTCTCCTGACCCCTCCTGTCTCAGCCTCCAGTATTTATGCTGCAGTAGTTCATGTGTCGGGGGGCTAGGATCAGTTTGTTATATCTGGAGTATTTCTCCTGTCTTATCCGGTGTCCTGTGTGATTTTAAGTATGCTCTCTCTAAGTCTCTCTTTCTCTCTTTCTTTCTTTCTTTCTCTCTCTCGGAGGACCTGAGCCCTAGGACCATGCCTCAGGACTACCTGGCATGATGACTCCATGCTGTCCCCAGTCCACCTGGCCGTGCTGCTGCTCCAGTTTCAACGGTTCTGCCTGCGGCGATGGAACCCTGACCTGTTCACCGGACATGCTACCCGTCCCAGACCTGCTTTTTTCAACTCTCTAGAGGCAGCAGGAGCGATAGAGATACACTCAATGATCAGCTATGAAAAACTGACCTGTTGCATCCTCGACAACTACTGTGATTATTATTATTTGATCATGCTGGTCATTTATGAACGTTTGAACATCTTCGCCATGTTCTGTTATAATCTCCACCCAGCACAGCCAGAAGAGGACTGGCCACCCCTCATAGCCTGGTTCCTCTCTAGGTTTCTTCCTAGGTTTTGGCCTTTCTAGGGAGTTTTTCCTAGTCACCGTGCTTCTACACCTGCATTGCTTGCTGTTTGGAGTTTTAGGCTGGGTTTCTGTACAGCACTTGATATGTCAGCTGATGTAAGAAGGGTTATATAAATAAACGTGATTTGATTTAGAAACCTGACTCAGTTACACCAGCTCTGTCAGGGGAAATGGGCCAAAATTCACCCAACTTATTGTGGGAAGCTTGTGGAAGGCTACCCAAAGTGTTTGACCCAAGTTAAAGAATTTAAAGGCAATGCTACCAAATACTAATTGAGTGTATGTAATCTTCTGACCCACTGGGAATGTGATGAAAGAAATAAAAGCTTAAATAAATCATTCTCTCAACTATTATTCTGACATTTCACGTTCTTAAAAAAAGTGGTGATCCTAACTGACATTGATGATCCTAACTGGTATTTTTACTTGGATTAAATGTCAGGAATTGTGAAAAACTGAGTTTAAATGTATTTGGCTAAGGTGTATGTAAACTTCCGACTTCAACTGTAGGTAAACCTGTGGGCATTGTCAGACAACGTCTGCTGCCAGGAGATTCCACAGGTTTTTGTAGGATACTTTGTTGTTCATTGTAAGAGATACTTTATCAGTGTTACCATGCAATATTACAGCATCATTTATTACAATAGGTTATCAGAAGTGGTTGTCAGGTGCTTCCAGAAGAACCATGCCATTGCATGGCAGATCACCCTGGTCTTGTGACAGTCTGTGTCAGTGGGTATGCATACCAACATGCCATAAACACATACAGGGCAGATGATTGAGAACTGCATCTGGGAGGACTGAATACATAAGTATAATGAATGTATTGAATGGAATAAAAGATTGATATGGTAAAAGTTATGTTTTGGTGTTTATGTTGCATCCATGATCTTTGATGTAACTAAATGAACAGATTGTTCACATAACTGTATCTTAGAGGACCGAGTAAAGCAAGAATAGTCAATGTAATAAATCTAGAATAAAAGATTGATCTTATGGTGAAATCATTTGTTGTTTGCAGTGGAGTAAAGTACTTAAGTAAAAATACTTTAAAGTACTACTTAAGTCGTTTTTCGGGGTCTCTGTACTTTAATATATATACTGTTGACAACTTTTAATTTTACTTCACTACATTTGTCCATATATTTTCCCTGACACCCAAAAGCTTAGCAGGACATGAAAATGGTCCAATTCACTCACTTATCAACAGAACATCTCTGGTCATCCTACTGCCTCTGATCTGGCGGACTCACTAAACACACATGCTTCGTTTGGAAATTATGTCTGAGTGTTGGAATGTGCCACTGCCTATCCGTAAATAAAAATAACAAGAAAATTGTGCTGTCTGGTTTGTTTAATATAAGGAACTTGAAATTATTTATACTTTTACTTTTGATACTTCATTTTATTTTAGAAATTACATTTACTTTTGATACTTAAGTATATTTTAAACCAAATACTTTTAGACTTTTGCTCAAGTAGAATTTTACTGGGTGACTTTCACTCCTACTTGAATCATTTACTTTTACTCAACTATGACAATTGAGTACGTTTTACACCACTTGTAGTTTGTCTATTTTATACTCATGTAACCAAACAGTAATGAGTGAAAACAAGGTACAATGAGTCTTTATTTTTCACAAGTTGGCATGTTGTACTATATGGACAGATGTTGGGGGATCAGGTTTTAGCAGGTGGTAATGCACGGACAGATGTTGAGGGATCAGGTTTTAGCTGGTGGTAATGTATGGACAGATGTTGGTGGATCAGGTTTTAGCAGGTGGTAATGTATGGACAGATGTTGGGGGATCAGGTTTTAGCAGATGGTAATGTATTGGCAGATGTTGGGGGATCAGGTTTTAGCAGGTGGTAATGTATGGACAGATGTTGGGGGATCAGGTTTTAGCAGGTGGTAATGCATGGACAGATATGGGGGATCAGGTTTTATAAGGTGGTAATGTATGGACAGATGTTGGGGGATCAGGTTTTAGCAGGTGGTAATGCACGGACAGATGTTGGGGGATCAGGTTGTAGCAGGTGGTAATGTATGGACAGATGTTGGGGGATCAGGTTTTAGCAGGTGGTAATGTATGGACAGATGTTGGGGGGATCAGGTTTTAGCAGGTGGTAATGTATGGACAGATGTTGGGGGATCAGGTTTTAGCAGATGGTAATGTATGGACAGATGTTGGGGGATCAGGTTTTAGCAGGTGGTAATGTATGGACAGATGTTGGGGGATCAGGTTTTAGCAGGTGGTAATGTATGGACAGATGTTGGGGGGGATCAGGTTTTAGCAGGTGGTAATGTATGGACAGATGTTGGGGGATCAGGTTTTAGCAGATGGTAATGTATGGACAGATGTTGGGGGATCAGGTTTTAGCAGGTGGTAATGCATGGACAGATATGGGGGATCAGGTTTTATAAGGTGGTAATGTATGGACAGATGTTGGGGGATCAGGTTTTAGCAGGTGGTAATGCACGGACAGATGTTGGGGGATCAGGTTGTAGCAGGTGGTAATGTATGGACAGATTTTGGGGGATCAGGTTTTAGCAGGTGGTAATGTATGGACAGATGTTGGGGGGATCAGGTTTTAGCAGGTGGTAATGTATGGACAGATGTTGGGGGATCAGGTTTTAGCAGATGGTAATGTATGGACAGATGTTGGGGGATCAGGTTTTAGCAGGTGGTAATGTATGGACAGATGTTGGGGGATCAGGTTTTAGCAGGTGGTAATGTATGGACAGATGTTGGGGGGGATCAGGTTTTAGCAGGTGGTAATGTATGGACAGATGTTGGGGGATCAGGTTTTAGCAGATGGTAATGTATGGACAGATGTTGGGGGATCAGGTTTTAGCAGGCAGTACTGTATGAACAGACTGTCCAAGTTGACCATGGATGCTGCTCCGGGGTACAGGATATCCTTTGGAGTCTGACCAGTATGAGTGCTGGGAGAGAGATAGGCACTCATTCCTGATAGGATCGGTGATAGGATCGGTGTTGAGAGGGGAGGGATTACATGAATGACTTAGAATGACTTAGACCAAGAGCTATGCATGAATGACTTAGACCAAGAGCTATGCATGAATGACTTAGACCAAGAGCTATGCATGAATGACTTAGACCAAGAGCTATGCATGAATGACTTAGACCAAGAGCTATGCATGAATGACTTAGACCAAGCAGAGAGTGAAATAGATGTATATGACATTCATTTAGTTGCTGGTTTACTATGGTATTTATCCAAACATCAGTGTTTGGTACACGACAGGACAGGGGTTGATGTCTTCAGAGGCTTGACTTCAGGACACGACAGGACAGGGGTTGATGTCTTCAGAGGCTTGACTTCAGGACACGTCAGGAGTTGATGTCTTCAGTGGCTTGACTTCAGGACACGTCAGGACAGGGGTTGATGTCTTCAGAGGCTTGACTTCAGGACACGACAGGGGTTGATGTCTTCAGAGGCTTGACTTCAGGACACGACAGGACAGGGGTTGATGTCTTCAGAGGCTTGACTTCAGGACACGTCAGGAGTTGATGTCTTCAGAGGCTTGACTTCAGGACACGACAGGGGTTGATGTCTTCAGAGGCTTGACTTCAGGACACGACAGGACAGGGTTTGATGTCTTCAGAAGCTTGACTTCAGGACACGACAGGGGTTGATGTCTTCAGAGGCTTGACTTCCGGACACGTCAGGAGTTGATGTCTTCAGAGGCTTGACTTCAGGGCACGACAGGACAGGGGTTGATGTCTTCAGAGGCTTGACTTCAGGACACGACTGGACAGGAGTTGATGTCTTCAGAGGCTTGACTTCAGAACACGACAGGAGTTGATGTCTTCAGAGGCTTGACATCAGGACACGACAGGACAGGGGTTGATGTCTTAAGAGGCTTGACTTCAGGACACAGGCTCATCATGAATGGAGGGTGTTGGAGAAGAGCTCAACTTTTCTGCTGAGGGCAAGACAGGATTTGACTGGGAACACAAACCAATTAATTAATGACTTAGTTTAAGCAAGGAGTAAAATCTCATTGATGTGTGATAATGTGATTGTGTTAGTGAATTTCATTTACTGTTCATATAGTAATGAAATACAATTCACAGGGATTGGGGAAGAAACATTCAATGCTCCAGTGCATGAGGGCACATGGGACATGGCTTAAGTTCTTGGATAAAGCAAAAGTAACTATGACTGGAATGTTTTATCTTTCAACAGTCAAATACTTTAATACCCTACATCACTGCTGTTACCTTCATATCCTGTATCACTGCTGATACCTTCATATCCTGTATCACTACTGTTACCTTCATATCCTGTATCACTACTGATACCTTCATATCCTGTATCACTACTGTTACCTTCATATCTTGTATCACTACTGATACCTGCATATCCTGTATCACTACTGTTACCTTCATATCCTGTATCACTACTGTTACCTTCATATTCTGTATCACTACTGATACCTTCATATACTGTATCACTACTGTTACCTTCATATCCTGTATCACTACTGATACCTTCATATCCTGTATCACTACTGTTACCTTCATATCCTGTATCACTACTGATACCTTCATATCCTGTATCACTACTGTTACCTACATATCCTGTATCACTACTGTTACCTTCATATACTGTCTCCCTACTGATACCTTCATATCCTGTATCACTACTGATACCTTCATATCCTGTATCACTACTGATACCTTCATATCCTGTATCACTACTGATACCTTCATATCCTGTATCACTACTGTTACCTTCATATCCTGTATCACTACTGATACCTGCATATCCTGTATCACTACTGATACCTTCATATCCTGTATCACTACTGATACCTTCATATCTGGTATCACTACTGTTACCTTCATATCCTGTATCACTACTGTTACCTTCATATCCTGTATCACTACTGTTACCTTCATATCATGTATCACCACTGTTACCTTCATATCCTGTATCACTACTGTTACCTTCATATCCTGTATCACTACTGATACCTTCATATCCTGTATCACTACTGTTACATTCATATCCTGTATCACTACTGATACCTGCATATCCTGTATCACTACTGTTACCTTCATATCCTGTATCACTACTGTTACCTTCATATTCTGTATCACTACTGATACCTGCATATCATGTATCACTACTGATACCTTCATATCCTGTATCACCACTGTTACCTTCATATCCTGTATCACCACTGTTACCTTCATATCCTGTATCACTACTGATACCTTCATATCCTGTATCACTACTGATACCTTCATATCCTGTATCACTACTGATACCTTCATATCCTGTATCACTAATGATACCTTCATATCCTGTATCACTACTGATACCTTCACATCCTGTATCACTACTGATACCTTCATATCCTGTATCACTACTGTTACCTTCATATCCTGTATCACCACTGTTACCTTCATATCCTGTATCACTACTGTTACCTTCATATCCTGTATCACTACGCATACCTTCATATCCTGTATCACTACTGATACCTGCATATCATGTATCACTACTGATACCTTCATATCCTGTATCACCACTGTTACCTTCATATGCTGTATCACCACTGTTACCTTCATATCCTGTATACCTACTGTTACCTTCATATCCTGTATCACTACTGATACCTTCATATCCTGTATCACTACTGTTACCTTCATATCCTGTATCACTACTGTTACCTTCATATCCTGTATCACTACTGATACCTTCATATCCTGTATCACAACTGTTACATTCATATCCTGTATCACTACTGATACCTGCATATCATGTATCACTACTGATACCTTCATATCCTGTATCACCACTGTTACCTTCATATCCTGTATCACTACTGTTACCTTCATATCCTGTATCACTACTCATACCTTCATATCCTGTATCACTACTGATACCTGCATATCATGTATCACTACTGATACCTTCATATCCTGTATCACCACTGCTACCTTCATATCCTGTATCACCACTGTTACCTTCATATCCTGTATCACTACTGTTACCTTCATATCCTGTATCACCACTGTTACCTTCATATCCTGTATCACTACTGATACCTGCATATCATGTATCGCTACTGATACCTTCATATCCTGTATCACCACTGTTACCTTCATATCCTGTATCACAACTGATTGGGGAAGTAGACAAGAAGAGGATGGCACTTTAGACTGTTTAGCCAGAGAACTGAGCATACTGTTGTCAAAACATGGCTTTGGTCATAACATTAGGCAGGTGGCGTACAGGTGGTAGGCAGGTGGCATACAGGTGGTAGGCAGGTGGCGTACTGGTGGTAGGCAGGTGGTGTACTGGTGGTAGGCAGGTGGCATACTGGTGGTAGGCAGGTGGCGTACTGGTGGTAGGCAGGTGGCGTACTGGTGGTAGGCAGGTGGCGTACTGGTGGTAGGCAGGTGGCGTACAGGTGGTAGGCAGGTGGTGTACTGGCGGTGCTGATGGGGTACTGGTGGTAGGCAGGTGGCGTACAGGTGGTAGGCAGGTGGTGTACTGGCGGTGCTGATGGGGTACTGGTGGTAGGCAGGTGGCGTACTGGCGGTGCTGATGGGGTACTGGCAGTGCTGATGGTGTATTGGTTGGTAGGCAGGTGGCGTACTGGCAGTGCTGATGGCGTATTGGTTGGTAGGCAGGTGGCGTACTGGCAGTGCTGATGGCGTACTGGCAGTGCTGATGGCATACTGGTGGTTCTGGTGGCAGCTGAGAACATTTAGATGAAACATCAAATTACTATCACTACCTCATCTTACGTGTTATTTTCAGAACAGTATTACATATCACATATGACATTGACAACTACATTTCTTACCCAATATCTAGCTTTGATGACGGATAATAAAGATATATTTTTCAACCGAGTCAGGTAAATGGCCTATTAGAGCTTTGTGTGCTAGTGCTGGAGGTGGCTGTGCAGGAGGAACAGGGTGGTGATACCTACATGTGTCATCCTCCGGATCCACCAGCAGCTACCTGACTCTGAAGGAGTCTACACAGGATTCAGACTCCCCCCTTGATTGAATCTGGATTTTCTCTCAACCGCTTCAGCTTTTGGTGGCATTTCAAACCGTGCATTCAGGTTCTCAGGGATGGACATCTGCTAGAGCTTAAAAAATATTTTGGAGGCAGATATTGTCCTTCCTCTCTCTGTACTTCCTGTTTTATATTTCCTGTTCCTGACTCCTCCTGGCAGCATGACTTTTTCCTCAATTGCATAATCCTCACGTCCTCTCTCCTTGCCTCTTTGTCAAAACCCATTGGAGGAGAAGGTCAGAGGGGAGAGAGGGCGTGAGGATTTAACCTGGTCTCAGAGCATTCCGTATTATTCTGTACTCCATTTAGTATGATATGTATGATGTTACGTTTCATAAGTTTCGTATAGTTTGGGGTCACTTAGAAATGTCCATGTTTCCCATGAAAACATACATGAAATGAGTTGCAAAATGAATAGGAAATATAGTCAAGACGTTGACAAGGTTATAAATAATGATTTTTAATTTAAATAATAATTGTGTCCTTCAAACTTTGCTTTCTTCAAAGAATCCTCCATTTGCAGCAATTACAGCCTTGCAGACCTTTGGCATTCTAGTTGTCAATTTGTTGAAGTAATCTGAAGAGATTTCACCCCATGACTGACGGGTTTCGGAAGAAGGTTCTTTGTTTCTGGCCATTTTGAGCCTGCAATCGAACCCACAAATGCTGATGCTCCAGATACTCAACTAGTCTGAAGAAGGCCAGTTTTATTGCTTCTTTAATCAGGACAACAGTTTTCAGCTGTGCTAACATAATTTCAAAAGGGTTTTCTAATGGTCAATTAGCCTTCTAAAAATGATAAACTTGGATTAGCTAACACAATGTGCCATTGGAACACAGGTTTGATGGTTGCTGATAATGGGCCTTTGCACGGCTATGTAGATATTCCATAAAATATCTGCCATTTCCAGCTACAATAGCCATTTACAACATTAACCTTTCTAACGCAGGCATTCCCCTAGCGGAACCCCTCGACAACATTCCGCTGAGAAGGAAGTGCGTGAAATTCAAAAATATTTTTTACAAATATGTAACTTTCACACATTAACAAGTCCAATACAGCAAATTAAAGATAAAGTTCTTGTTAATCTAGCCATCGTGTCCGATTTAAAAAATGCTTTACAGCGAAAGCACAACATATTAGATGTTAGATAATCGTCAAAGTCAAAAGAACAGCCATTTTTCCAGCCAAAGATAGGAGTCACAAAAAGCAGAAATATAGATCAAATGAATCACTAACCTTTGATGATCTTCATCAGATGACACTCATAGGACATCATGTTACACAAAACAATTTATGTTTTGTTCGATAATGTGCATATTTATATCCAAAAATCTCAATTTACATTGGCACGTTACGTGCAGTAATGTTTTGATTCCAAAACATCCGGTGATTTTGCAGAAATACTCATAAGAAACATTGATAAAAGATACAAATGTTATTCACAGAATTAAAGATAGACTTCTCCTTAATGCAACCGCTGTGTCAGATTTCAAAAAAACTTTACAGAAAAGGCATAATCTGAGAACGGAGCTCAGAGCCCAACCCAGCCAGAGAAATATCTGCCATTTTGGAGTCAACAGAAGTTAGAAATAACACCATAATATATTCACTTACCTTTGATGATCTTCGTCAGAAGGCACTCCCAGGAATCCCAGATCGACAATAAATGACTGATTTGTTCCATAAAGTTCCATAAAGACCATAATTTATGTCCAAATAGCCACTTGTTGTGAGCGTGTTCAGCCCAGTAATCCATCTTCATGAGGCGCGAACACTTTGTCCAGACAAAAACTCGAAAAGTTCCATTACATGTCGTAGAAACAAGTCAAACGATGTATGGAATCAATCTTTAGGATATTTTTAACATAAAACATCAATAATGTTCCAACCTGGAGAATTCCTATGTCTGAAGAAAAGCACTGGAACGAGAGCGAACTCTCTCGGGAGCGCGCGTCACAAGCCTGAGACACTCTGCCAGACCACTGACTCAAACAGGTCTCATTAGCCCCTCCTTTATAGTAGAATCCTCAAACCAGTTTCTAAAGACGGTTGACATCTAGTGGAAGCCGTAGGAAGTGCAACTTGGCTCCATAGACACTGTGTATTCAGTAGGCCAAGCTTTGAAAAACTACAAACCTCAGATTTCCCACTTCCTGGTTGGATTTTTCTCTGGTTTACACCTGCCATATGAGTTATGTTATACTCACAGTGTTTTCTATCCAATACTAATAATAATATGCATACATTAGCAACTGGGACAGAGTAGGAGGCAGTTCACTCTGGGCATGCTATTCATCCAAAAGTGAAAAAGGTGCCCTCTATCCCAAAAAGGTTAACAATGTCTACAATGTATTTCTGATCAATTTTATGTTTTTATAATAGACAAAAAAAAATGTTTTTCTTTCAAAAACAAGGACATTTCAAAGTGAACGGTAATGTATTCATTTGTGATGTCATCACCCATTTTGTATGATATGTTATGCATTACAATTCGTATTATATGTTACAAATTTGCTAAACGTAGTATATGTTAAGACTTTGCTAAACATATGATATGTTACGAGTTCTAGCTAGGTAGTTAGAGCAAGGCAGTTAACCCACTGTTCCCCAAGCGCCGAAGATGTCGATGTCGATTCTCTGATTCAGAGGGGTTGGGTTATATGCGGTAGACACATTTCAGTTGAATGCATTCAGTTGTACAACTGACTATGTATACATCCCCCTTTCCCTAATGTTAGCTAGGATAGGGGTTAGGGGTTAAGTTTAGGAGTTAGGTTATTAAAGGTTAGGGGAAGGGATAGCTAAAAGTGTTAAGGTTAGGGTTAGGGTTAGGGGAAGTATTAGCTAACATGCAAAGTTGCTAAAAAGAAGTATGTGGTTGAAAAGTTTCCTATTACCTAAAATATTCCTTAATGGGATTTGAACTCGCAACCTTTGGGTTGTAAGACATTTGCATTTTACGTCGACCCATCCACCCCAACCAAGCACCCTACTTGAATTTTTGCCATAAGTAACTATCTGTCTTATGTAACCATACCAAACATAACATATCATACTAATTTGAGTGTCCCAGATCATTTACTATGTTACGTCTAGTCTGTGAGACCAGGCTGGAGGAAGTTATCTACTGACATGGTGGTGCCAAATGTCACATGTTTTAGTGGACTTGAATTCCTGGGAAGCTGCACAGAGGAGATTCTTTGACATATTTATACTATTTTCACAGGGTGATATTTTTTTTAGCAGCTACCCACCACAAATCCTTGTCTTCAGCTGTAGAGTTACCATGGAAAGACAAGAGCCAACTGTTCTCCTTCCTCTCTGGGTCTTGGGGTCGATCCTTGGTCTTGGTCTGGTTGCCCATTGACAAGGTCGTCACGAGTTACCACAGCCACAAAGTCAGAGGGCCTGCCTACTTGACCAATCAGATGAGGGAGTGTGATGATGACACGTATGCCGACAGGCTTGCAGGGGCAGATGAGAGGCGCGTGTCTTTTATCTAGTGATCCATCACTGGTTTGGTTATTTATTAGATATAGTAAAACCAACTGTTATAAATGTTAATCGGATGTCTCATTCAAGCTTATCATGATGTTTGCCCTTACTCATAGCTACTTGTCTTAACCCCAAATTGGTTTACTCCAATAGCTGCATTGTTTTTAAAATGGCATGTAGACAAACACATTGACTTAGCTTGAGTTTGTATTTTTATTTTCAAAATCTACAAGTCAAAATTAGAAATGTAAACTTTTTAAATTGGCAGATTTTTTGGGGGCTGATTTTAGACGGAAACTTCAACCCTGTTACTTTATTTGGCACTGTTAGGTTCTACTCAAGGTACAGACCCAGTCAGACAAGCTCAAATGAGATTTATTCACCCAGCTGGATGCTTCAGCTCAATAACATAGTGATACAGACTCACACAGTCTTTTATCTACAGTACATGGGGTAAAAGTCTCAGCAGGATGACCCTGGCTGTGCCAGATGGCTGTCTAGCTCTGATCTCCCTTGTTGAAATACGATTCCGCTATCTGCATCCTGTTATTCTCATTCCACTCCCAAACTCTGACGTTCAAAGCCATCTCCTCGCTTTCCACAGAAACTAGGACAGTAACTCAACCTCAACCTTATCATAACCCAGACAGGTGGTTACTATTCATTTCTGCAAAACATGTTCTAACCCCAGACAGATGGCTCTTACCCAACCCTTATGGAATCATTTTTGAACTCAGAGACAGGGCACTACTATACTTTCCCTATGCCTAAATACAATGCACATAGACACAGCCTAACCCATAACATACACATACTATATATCTACCTATATACCAGGCGGTGTCAGAGGAAGGCCCTAAAAATGCTCAAAGACTCCAGCTATCCAAGTTCTCTCTGCTATCGTGTGGCAAGGGTACCAGAACAGCTGGTGCTCTCGTGAATGCTTCAGTGTTGCTTGCCTCGAAGCGAGCATAAAATGCATTTTGGTCGTCTGGTAGGCTTGCGTCACTGGCAGCTCCCGTCTTGGTTTCCCTTTGTAGTCCGTAATAGTTTTCAAGCCCTGTCACATCCAACGAGTGTCAGAGCCATTGTAGTAGGATTCAATATTAATCCTGTATTGACGCTTTGCTTGTTTGATGGTTCGTCTGAGGGCATAGCGGGATTTCTTACAGGTGTCCAAAATCGTGTCCCGCTCCTTGAAAGCAGCTACTCTAGCCTTTAGCTCGATGCGGATGTTGCCTGTAATCCATGGCTTCTGGTTGGGGTATGTACGTATAGTCACTGTGGGGAAGATGTCGTTGATGTACTTATTGATGAAGCTGATGACTGAGGTGGTATACTCCTCAATGCCATTGGATGAATCCCGGAACATACTCCTGTCTGTGCTAGCAAAATAGTTCTGTAGCGTAGCATCCGCATCATCTGACCACTTCCGTATTGAGCTTGTCACTGGTACTTCCTGCTTTAGCTTTTGCTTGTAAGCAGGAATCAGGAAGATAGAATTATGGTCAGATTTGCCATATGGAGGGTGGGGGAGAGCTTTGTATGCAGCTTGCGTGTGGAGTAAAGATGGTGTAGGCTCTGGTTGCACATGTGACATGCTGGTAAAAATACAAGATAAACTCATCAACCTTACCCCACTCTATACAGGCAAAACTAACCACCTTTACCCCACTCTATACAGGAGAAATCCACCACCCTTACCCGACTCTATACAGGAGAAACCCACCACCCTTACCCCACTCTATACAAGAGAAACCCACCACCCTTAACCTAATCTTTACAGGGGAAACTAACCACTCTAATCCCCACTCCATACAGGGGAAACTCACCACCCTAACCACACTCAATACAGGGGAAACTCACATCCTTTACCCCACTCTATACAGGGAAACTCAACACCCTTACCCCACTCTATACAGGGGAAACTCAACACCCTTACCCCACTCTATACAGGGGAAACTCACCACATTTACCCCACTCTATAATGGGGTAACTCACCACCCTACCCCACTCTATACAGGGAAAACTCACCACCTTTACCTCACTCTATACAGGGAAAACTCACCACCTTTACCCCACTCTATACAGGGAAAACTCACCACCTTTACCCCACTCTATACAGGGAAAACTCACCACCTTTACCCCACTCTATACAGAGGAAACTCACCACCTTTACCCCACTCTATACAGGGGAAACTCACCACCTTTACCCCACTCTATACAGGGGAAACTCACCACCATTACCCCACTCTATACAGGTAAAACTCACCACCTTTACCCCACTCTATACAGGGGAAACTCACCACCATTACCCCACTCTATACAGGGGAAACTCACCACCATTACCCCACTATATACAGGGAAACTCACCACCATTACCCCACTCTATACAGGGGAAACTCACCACCTTTACCCCACTCTAAAAATACAAGATAAACTCATCAACCTTACCCCACTCTATACAGGCAAAACTAACCACCTTTACCCCACTCTATACAGGAGAAATCCATCACCCTTACCCCACTCTATACAGGAGAAACCCACCACCCTTACGCCACTCTATACAAGAGAAACCCACCACCCTTAACCTAATCTTTACAGGGGAAACTAACCACTCTAATCCCCACTCCATACAGGGGAAACTCACCACCCTAACCACACTCAATACAGGGGAAACTCACATCCTTTACCCCACTCTATAATGGGGTAACTCACCACCCTACCCCACTCTATACAGGGAAAACTCACCACCTTTACCTCACTCTATACAGGGAAAACTCACCACCTTTACCCCACTCTATACAGGGAAAACTCACCACCTTTACCCCACTCTATACAGGGGAAACTCACCACATTTACCCCACTCTATAATGGGGTAACTCACCACCCTACCCCACTCTATACAGGGAAAACTCACCACCTTTACCTCACTCTATACAGGGAAAACTCACCACCTTTACCCCACTCTATACAGGGAAAACTCACCACCTTTACCCCACTCTATACAGAGGAAACTCACCACCTTTACCCCACTCTATACAGGGGAAACTCACCACCTTTACCCCACTCTATACAGGGGAAACTCACCACCATTACCCCACTCTATACAGGGAAAACTCACCACCTTTACCCCACTCTATACAGGGAAAACTCACCACCTTTACCCCACTCTATACAGGGGAAACTCACCACCATTACCCCACTCTATACAGGGGAAACTCACCACCATTACCCCACTCTATACAGGGGAAACTCACCACCATTACCCCACTCTATACAGGGGAAACTCACCACCATTACCCCACTATATACAGGGAAACTCACCACCATTACCCCAATCTATACAGGGGAAACTCACCACCTTTACCCCACTCTATACAGGGGAAACTCACCACCATTACCCCACTCTATACAGGGGAGACTCACCACCTTTACCCCACTCTATACAGGGGAAACTCACCACCTTTACCCCACTCTATACAGGGGAAACTCACTACCCTTACCCCACTCTATACAGGGGAAACTCACCACCATTACCCCACTCTATACAGGGGAAACTCACCACCATTACCCCACTCTATACAGGGGAAACTCACCACCATTACCCCACTCTATACAGGTAAAACTCACCACCTTTACCCCACTCTATACAGGGGAAACTCACCACCATTACCCCACTCTATACAGGGGAAACTCACCACCATTACCCCACTATATACAGGGAAACTCACCACCATTACCCCACTCTATACAGGGGAAACTCACCACCTTTACCCCACTCTAAAAATACAAGATAAACTCATCAACCTTACCCCACTCTATACAGGCAAAACTAACCACCTTTACCCCACTCTATACAGGAGAAATCCATCACCCTTACCCCACTCTATACAGGAGAAACCCACCACCCTTACGCCACTCTATACAAGAGAAACCCACCACCCTTAACCTAATCTTTACAGGGGAAACTAACCACTCTAATCCCCACTCCATACAGGGGAAACTCACCACCCTAACCACACTCAATACAGGGGAAACTCACATCCTTTACCCCACTCTATAATGGGGTAACTCACCACCCTACCCCACTCTATACAGGGAAAACTCACCACCTTTACCTCACTCTATACAGGGAAAACTCACCACCTTTACCCCACTCTATACAGGGAAAACTCACCACCTTTACCCCACTCTATACAGGGGAAACTCACCACATTTACCCCACTCTATAATGGGGTAACTCACCACCCTACCCCACTCTATACAGGGAAAACTCACCACCTTTACCTCACTCTATACAGGGAAAACTCACCACCTTTACCCCACTCTATACAGGGAAAACTCACCACCTTTACCCCACTCTATACAGAGGAAACTCACCACATTTACCCCACTCTATACAGGGGAAACTCACCACCTTTACCCCACTCTATACAGGGGAAACTCACCACCATTACCCCACTCTATACAGGGAAAACTCACCACCTTTACCCCACTCTATACAGGGAAAACTCACCACCTTTACCCCACTCTATACAGGGGAAACTCACCACCATTACCCCACTCTATACAGGGGAAACTCACCACCATTACCCCACTCTATACAGGGGAAACTCACCACCATTACCCCACTCTATACAGGGGAAACTCACCACCATTACCCCACTATATACAGGGAAACTCACCACCATTACCCCAATCTATACAGGGGAAACTCACCACCTTTACCCCACTCTATACAGGGGAAACTCACCACCATTACCCCACTCTATACAGGGGAGACTCACCACCTTTACCCCACTCTATACAGGGGAAACTCACCACCTTTACCCCACTCTATACAGGGGAAACTCACTACCCTTACCCCACTCTATACAGGGGAAACTCACCACCTTTACCCCACTCTATACAGGGGAAACTCACCACCTTTACCCCACTCTATACAGGGGAACTCACTACCCTTACCCCACTCTATACAGGGAAACCTCACCACCTTTACCCCACTCTATACAGGGAAAACTCACCACCTTTACCCCACTCTATACAGGGAAAACTCACCACCTTTACCCCACTCTATACAGGGGAAACTCACCACCATTACCCCACTCTATACAGGGGAAACTCACCACCATTACCCCACTCTATACAGGGGAAATTCATCACCATTACCCCACTCTATACAGGGAAACTCACCACCATTACCCCACTCTATACAGGGGAAACTCACCACCTTTACCCCACTCTATACAGGGGAAACTCACCACCATTACCCCACTCTATACAGGGGAAACTCACCACCATTACCCCACTCTATACAGGGGAAACTCACCACCATTACCCCACTCTATACAGGGGAAACTCACCACCATTACCCCACTCTATACAGGGAAACTCACCACCATTACCCCACTCTATACAGGGGAAACTCACCACCTTTACCCCACTCTATACAGGGGAAACTCACCACCATTACCCCACTCTATACAGGGGAGATTCACCACCTTTACCCCACTCTATACAGGGGAAACTCACCACCTTTACCCCACTCTATACAGGGGAAACTCACTACACTTACCCCACTCTATACAGGGGAAACTCACCACCTTTACCCCACTCTATACAGGGGAAACTCACCACCTTTACCCCACTCTATACAGGGGAACTCACTACCCTTACCCCACTCTATACAGGGAAAACTCACCACCTTTACCCCACTCTATACAGGGAAAACTCACCACCTTTACCCCACTCTATACAGGGAAAACTCACCACCTTTACCCCACTCTATACAGGGGAAACTCACCACCATTACCCCACTCTATACAGGGGAAACTCACCACCATTACCCCACTCTATACAGGGGAAACTCACCACCATTACCCCACTCTATACAGGAAAACTCACCACCATTACCCCACTCTATACAGGGAAACTCACCACCTTTACCCCACTCTATACAGGGGAAACTCACCGCCATTACCCCACTCTATACAGGGGAAACTCACCACCATTACCCCACTCTATACAGGGAAACTCACCACCATTACCCCACTCTATACAGGGGAAACTCACCACCATTACCCCACTCTATACAGGGGAAACTCACCACCATTACCCCACTCTATACAGGGAAACTCACCACCATTACCCCACTCTATACAGGGGAAACTCACCACCATTACCCCACTCTATACAGGGGAAACTCACCACCATTACCCCACTCTATACAGGGAAACTCACCACCATTACCCCACTCTATACAGGGGAAACTCACCACCTTTACCCCACTCTATACAGGGGAAACTCACCACCATTACCCCACTCTATACAGGGGAGATTCACCACCTTTACCCCACTCTATACAGGGGAAACTCACCACCTTTACCCCACTCTATACAGGGGAAACTCACTACACTTACCCCACTCTATACAGGGGAAACTCACCACCTTTACCCCACTCTATACAGGGGAAACTCACCACCTTTACCCCACTCTATACAGGGGAACTCACTACCCTTACCCCACTCTATACAGGGAAAACTCACCACCTTTACCATACTCTATACAGGGAAAACTCACCACCTTTACCCCAGTCTATACAGGGAAAACTCACCACCTTTACCCCACTCTATACAGGGGAAACTCACCACCATTACCCCCACTCTATACAGGGGAAACTCACCACCATTACCCCACTCTATACAGGGGAAACTCACCACCATTACCCCACTCTATACAGGAAAACTCACCACCATTACCCCACTCTATACAGGGAAACTCACCACCTTTACCCCACTCTATACAGGGGAAACTCACCACCATTACCCCACTCTATACAGGGGAAACTCACCACCTTTACCCCACTCTATACAGGGGAAACTCACCACCATTACCCCACTATATACAGGGGAAACTCACCACCTTTACCCCACTCTATACAGGGGAAACTCACCACCATTACCCCACTCTATACAGGGGAAACTCACCACCTTTACCCCACTCTATACAGGGGAAACTCACCACCATTACCCCACTCTATACAGGGGAAACTCTCCACCTTTACCCCACTCTATACAGGGGAAACTCACCACCATTACCCCACTCTATACAGGGGAAACTCACCACCTTTACCCCACTCTATACAGGGGAAACTCACCACCTTTACCCCACTCTATACAGGGGAAACTCACCACCATTACCCCACTCTATACAGGGGAAACTCACCACCATTACCCCACTCTATACAGGGGAAACTCACCACCATTACCCCACTCTATACAGGGGAAACTCACTACCCTTACCCCACTCTATACAGGGGAAACTCACCACCTTTACCCCACTCTATACAGGGAAACTCACCACCATTACCCCACTCTATACAGGGGAAACTAACCACCATTACCCCACTCTATACAGGGGAAACTCACCACCAGTACCCCACTCTATACAGGGGAAACTCACCACCATTACCCCACTCTATACAGGGGAAACTCACTACCCTTACCCCACTCTATACAGGGGAAACTCACCACCATTACCCCACTCTATACAGGGGAAACTCACCACCTTTACCCCACTCTATACAGGGGAACTCACTACCCTTACCCCACTCTATACAGGGAAAACTCACCACCTTTACCCCACTCTATACAGGGAAAACTCACCACCTTTACCCCACTCTATACAGGGAAAACTCACCACCTTTACCCCACTCTATACAGGGGAAACTCGCCACCATTACCCCACTCTATACAGGGGAAACTCACCACCATTACCCCACTCTATACAGGGGAAACTCACCACCATTACCCCACTCTATACAGGAAAACTCACCACCATTACCCCACTCTATACAGGGAAACTCACCACCTTTACCCCACTCTATACAGGGGAAACTCACCACCATTACCCCACTCTATACAGGGGAAACTCGCCACCATTACCCCACTCTATACAGGGGAAACTCACCACCATTACCCCACTCTATACAGGGGAAACTCACCACCATTACCCCCACTCTATACAGGGAAACTCACCACCATTACCCCACTCTATACAGGGGAAACTCACCACCATTACCCCACTCTATACAGGGAAACTCACCACCATTACCCCACTCTATACAGGGGAAACTCACCACCTTTACCCCACTCTATACAGGGGAAACTCACCACCTTTACCCCACTCTATACAGGGGAAACTCACCACCATTACCCCACTCTATACAGGGGAAACTCACTACCCTTACCCCACTCTATACAGGGGAAACTCACCACCTTTACCCCACTCTATACAGGGAAACTCACCACCATTACCCCACTCTATACAGGGGAAACTAACCACCATTACCCCACTCTATACAGGGGAAACTCACCACCATTACCCCACTCTATACAGGGGAAACTCACCACCATTACCCCACTCTATACAGGGGAAACCCACTACCCTTACCCCACTCTATACAGGGGAAACTCACCACCATTACCCCACTCTATACAGGGGAAACTCACCACCTTTACCCCACTCTATACAGGGGAACTCACTACCCTTACCCCACTCTATACAGGGAAACTCACCACCTTTACCCCACTCTATACAGGGAAAACTCACCACCTTTACCCCACTCTATACAGGGAAAACTCACCACCTTTACCCCACTCTATACAGGGGAAACTCACCACCATTACCCCACTCTATACAGGGGAAACTCACCACCATTACCCCACTCTATACAGGGGAAACTCACCACCATTACCCCACTCTATACAGGAAAACTCACCACCATTACCCCACTCTATACAGGGGAAACTCACCACCATTACCCCACTCTATACAGGGGAAACTCACCACCTTTACCCCACTCTATACAGGGGAACTCACTACCCTTACCCCACTCTATACAGGGAAACTCACCACCTTTACCCCACTCTATACAGGGAAAACTCACCACCTTTACCCCACTCTATACAGGGAAAACTCACCACCTTTACCCCACTCTATACAGGGGAAACTCACCACCATTACCCCACTCTATACAGGGGAAACTCACCACCATTACCCCACTCTATACAGGGGAAACTCACCACCATTACCCCACTCTATACAGGAAAACTCACCACCATTACCCCACTCTATACAGGGAAACTCACCACCTTTACCCCACTCTATACAGGGGAAACTCACCACCATTACCCCACTCTATACAGGGAAACTCACCACCATTACCCCACTCTATACAGGGGAAACTCACCACCATTACCCCACTCTATACAGGGGAAACTCACCACCATTACCCCACTCTATACAGGGAAACTCACCACCATTACCCCACTCTATACAGGGGAAACTCACCACCTTTACCCCACTCTATACAGGGAAACTCACCACCATTACCCCACTCTATACAGGGAAACTCACCACCATTACCCCACTCTATACAGGGGAAACTCACCACCATTACCCCACTCTATACAGGGGAAACTCACCACCATTACCCCACTCTATACAGGGGAAACTCACCACCTTTACCCCACTCTATACAGGGGAAACTCACAACCATTACCCCACTCTATACAGGGGAAACTCACCACCTTTACCCCACTCTATACAGGGGAAACTCACCACCATTACCCCACTCTATACAGGGGAAACTCACCACCATTACCCCACTCTATACAGGGAAACTCACCACCATTACCCCACTCTATACAGGGGAAACTCACCACCATTACCCCACTCTATACAGGGGAAACTCACCACCATTACCCCACTCTATACAGGGAAACTCACCACCATTACCCCACTCTATACAGGGGAAACTCACCACCTTTACCCCACTCTATACAGGGAAACTCACCACCATTACCCCAATCTATACAGGGAAACTCACCACCATTACCCCACTCTATACAGGGGAAACTCACCACCTTTACCCCACTCTATACAGGGGAAACTCACCACCATTACCCCACTCTATACAGGGGAAACTCACCACCTTTACCCCACTCTATACAGGGGAAACTCACCACCATTACCCCACTCTATACAGGGGAAACTCACCACCATTACCCCACTCTATACCGGGGAAACTCACCACCTTTACCCCACTCTATACAGGGGAAACTCACCACCATTACCCCACTCTATACAGGGAAACTCACCACCATTACCCCACTCTATACAGGGGAAACTCACCACCATTACCCCACTCTATACAGGGGAAACTCACCACCATTACCCCACTCTATACAGGGGAAACTCACCACCATTACCCCACTCTATACAGGGGAAACTCACCACCATTACCCCACTCTATACAGGGGAAACTCACCACCATTACCCCACTCTATACAGGGGAAACTCACCACCATTACCCCACTCTATACAGGGGAAACTCACCACCATTACCCCACTCTATACAGGGGAAACTCACCACCATTACCCCACTCTATACAGGGGAAACTCACCACCATTACCCCACTCTATACAGGGGAAACTCACCACCATTACCCCACTCTATACAGGAAAACTCACCACCATTACCCCACTCTATACAGGGGAAACTCACCACCATTACCCCACTCTATACAGGGAAAACTCACCACCTTTACCCCACTCTATACAGGGGAGATTCACCACCATTACCCCACTCTATACAGGGAAACTCACCACCATTACCCCACTCTATACAGGGGAAACTCACCACCATTACCCCACTCTATACAGGGAAACTCACCACCATTACCCCACTCTATACAGGGGAAACTCACCACCTTTACCCCACTCTATACAGGGGAAACTCACCACCTTTACCCCACTCTATACAGGGGAAACTCACCACCATTACCCCACTCTATACAGGGGAAACTCACTACCCTTACCCCACTCTATACAGGGGAAACTCACCACCTTTACCCCACTCTATACAGGGAAACTCACCACCATTACCCCACTCTATACAGGGGAAACTAACCACCATTACCCCACTCTATACAGGGGAAACTCACCACCATTACCCCACTCTATACAGGGGAAACTCACCACCATTACCCCACTCTATACAGGGGAAACCCACTACCCTTACCCCACTCTATACAGGGGAAACTCACCACCATTACCCCACTCTATACAGGGGAAACTCACCACCTTTACCCCACTCTATACAGGGGAACTCACTACCCTTACCCCACTCTATACAGGGAAACTCACCACCTTTACCCCACTCTATACAGGGAAAACTCACCACCTTTACCCCACTCTATACAGGGAAAACTCACCACCTTTACCCCACTCTATACAGGGGAAACTCACCACCATTACCCCACTCTATACAGGGGAAACTCACCACCATTACCCCACTCTATACAGGGGAAACTCACCACCATTACCCCACTCTATACAGGAAAACTCACCACCATTACCCCACTCTATACAGGGGAAACTCACCACCATTACCCCACTCTATACAGGGGAAACTCACCACCTTTACCCCACTCTATACAGGGGAACTCACTACCCTTACCCCACTCTATACAGGGAAACTCACCACCTTTACCCCACTCTATACAGGGAAAACTCACCACCTTTACCCCACTCTATACAGGGAAAACTCACCACCTTTACCCCACTCTATACAGGGGAAACTCACCACCATTACCCCACTCTATACAGGGGAAACTCACCACCATTACCCCACTCTATACAGGGGAAACTCACCACCATTACCCCACTCTATACAGGAAAACTCACCACCATTACCCCACTCTATACAGGGAAACTCACCACCTTTACCCCACTCTATACAGGGGAAACTCACCACCATTACCCCACTCTATACAGGGAAACTCACCACCATTACCCCACTCTATACAGGGGAAACTCACCACCATTACCCCACTCTATACAGGGGAAACTCACCACCATTACCCCACTCTATACAGGGAAACTCACCACCATTACCCCACTCTATACAGGGGAAACTCACCACCTTTACCCCACTCTATACAGGGAAACTCACCACCATTACCCCACTCTATACAGGGAAACTCACCACCATTACCCCACTCTATACAGGGGAAACTCACCACCATTACCCCACTCTATACAGGGGAAACTCACCACCATTACCCCACTCTATACAGGGGAAACTCACCACCTTTACCCCACTCTATACAGGGGAAACTCACCACCATTACCCCACTCTATACAGGGGAAACTCACCACCTTTACCCCACTCTATACAGGGGAAACTCACCACCATTACCCCACTCTATACAGGGGAAACTCACCACCATTACCCCACTCTATACAGGGAAACTCACCACCATTACCCCACTCTATACAGGGGAAACTCACCACCATTACCCCACTCTATACAGGGGAAACTCACCACCATTACCCCACTCTATACAGGGAAACTCACCACCATTACCCCACTCTATACAGGGGAAACTCACCACCTTTACCCCACTCTATACAGGGAAACTCACCACCATTACCCCAATCTATACAGGGAAACTCACCACCATTACCCCACTCTATACAGGGGAAACTCACCACCTTTACCCCACTCTATACAGGGGAAACTCACCACCATTACCCCACTCTATACAGGGGAAACTCACCACCTTTACCCCACTCTATACAGGGGAAACTCACCACCATTACCCCACTCTATACAGGGGAAACTCACCACCTTTACCCCACTCTATACAGGGGAAACTCACCACCATTACCCCACTATATACAGGGGAAACTCACCACCTTACCCCACTCTATACAGGGGAAACTCACCACCATTACCCCACTCTATACAGGGGAAACTCACCACCTTTACCCCACTCTATACAGGGGAAACTCACCACCATTACCCCACTCTATACAGGGGAAACTCACCACCATTACCCCACTCTATACCGGGGAAACTCACCACCTTTACCCCACTCTATACAGGGGAAACTCACCACCATTACCCCACTCTATACAGGGAAACTCACCACCATTACCCCACTCTATACAGGGGAAACTCACCACCATTACCCCACTCTATACAGGGGAAACTCACCACCATTACCCCACTCTATACAGGGGAAACTCACCACCATTACCCCACTCTATACAGGGGAAACTCACCACCATTACCCCACTCTATACAGGGGAAACTCACCACCATTACCCCACTCTATACAGGGGAAACTCACCACCATTACCCCACTCTATACAGGGGAAACTCACCACCATTACCCCACTCTATACAGGGGAAACTCACCACCATTACCCCACTCTATACAGGGGAAACTCACCACCATTACCCCACTCTATACAGGGGAAACTCACCACCATTACCCCACTCTATACAGGGGAAACTCACCACCATTACCCCACTCTATACAGGAAAACTCACCACCATTACCCCACTCTATACAGGGGAAACTCACCACCATTACCCCACTCTATACAGGGAAAACTCACCACCTTTACCCCACTCTATACAGGGGAGATTCACCACCTTTACCCCACTCTATACAGGGGAGATTCACCACCATTACCCCACTCTATACAGGGGAAACTCACCACCTTTACCCCACTCTATACAGGGGAAACTCACCACCATTACCCCACTCTATACAGGGGAAACTCACCACCATTACCCCACTCTATACAGGAAAACTCACCACCATTACCCCACTCTATACAGGGGAAACTCACCACCATTACCCCACTCTATACAGGGGAAACTCACCACCATTACCCCACTCTATACAGGGGAAACTCACCACCATTACCCCACTCTATACAGGGGAAACTCACCACCATTACCCCACTCTATACAGGGGAAACTCACCACCATTACCCCACTCTATACAGGGGAAACTCACCACCATTACCCCACTCTATACAGGAAAACTCACCACCATTACCCCACTCTATACAGGGGAAACTCACCACCATTACCCCACTCTATACAGGGAAAACTCACCACCTTTACCCCACTCTATACAGGGGAGATTCACCACCTTTACCCCACTCTATACAGGGGAGATTCACCACCATTACCCCACTCTATACAGGGGAAACTCACCACCTTTACCCCACTCTATACAGGGGAAACTCACCACCATTACCCCACTCTATACAGGGGAAACTCACCACCATTACCCCACTCTATACAGGAAAACTCACCACCATTACCCCACTCTATACAGGGGAAACTCACCACCATTACCCCACTCTATACAGGGGAGACTCACCACCATTACCCCACTCTATACAGGGGAGACTCACCACCATTACCCCACTCTATACAGGGAAACTCACCACCATTACCCCACTCTATACAGGGGAAACTCACCACCATTACCCCACTCTATACAGGGGAAACTCACCACCATTACCCCACTCTATACAGGGGAAACTCACCACCTTTACCCCACTCTATACAGGGGAAACTCACCACCATTACCCCACTCTATACAGGGAAACTCACCACCATTACCCCACTCTATACAGGGGAAACTCACCACCATTACCCCACTCTATACAGGGGAAACTCACCACCATTACCCCACTCTATACAGGGAAACTCACCACCATTACCCCACTCTATACAGGGGAAACTCACCACCATTACCCCACTCTATACAGGGGAGACTCACCACCATTACCCCACTCTATACAGGGGAGACTCACCACCATTACCCCACTCTATACAGGGGAAACTCACCACCATTACCCCACTCTATACAGGGGAAACTCACCACCATTACCCCACTCTATACAGGGGAACTCACTACCATTACCCCACTCTATACAGGGGAAACTCACCACCTTTACCCCACTCTATACAGGGGAGATTCACCACCTTTACCCCACTCTATACAGGGGAGATTCACCACCATTACCCCACTCTATACAGGGGAAACTCACCACCTTTACCCCACTCTATACAGGGGAAACTCACCACCATTACCCCACTCTATACAGGGGAAACTCACCACCATTACCCCACTCTATACAGGAAAACTCACCACCATTACCCCACTCTATACAGGGGAAACTCACCACCATTACCCCACTCTATACAGGGGAGACTCACCACCATTACCCCACTCTATACAGGGGAGACTCACCACCATTACCCCACTCTATACAGGGAAACTCACCACCATTACCCCACTCTATACAGGGGAAACTCACCACCATTACCCCACTCTATACAGGGGAAACTCACCACCATTACCCCACTCTATACAGGGGAAACTCACCACCTTTACCCCACTCTATACAGGGGAAACTCACCACCATTACCCCACTCTATACAGGGAAACTCACCACCATTACCCCACTCTATACAGGGGAAACTCACCACCATTACCCCACTCTATACAGGGGAAACTCACCACCATTACCCCACTCTATACAGGGAAACTCACCACCATTACCCCACTCTATACAGGGGAAACTCACCACCATTACCCCACTCTATACAGGGGAGACTCACCACCATTACCCCACTCTATACAGGGGAGACTCACCACCATTACCCCACTCTATACAGGGGAAACTCACCACCATTACCCCACTCTATACAGGGGAAACTCACCACCATTACCCCACTCTATACAGGGGAACTCACTACCATTACCCCACTCTATACAGGGGAAACTCACCACCTTTACCCCACTCTATACAGGGGGAACTCACCACCATTACCCCACTCTATACAGGGGAAACTCACCACCATTACCCCACTCTATACAGGGGAAACTCACCACCATTACCCCACTCTATACAGGGGAAACTCACCACCATTACCCCACTCTATACAGGGGAAACTCACTACCATTACCCCACTCTATACAGGGGAAACTCACCACCATTACCCCACTATATACAGGGGAAACTCACCACCATTACCCCACTATATACAGGGGAAACTCACCACCTTTACCCCACTCTATACAGGGGAAACTCACCACCATTACCCCACTATATACAGGGGAAACTCACCACCATTACCCCACTCTATACAGGGGAAACTCACCACCATTACCCCACCTACATACCCTTTATTTGTATTTATTTTATTGGGCATTCAACCCCCTCTTCAAGGACAAAAGTACATTTCCATTTTTGTTTTTTTTACAGATATTTTACCACATATTCATTATTAAAGTCATTAAAACTAGTTTTATGTGCATGACACAAGTAATATTTCCAACAATTGTTTACAGACTGATTATTTCACTTTCACTGTATCACTATTCCAGTGGGTCAGAATTTTACATACACTAAGTTGACTGTGCCTTTAAACAGCTTGGAAAATTCCAGAAATTATGTCATGGCTTTAGAAGCTTCTGATAGGCCAACTGACATCCTTTGATTCAATTGGAGGTTTACCTGTGGATGTATTTCAAGGCCTTCCTTCAAACTCAGTGCCTCTTTGCTTGACATCATGGGAAAATCAAAAGAAATCAACCAAGACCTCAGGGAAAAGAATTGTAGACCTCCACAAGTCTGGTTCATCATTGGGAGCAATTTCTAAATGCCTGAAGGTACCATGTTCATCTGTACAAACAATAGTACGCAAGTATAAACACCATGGGACCACACAGCCGTCATACCGCTCAGGAAGGAGACGGGTTCTGTCTCCTAGAGATTGTACTTTGGTGCGAAAAGTATGAATCAATCCCAGAACAACAGCAAAGGACCTTGTGAAGATGCTGGAGGAAACAGGTACAAAAGTATCTCTACCCACAGTAAAACGAGTCCTATATCGACATAAGCTGAAAGGCCGCTCAACAAGGAAGAAGCCACTGCTCAAAAACCTCCATTAAAAAAAGCCAGACTACGGTTTGTAATTGCACACGGGGACAAAGATTGTACTTTTTGGAGAAATGTCCTCTGGTCTGATGAAACAAAAATAGAACTGTTTGGCCATAATGACCTTGCAAGATGAAGAGCATCATCCCAACCGTGAAGAACGGGGATGGCAGCATCATGTTGTGGGGGTGCTTTGATGCAGGAGGGACTGGTGCACTTCACAAAATAGATGTCATCATGAGAAAGAAAATCATGTGAATATATTGAAGCAACATCTCAAGACATTAGTCAGGAAGTGAAAGCGTGTTCACAAATGGGTCTTCCAAATGGACAATGACCCCAAGCATACTTCCAAAGTTGTGGCAAAATGGCTTAAGGACAACAAAGTCAAGGTATTGGAGTGGCCATCACAAAGCCCTGACCTCAATGCTATAGAAAATTTGTGTGCAGAACTGAAAAAGCATGTGTGAGCAAGGAGGCCTAAAAACCTGACTCAGTTACACCAGCTCTGTCAGGAGGAATGGGTCAACATTCACCCAACGTATTGTGGGAAGCTTGTGGAAGGCTACCCGAAACATTTGACCCAAGTTCAACAATTTAAAGGCAATGCTACCAAATACTATTTGAGTGTATGTCAACTTCTGGCCCACTGGGAATGTGATGAAAGAAATAAAAGCTGAAATAAGTAATCCTCTACTATTATTCTGACATTTCACATTCTTAAAATAAAGTGGTGATCCCAACTGACCTAAGACAGGGAATTCTTACAAGGATTAAATGTTAGGAATTGTGAAAAACTGAGTTTAAATGTATTTGTTTAAGTTGTATGTAAACTTCCGATTTCAACTGTACATGGTGCTTTTGTAAACAGTGTTATTAGCAATACAGTTTGATATACACATGCAGAGAAAACAGGACAAATATAAACACTCCCCCCTCATGGGATCTTTGGGATTCCTGTTTAAAGTCCTGTCTTCTTCAATTTTATTAAGGAACATTTTATTGTTAGTACTTCAACCTATAAAAAAGTTGTAAAAGTGTATTTTATAAATTATTGTGATCTGTCTTTGAACGTATTGCCTTCTTGTTCATTTCAGCAGCATATTTCTCTTTGGCTTTTGTTTGTCTGTCATTCCCCTGGTGGACTTCATACATATTTGTGCCCACAACTTGAAACTGAACACCATTGACTGGGAGCCTTTTACTCTCCCAACTGAGTTGTTTTCCTGCCAAAGGCTGCGCATCTGTTGAAGGTCAACAATATGATATATTACTATTAAAGTGAAAGGCTTGTAGGGAAATTAACAATGTTGCTCTGTCAAATAGAATAACGCCCCTGTGCTTTGGGAATGGAATACCTTATGCTAGCTAGCTAACTCATTTTAGATGAGAGAAGCACAAGTTAGCTACTGGTTATCTAAAAAATAAAAGACAATTGAACCTTTTGCACAATATTTTTGTCCTTTCTCAATGTTAGGGACTTTAGTGACATTACCAATTCTTGTTCCTAAATGTATTTAGTTATTTTGTCCTCAAACTTCAGATATGCCATTTCGAAAATGAGGGGTATCTCATGAACCGGAATAGGCGGGTTGGGCGGGCCTTCCGAGCCGGCGTATGCATCATCACATTCCCTCATCTGATTGGTCGAGTAGGTGGGCCTTCTGATTTTGTGACTGTGATAATCAGAATGACCCCTTGATAACCCATATCTCTTTTAGTGGGCAGTGCTGCAGACTTTGTTGTAACCTTACATTTTTTATTAATACATTTGTATAATGTATTCATCACAGGCTAAATGCTGGATTAATAGGCCTAATCTCTGAAAGATAGCCAATTCAATGTTTTACTGTTTCCCTCCAAAATTATATATGTCAGTTTCCCTCCAAATCAAATCAAATCAAATTTATTTATATAGCCCTTCGTACATCAGCTGATATCTCAAAGTGCTGTACAGAAACCCAGCCTAAAACCCCAAACAGCAAGCAATGCAGGTGTAGAAGCACGGTGGCTAGGAAAAACTCCCTAGAAAGGCCAAAAACTAGGAAGAAACCTAGAGAGGAAGCAGACTATGTGGGGTGGCCAGTCCTCTTCTGGCTGTGCCGGATGGAGATTATAACAGAACATGGCCAAGATGTTCAAATGTTCATAAATGACCAGCATGGTCGTATAATAATAAGGCAGAACAGTTGAAACTGGAGCAGAAGCACAGTCAGATGGACTGGGGACAGCAAGGAGTCATCATGTCAGGTAGTCCTGGGGCATGGTCCTAGGGCTCAGGTCCTCCGAGAGAGAGAAAAAAAAAGAGAGAATTAGAGAGAGCATATGTGTGGTGGCCAGTCCTCTTCTGGCTGTGCCGGGTGGAGATTAAAACAGAACATGGCCAAGATGTTCAAATGTTCATAAATGATCAGCATGTTCGAATAATAAGAAGGCAGAACAGTTGAAACTGGAGCAACATTAATTGTACATTTTCCTTTTCCCTAATTTATCCCTCCAATGTTATAATGTTACCCTCCAATATGTTTCCTTCCAAAACATGTCTTATTGTAATCTATTTTGGTTAGATATAATCTCATCCATGACTCTGATCTCTTACCTAATCAACCACTATAAACTAGAACAGTTTTCACCTAAAATGACATACCCAAATCTAACTGCCTGCAGCTCAGGCCCTGAAGCAAGGATATGCATATTCTTGGTACCTTTTGAAAGGAAACACTTTGAAGTTTGTGGAAATGTGAATTGAATGTAGGATAATATAAAACAATAGATCTGGTAAAAGGTAATACAAAGAAAAAAACAACCGTTCCTTTGTATTATTTTTGCACCATCATCTTTGAAATGCAAGAGAAACGCCATAATGTATTATTCCAGCCCAGCTGCAATTTAGAGTTTGGTCACTAGATGGCAGCAGTGTATGTGCAAAGTTTTAGACTGATCCAATGAACCATTGTATTTCTGTTAAAAATGCTGTATCAAGACTGCCCAAATGTGCCTATTCTTTTTATTTTTTATAACTTTTCATGTTCAAAATTGTGCACTCTCCTCAAACAAGAGCATGGTATTATTCACTCTAATAGCTATTGTAAATTGGACAGTGCAGTTAGATTAACAAGAATTTAAGCTTTCTGCCAATATCAGATATGTCTATGTCCTGGGAAATGTTATTGTTACTTACAACCTCATGCTAATCGCATTAGCCTATGTTAGCTCAACCGTCCAGTGGAAGGGACACTGATCCCAAAGAGGTTTTAACAATAAGCTACACCATGCAGCATCCACCATACTTACAGTGCATTCAGAAAGTATATAGACACCTTCACTTCCACATTTTGTTACGTTACAGCCTTTTTCTAAAATGGTATTGGCCAGGTGATAATCAATGCCTGGTTTTCTCCAGACGTGACGCTTGGCATTCAGGCCAAAGAGTTTCATCAGACCAGAGAATCCATGTTTTGTGCTGCTACCATGTTGTATTGCTATCATGTTGTTTTTATGTTGTGTTGCTACCATGCTGTGTTGTCACATGTTGCTGCCTTGCTATGTAATGTTTTCTCTATTGTTGTGATGTGTATTTTGTCCAATATTTATATTGTATTTATTTATTTATTTATTTCAATCCCAGGCCCCCGTCCCCGCAGGAGGCCTTTTGCCTTCTGATAGGCCGTCATTGTAAATAAGAAATTGTTCTTAACTGACTTGCCTAGTTAAATAAAGGTTAAATAAAAATAAATCTTGTTTCTCATGGTCTGAGAGCCGTTAAGGTACCTTTTGGCAAAAACCAAGCGGGCTGTCATGTGTCATGTTCCTGAGGACTGACTTCCGTCTAGCCACTCTACCATAAAGGCCTGATTGGTGGAGTGCTGCAGAGATGGTTGTCTTTCTGGAAGTTTCTCCCATCTCCACAGATGAACTCTGGAGCTTTGCCAGAATGACCTTCGGGTTCTTGGTCACCTCTCTGTCCAAGTCCCTTCTCCCCCGGCCATTTGATTCGCTGTTCAGGAGTCTTATGGCTTGGGGGTAGAAGCTGTTAAGAAGCCTTATGGACCTAGACTTGGTGCCTCAGTACTGTTTGCCATGCGGCAGCAGAGAGAACAGTCTATGACTAGGGTGGCTGGAGTTTTTGACAATTTTTTGGGCCTTACCACTGCCTGGTATCGATGTCCTGGATTGCAGGAAGCTTGGCCCAAGTGATGTACTGGGCCGTATGCACTACCCTCTGTAGTGCCTTGCGGTCAGAAGCCGAGCAATTACCATACCAGGCGGTGATGCAACCAGGATGCTCTCAATGGTGCAGCTGTAAAACGTTTTGAGGAACTGAGGACCAATGCCAAATCTTTTCAGTCTGCTGAGGGGGAATATGCATTGCCGTGCCCTCTTCACGACTGTCTTGGTGTTTGGACCATGGAAGTTTCTTGGTGATGTGGACACCAAGGAACTTGAAGCTCTCAACCTGCTCCACTACAGCCCCGTCGATGAGAATGAGGGCTTGCTCGGTCCTCTTTTTCTGTAGTCCACAATCATCTCCTTTGTCTTGATCACGTTGTGGGAGAGGTTGTAATCCTGGCACCACAACGCCAGGTCTCTGACCTCCTCCCTATAGGCTGTCTCATCGTTGTCACTGTTGTGGCAAACTTAATGATGGTGTTGGCGTCGTGCTTGGCCATGCAGTCATGGGTGAACAGGAAGTACAGAAGGGCACTGAGCACGCACCCCTGAGGGGCCCCATTGTTGAGGATCGTGGGGCAGATGTGTTGTGACCTACCCTTACCACCTGGGGGCTGCCTATCAGGAAGTCCAGGATCCAGTTGCAGAGGGAGGTGTGTAGTCCCAGGGTCCTTAGCATAGTGATGAGCTTTGAGGGCACTATGGTGTTGAACAACGAGCTGTAGTCAATGAATAGCATTCTCACATAGGTGTTCCTTTTGTCCAGGTGGGAAAGGGCAGTGTGGAGTGCAAAAGAGATCGCATCATCTGTGGATCTGTTGGGACGGTATACAAATTGGAATTGGTCTAGGGTTTCTTGAATAATGGTGTTGATGTGAGCTCTATGGACAATTCCTTCGACCTCAAGGCTTGGTTTTTGCTCTGACATGCACTGTCAACTGTGGGACCTTACATATAGACAAGTGTGTGCCTTTCTAAATCATGTTCAATCAATTGAATTTACGACAGGTGGACTCCAATCAAGTTGTAGAAACATCTCAAGGATGATCAATGGAAACACGATGCACCTGAGCTCAATTTCGAGTCTGAAAGAAAACGGTTTAAATACTTATGTAAATAAGGTGTTTCTGTTTATATTTTGTATACATTTGCAAACATTTCTAAAAACCTGTTTTCGCTTTGTCATTATGGGGTGTAGATTGATGAGGGAAAATAATAATTTAATTCATTTCAGAATGAGGCTGTAACGTAACACAATGTGGATAAATTGAAGGGGTCTGAATACTTTCCGAATGCACTGTATAGCCTAACATTTACACACTCTTTCCCTTCCAAATCATACAAATACCACATATATGTCTATCATCATACAGCTAATGGCATTAGCTAGCCCTATAATTCAAAGAGAAAATGCTTTACAATCCGACCTCAATCTGTTAAGCAGCAAAACAGATGCGCAAAAATATGATTGTAAAACATTCTCTTTAGTCAGATATTTGGCTAACAGCTAGCTAGCTAGCTAACATTGACAAATAAATGAGTTGACAGATAAATGAGTTAAAGTTAGCTACCTAGATCATCTCTACTATTCTATGTTAGCTAGTTGCTTAACGGTTCGTGGTGATCCACGCCTGCTGCTGGGACTGTCAGTGGAACTGCATTGTGCTTTAGTATAAGAAACTTGGCATACCCCATTTTTTTGTGCAGCAGATTCCCGACACGCTCAAAATGTGCCCTGCAGGTGGCACTCTTGTGATCAACTTTGGGTACCTCCTGAGCTTGGGAACACGAGACTCATGCCACGTGATTGGATTTTCAGATACAGCTCAACAAACAGAGCAATAATATAGATTTTTCAGACTTTGGTGATAGTAATGAGATCTGCTTGAGTTCAAATGTAAATTCAATGTAGTTTTCACTGTCCATTCCCTTTAAAGCAGGGCCCAGATTCACCTCTGAGAGGTTAGTGGCTCTGGCAGCCGCTTGGATCTGATGCCTGGAGTTCAGCGATGTTCGTATAAGCCCATCGTCAGCCTCTAGTATCTTGTCTTAGTGGCAGTGTGTTTGTGTGATGTAACCGGGCTCATCTAGGCAGAAGCAGTTCAGAACTAAGATTAGATTAGACGTCAGATTGTTGGTGGAATGGAAAATGAACTATTGTTAATTCATGTTGCTGTTGAATAAGTGATTGGCTGCAGAGTTAGGGGGCCTGGCTCAGAGGCACAGGGCATATGGTGTGGGGGGGGCAGATGCTTCTCAGGGCCAGAGGGATCATGGGTATGGCGATGATGACAGAGGGTAGGATGAGAGGATGAGAGAGGTAGAGACAGCAGGGGAGAGAGAGGGGTTGAATGACAGAGAAAGAGAGCAAAATATAGTTTTAGAATGAGACGGAGTTAAATGCAGAGGATTTTTAAATTTTTTATTTAACCTTTATTAAACTAGGATGAGCAGAGAGAGAGAAGCAGGGAATTGTTCAACCTTCCTTCCTAAAACCAGTCTCCCCAACAGAGAAGAGGGTAGCTCCAAGTCCTCCTCTGAAGTGCTAGCTCACCACAGGCACTTGAGAGCAGCTCTCTCTTAAAGCAAGTCTCCGTGCAGTGCTCCTCCTCTGACCTCCAACACTGGAAACAGCTCTGCCTATCTCACATCGCAAGAGGAAAACTTCAAAATGTGCCCTCAAAGAGTTGAATCGCAAACACACACACAACCACACAGATATGAGTGAGCAAATGCATGAATCCTCACACACAAACACTTTAGAGACAGTATATCTGCAGACAGTGGACAGCACCATCTACTGGTGGTTGTGTAACCTGCACAATTTAAGGCACAGACTAATCAAATCCAAATCTAATCTAATGTTATTTGTCACAAGCGCGGTATACAACAGTAGACCTTACAGTGAAATGCTTACTTATACAAGCCCTTAACCAACAATGCAGTTAAGAAAAATATTTGTTAAAGTATTTACTAAAATAAATTGAGGTAAAAAAATAATAATAATAATAATTATAAAGATGAGTAGGGCTCAGCCTCCTCCTTCTGTCCATCCTTCCTTTAATCCAGTTCTATAATTGTTCCATCTTTTTTTGTTTTAAGCCTATCCCAAACCTTAACCCTTACCCTAACCATTCAGAGTTAATACCTAACCTTAACCCTAACCATTCAGAGTTAATACCTAACCTTAACCCTTACCCTAACCATTCAGAGTTAATACCTAACCTTAACCCTAACCATTCAGAGTTAATACCTAACCTTAACCCTTACCCTAACCATTCAGAGTTAATACCTAACCTTAACCCTTACCCTAACCATTCAGAGTTAATACCTAACCTTAACCCTAACCATTCAGAGTTAATACCTAACCTTAACCCTTACCCTAACCATTCAGAGTTAATACCTAACCTTAACCCTAACCATTCAGAGTTAATACCTAACCTTAACCCTAACCATTCAGAGTTAATACCTAACCTTAACCCTAACCATTCAGAGTTAATACCTAACCTTAACCCTTACCCTAACCATTCAGAGTTAATACCTAACCTTAACCCTTACCCTAACCATTCAGAGTTAATACCTAACCTTAACCCTTACCCTAACCATTCAGCATTAATACCTAACCTTAACCCTTACCCTAACCATTCAGAGTTAATACCTAACCTTAACCCTAACCATTCAGAGTTAATACCTAACCTTAACCCTTACCCTAACCATTCAGAGTTAATACCTAACCTTAAGATTTCAGAGATCATTCCTGAAATTAACCCTAACCTAAAAAATACAGAGTTAATGCCTAAACCTAAACTTAAAAGCTTCATAATTTGATTTTTGGAACAACTTCGAAATTTGACGTTTGCAAAACATGGATGAATTTCTAATTCTGACGTGAGACTGTGAGCTAGTTGAAATAGTACCTAAAATACAACCACCGGACCGGAACGCCAATGCATGTTCAATCTGAGTGTTCTACTGCAGTGATTCCCAACCGGTGGTACTAGGACCTCTGTTCTACTGTGGAACCATCTGGAAGTATCATATGGTGGGCTATTGTACTGTACCATTTTCCAGAACTTCATGTTTTTGCCAAAGGCTTATCGCTGCTGAAGACATGGGTATTAGATCAAATATTGTGTTGCTAATCTAACTGCACATTCAACCACAGTGTGCTATCTATTGTTCAGTTTGAAACCACACAATACATCAGCTAGAAGGAATACATACAGTATATAGCCCTACATATTTGTCCACACATTCAGGTGGGTGTTTTAGATGACATTGACTGAATGGAGTTCTCACAGCATTATACTGATAAGGGGTGGAACCTTCTCTCAGCAGACCGGCATTCATTCATATCGGCATTCATTCATATCTACCGGGTATTTCACCCAGTAGATATGGGAGTTAATCAACATTTGGTTTGTTTTCAAATTCTTTGTGGATCTGTGTAATCTGAGGGAAATATGTGTCTCTAATATGGTCATACATTTGGCAGGAGGTTAGGAAGTGATGCTCAGTTTCCACCTCATTCTGTGGGCAGTGAGCACATAGCCTGTCTTCTCTTGAGAGCCAGGTCTGCCAACGGCAGCCTTTCTCGATAGCAAGGCTATGCTCACTGAGTCTGTACATAGTCAAAGCTTTCCTTAAGTTTGGGTCAGTCACAGTGATCAGGTATTCTGCCACTGTTTTTTTGTTAATTCTTTCCAATGTGTCAAGTAATTCTCTTTTTGTTTTCTCATCATTTGGTTGGGTCTAATTGTGCTGCTGTCCTGGGGCTCTGTGGGGTGTGTTTGTGAACAGAGCCCCAGGACCAGCTTGCTTAGGGGATTCTTCTCCAGGTTCATCTCTCTGTAGGTGATGGCTTTGCTATGGAAGGTTTGCGAATAGCTTCCTTTTAGGTGGTTGTAGAATTTAACAGCTCTTTTCTGGATTTGAATAATTAGCGGATATCGGCCTAATTCGGCTCTGCATGCATTATTTGGGGTTTTACGATGCACACGGAGGATATTTTGCTGAATTTTGCATGCAGTCTCAATTTGTTGTTTGTCCCATTTTGTGATTTCTTGGTTGGTGAGACGGACCCAAGACCTCACAACCATAAAGGGCAATGGGTTCTATAACTGATTCAAATATTTTTTGCCAGATACTAATTGATATGTCAAATGTTATGTTCCTTTGATGGCATAGAAAGCACTTCTTGCCTTGTCTCTCAGCTCGTTCACGGAATTGTGGAATTTACCTGTGGTGCTGCTGTTTAGGCCAAGGTATGTATAGTTTTTTGTGTGCTCTAGGGCAACGGTGTCAAGATGGAATTTGTATTTGTGGTCCTGGCAACTGGACCTTTTTTGGAAGACCATTATTTTAGTCTTACTGAGATTTACTGACAGGGCCCAGGTCTGACAGAATCTGTGCAGAAGATCTAGGTGCTGCTGTAGGCCCTCCTTAGTTGGTGACAGAAGCACAAGATAATCAGCAGACAAACATTTGACTTCAGATTCCAGTAGGGTGAGGCCAGGTGCTGCAGACTGTTCTAGTACCGAGCCAAATTGTTTATATGTTGAAGAGGGTGGGGCTTAAGATGCATCATTGTCTCACCCCACGGCCCTGTGGAAAGAAATGTGTGTGTTTATTGCCAATTTTAACCGCACACTTGTTTGTGTACATGGATTTTATAATGTACATGGATTTTATAATGTTGTATGTTTTTCCCCCAACACCACCTTCCATCAATTTGTATAGCAGACCCTCATGCCAAATTGAGACAAAAGCTTTTTTGAAATCAACAAAGCATGAGGATCAATTAAATGTATTTATATAGCCCTATTTACATCAGCCAATGTCACAAAGTGCTATACAGAAACCCAGCTTAAAACCCCAAACAGCAAGCAATGCAAAAGCACAGTGGCTAGGAAAAACGCCCTAGAAACGCAGGAACTTAGGAGGAAACCTATAGAGGAACCTGGCTCTAAGGGGTGGCCAGTCCTCTTCTGGCTGTGCCGGGTGGAGATTATAACAGTACATGAACAAGATGTTCAAACGTTCATAGATGACCAGCAGGGTCAAATAATAATCACAGTGGTTGTAGAGGGTGCAAAAGGTCAGGACCTCAGGAGTAAATGTCAGTTGGCTTTTCATAGCCGAGACAGCAGGTGCACCTATCCAACCACAGAGAAGGTTGAAAAACAACAGGTCCGGGATAAGGTAGCACGTACGATGAACAGGTCAGGGTTCCATAGACGCAGGCAGACCAGTTGAAACTGGAGCAGCAGCACAACCACGTGGACTGGGGACAGCAAGGAGTCATCAGGCCAGGTAGTCCTGAGGCATGGTCCTAGGGCTCAGGTCCTCCAGAAGAGAGAAAGAAAAAAAGAAAGAAAGAAAGAAAGAAAGAAAGAGAGAGAGAGAGAGAATTAGAGAGAGCATACTTAAATTCACACAGGACACCAGATAAGACAGGAGAAATACTCCAGATATAACAGACTGACCCTAGCCCCCGACACAAACTATTGTAGCATAAATACGAGGCTGAGACAAGAGTGGTCATGAGACACTGTGGCCCCTTCCGACGATACCCCTGAACAGGGCCAACCAGGCAGGAAATAACTCCACCCACTTTACCAAAGCACAGAGCAATACAGCACAATACAGAAGACATTGCCTTTGTTTTGGTTTGTTTGTTTGTCAATTAGGGTGTGCAGGGTGAATATGTGGTCTGTCATACGGTAATTTGGAAAAAAGCCAATTTGACATTTTCTCAGCTAATTGTTTTCACTGAGGAAATGTACAAGTCTGCTGTTAATGACAATGCAGGATTTTCCAAAGGTTGCTGTTGATGCATATCCCATGGTAGATATTAGGGTCAAATTTGTCTCCACTTTTGTGGATTGGGGTGATCAGTCCTTGGTTCCAAATATTGGGGAAGATGCCAGAGTTAAGGATGATGTTAAAGAGTTTAAGTATAGCCAATTGGAATTTGTGGTCTGTATATTTTATCATTTCATTGATATCACAGGCATTTTTGGGTTGGAGGGTTTGTATTTAGTCCTGTAGTTCATTCAATGTAATTGGAGAATCCAGTGGGTTCTGGTCTTTAATAGTTGATTCTAAGATTTGTATTTGATCCTGTATATGTTTGTGCTATTATAGAACCAAAAAGATTGGAGAAGTGGTTTACCCATACATCTCCGTTTTGGATTGATAACTTTTCCTGTTGTTGTTTGTTTAGTGTGTTCCACATTTCCAGGAAGTGGTTAGAGTCTATGGATTCTTCAATTACATAGAGCTTTTTTGATGTGCTGTTCCTTCTTTTTCTGTAGTGTATTTCTTCATTGGTTTAGTGATTCACTATAGTGAAGGCGTAGACTCAGGTTTTCCGGGTATCTGTTTTTGGTTGGATAGGTTTCTCAATTCCATTCTTAGGTTTATGCCTTCTTCATCAAACCATTTGTCAATGTTGGTCATTTTCTTTGGTTTTCTGTTAGATTTTTTTAGATTTGATAGGGAAGCTGAGAGGTCAAATATACTGTTTAGGTTATCTACTGCCAAGTTTACACCTTAACTATTTCAGTAGAACGTTTTGTCCAGGAAGCTATCTAAAGGGGATTTAATTTGTTGTTGCCTAATTGTTTCTTGGAAGGTTTCCACACTACTCTCTTTCCATCTATAGCATTTATTCTTGCGACTCTCAAACCCGGATCCGGGAGCGTAATCATCGCCTCAAACTAATTAGCATAACGCAGCGGACATAAATATCCCTAGAAAATCTTCCTATTCATGAAAATCACAAATTAAATATATTGAGACACAGCTGAGCCTTTTGTTAATCACACTGTCATCTCAGATTTTCTAAATATGCTTTACAGCCAACGCTAGACAAGCATTTGTGTAAGTTTATCATAGCCTAGCATAGCATTATGCCCTGCTAGCAGCAGGCAACATTTTCACAAAAATAAGAAAAGCAATCAAATTAAATCATTTACCTTTGAAGAACTTTGGATGTTTTCACTCAGGAGACTCCCAGTTAGATAGCAAATGTTCCTTTTTTCCAAAAATATCATTTTTGTAGGCGAAATAGCTCCGTTTGTTCTTCACGTTTGGCTGAGAAATCGACCGGAAAATGCAGTCACTACAACACCAAACCTTTTTCCAAATTAGCTCCATAATATCGACAGAAACATGGCAAACGTTGTTTAGAATCAATCCTCAAGGTGTTTTTCACATATCTATTCGATAATATATCCACCGGGACAATTGGTTTCTCATTAGAAGCGATTGGAATAATGGCTATTTCTGTACTTTACGCAAGATTTTCTGCGGGATCCATCATGTGACCACTTGCTCAATGTGGTCCCTTACAGCTATTCTTCAACATAAATGCGTAAAAAGACACCACAATGCTGTAGACACCTTGGGGAATACGTAGAAAACGTAAGCTCATTCGTAGCTCATTCACAGCCATATAAGGAGTCCTTGGCATGCAGCGCTTTCAAAATATGGGGCACTTCCTGATTGGATTTTTATCTGGGTTTCGCCTGTAACATCAGTTCTGTTGCACTCACAGACAATATCTTTGCAGTTTTGGAAACGTCAGAGTGTTTTCTATCCAAAGCTGTCAATTATATGCATAGTCGAGCATCTTGTCGTGACAAAATATCCTGTTTAACGGGAACGTTTTTTATCCAAAAATGAAATACCGCCCCCAGAGTTCCAAGAGGTTTAATATTAATTCAGTTCCTTCGGCTTTGATGCCTCATGATTGAATATTGCTCACAGTAGACTGATTTTGCTGTGGTCTGACAAGGGTGTCAGTGGGCTGGCGGTGAACGCTCTGAGAGACTCTGGGTTGAGGTCAGTGATAAAGTAGTCTACAGCCAAGAGATGAGCTATAAGTGTACCTACCATAGGAGTCCCCTCGAAGCCTACCATTGAATTTGTACATACCCAGCATGCGACAGAGCTGCAGGAGTTGTGACCTGTTTTTGTTGGATATTTTGTCATAGTTGTGTCTAGGGGGCATATGGGGGAGGGAATACTGTCACCTCCAGGCAGGTGTTTGTCCCCCTATGTGCTGAGGGTTCTTGTCCAGTTCTGGCATTTAGGTCGCCACAGTCTAGGACATGTCCCTGGGCCTAGAAATGATTGATTTCCCCCTCCAGGATGGAAAAGCTGTCTTCATTAAAGTATGGGGATTCTAGTGGGGAGATATACCTGTAGGTAGCACACATGAGGACATTTTTCTCTGTTGAGATCATTTCCTTTTGAATTTCTAGCCAGATATAAAATGTTCCTGTTTTGACTGATTTTATAGAGTGGGTTAAGTCTGCTCAATACCAAATTAGCATACCCCCACTGGTTTCCTGTATCACACCTGGTAGTTTGGTGGATGGGACTATCAGCTCTCTGGAACCTAGAGGGAAACCAGTGGGTCCGTCTCCTTTATACCATGTTTCTTGTAGGATGACAATGTCTGGGTTCCTGCGCTTTAGGCCAAAGGCAGATGAACTCAAACCTTGTATAATCTAGGATGAGATAGTAAAAACTTTGTGTTCCATAGTGTCTAGTGTTGTTTTTGTGTGGTTTAGGCCCAGACCATCACAGTAGGTGTGAGAAGAGCATGATACATACCTCTTAGGTCTCAGGATGGGGCTTGTGTGGGTGTAACAGTGGGTTTGGGCCTGTTGCTCTGCTCACGGCCTGGGCATATGTCCTTGCTGTCATGTTGAGGTCCTTGCCACAGGGGCATTGGTTGGGAAGAAGGGGCATAGTTCTGATATGGGGGGGGGGGGGGGGGGCTATATAGGATGTGGTCAGGGTTTGCTTGGGGTGGTCTTAGCAGGTTGTGGTGTGGCTGGTGATGCTGTGGTCTGGGTGTAGGTCCTCTTGGCATGTGTTCTCTCGGTGCAGGTCCTTCAGGAGGGGGTCTTACAGGTCTGGGAGGGTTTCTCGCTGGTCTGGGCGGGGTGCCTGTTGCTCTGTTGCTCCTGTGTGAGGTGCTGGGGCTACGGTTGAGGGTGATGTCCTTCAGGGTCCTGGCAAAAGTTGGGATTGCTGCCGTGTAGAGTTGGACCTGGTCTCTCTCTCAGATTATCTGTAGAGGACATAAAGGCAGCAGGCTGTGTGTGTTTGCATGTGTCACTGTGTGTGAGGCCTTCTATCTTTAGGCACACAATACCAGAGGGGCATCAGAAAAATACTTTCCACTGCCACGTATAGGAAGTATTTTTACTGTTCACTATCAATACACACAGCTGTTGGGAAGTGACATTGGTTAGCCTCTTCAAACAATAACAAGCAGTGAAACTGGTGAAGCAGCACAGCAAGATGGACTAAAGAGAAACACTAGACTGGCTCGACTCTCACAGCCTTTTCTTATAATACAGACCAGAATGGGATCCCTTACTTTAACTGAGGATTTGCTTTCCCTACCTCCTCAACTTAAAACTACAAACTACCCACTGTTCATGGACGTCAGATCAACATCTAGTTTTCATTTATATTTGGTTGAGTTGTCAACTAACCTGAATTCATCGTGAAAACGACAAAAAATATCCCCATGTCATTGGATTTAGGTAAAAAATGTTTTATTTAACTAGGCAAGTCAGTTAAAACCTCTTAGAGGTTAGGGTGCATTTTTTCAACTTTTTGATAAAAAGCGTGCAAAATTTCAACGTCCTGCTACTCATGCCAGGAATATAGTATATGCATATGATTAGTATGTGTGGATAGAAAACACTCTGAAGTTTATAAAACTGGTTGAATCATGTCTGTGACTATAACAGAACCTGTGTAGCAGGCAAAACCCCAAGGGAAAAAATCCCTCCGCCAGTTCCCTGTATTGTCCATGTCAAGGGAAATTAGATAGCGCCCAGTTTACAGTTCCTACAACTTCCACACGATGTCGCCAGTCTTGGGAATTGGGTTGAAGTTAATCTTTGGTGAAATTAAGAATAGGCACTTCCTGTCAGAGGTTACACTGTGGATAGTTATGAAAGAGAGAAAATCGTCCATGATTTGTTGACTTGCTGCTATTGAATACAGATCGCCCGTCATCAATTTGATCGATAATTAACGTTTACAAATACCTAAAGTTGGATTACAAAAGTAGTTTGAAGTATGTTGGCAAAGTTTATAGGCAACTTTTTTATTTTTTTGTAATGACGTTACGTTTTGGAAAGCTGTTTTTTTCTGGATCAGACGGGCTTTATAAATGGACATTTTGGGTATACATGGACGGAATTCATCGAAAAAAAGAACCAATTGTGATGTTTATGAGACATATTGGAGTGCCAACAAAGAAGCTCGTCAAAGGTAATGCATGTTTTATATTTTATTTCAGCGTTTTGTGTAGCGCCGGCTACGCTAATTCTTTTGTTTACATTTCGTTCAGGTATTTCGGGGGGGTGTATGCTATCAGATAATAGCTTCTCATGCTTTCGCCGAAAAGCATTTTTTAAATCTGACATGTTGGCTGGATTCACAACGAGTGTAGCTTTAATTGAGTACCCTGCATGTGTGATTTAATGAAAGTTTGAGTTTTATCTCGTACTATTTGAATTTGGCGCTCTGCATTTCCCCAGGCTATTGGCCAGGAGAGACGCAAGCGTCTCTATAGCCGTAAGAGGTTAAGAACAACCTCTCTGGGATAGGCGAGACAGTCGCGTCCCACTTGGCCAATAGCCAGGGAAAATGCAAAGCGCCAATTTTTTTAAAAATACTATAAAATCAAACTTTCATTAAATCACACATGTAAGATACCAAATTAAAGCTACACTCGTTGTGAATCCAGCCAACATGTCAGATTTCAAAAAGGCTTTTCGGCAAAAGCACAAGATGCTATTATCTGATGATAGCACAACAGTAAACAAAGAGAGTAGCATATTTCAACCCTGCAGGCGCAACACAAAACGCAGAAATAAAATATAAATCATGCCTTACCTTTGAGAGCTTCTTCTTTTGGCACTCCAATATGTCCCATAAACATCACAAATGGTCCTTTTGTTCGATTAATTCCGTTGATATATATCCAAAATGTCCATTTATTTGGCGTGTTTGATCCAGAAAAACACAGCTTCCATTTTGCGCAACGTCACTACAAAATATCTCAAATGTTACCTGTAAACTTTGCCAAAACATTTCAAACTACTTTTGTAATACAGCGTTAGGTATTTTTAAACGTTAATAATCGATCAAATTGAAGACGGGACTTTCTATGTTCAATAAAGGAAGACAACAAGCTGACGCTACTTTTCAAGTCATGTGCCTCTCTCAAAAAGTACACTTCAAATGACACTCATTCAAGATGGCCGTACTTCTTCATTACACAAAGGAATAACCTCAACCAATTTCTAAAGACTGGTGACATCCAGTGGAAGCGGTAGGAACTGCAAACAAGTCCCTTGGAAATCTAGTTTCCAAATGAAAGGTAATTGAATAGACAGTGACCTAAAAAACAATAAATCTGAATGGTTTGTCCTCGGGGTTTTGCCTGCTTCATAAGTTCTGTTATACTCACAGACATGATTCAAACAGTTTTAGAAACTTCAGTGTGTTTTCTATCCAAAACTACTAATATTATGTATATATCTTATATTCCGGGGATGAGTAGCAGGAAGTTGAAATTGGGCATGCTATTTATCCAAAAGTGAAAATGCTGCCCCCTATCCCGAAGTAGATTTATTAAGAACAAATTCTTATTTACAATGACAGCCTACCGGGGAACAGTGGGTTAACTGCCTTGTTCAGGCAGTTTGACCTTGTCAGCTCAGGGATTCAATCCAGCAACCTTTCGGTTACTGGCCCAATGCTCTAACCCTTAGGCTACCTGTCTCCCTAAAGTTAGGTGAAAAAAATACAAAATTCCCTTTTTTCAAATCCAATCAGTTTTCCATGTTGATTCAACGTCATCATATTGATATTTTGTTGTTGAAATGACATGGAAACTATAATGACACAGGACGAGACCCAGATGCAGACACAGGAGGCAGATGGTTCAAGTCTCTGATATTTATTAGCATACAAGCGGCAGGCAATAGGCAGGTTGAGGACAGGCAGACGTTCATTAACCAGGACAGAGTCTGAAAGGTACAGGGGGGTAGGTAGGCTCGAAGTCAGGGCAGGCTGAATGGTCAGGCAGGCGGGCTCAGTGTCAGGGCTGGCAGCCTACCGGGGAACAGTGGGTTAACTGCCTTGTTCAGGGGTACACTGGCAGAACAGGTCGGAACTGGGAGGGCTAAAGGGATAAAGAATATATATAGCCCGACAGGATGCTCTCAATTGTGCATCTGTAAAAGTTGGAGGGTTTTAGTTGACAGTTGCCGCCTGGTACGGTAACTGCTCCGCCCGCAACCTTAAGGCTCTCCAGAGGGTAGTGAGGTCTGCACAACGCATCACCAGGGGCAAACTACCTGCCCTCCAGGACACCTACACCACCCGATGACACAGGAAGGCCATAAAGATCATCAAGGACAACAACCACCCGAGCCACTGCCTGTTCACCCCGCTATCATCCAGAAGGCGAGGTCAGTACAGGTGCATCAAAGCTGGGACCGAGAGACTGAAAAACAGCTTCTATCTCAAGGCCATCAGACTGACAGCCACCACTAACATTGAGTGGCTGCTGCCAACACACTGACTCAACTCCAGCCACTTTAATAATGGGAATTTATGTAAAATATATCACTAGCCACTTTAAACAATGCTACTTAATATAATGTTTACATACCCTACATTATTTATCTCATATGTATACGTATATACTGTACTCTATATCATCTACTGCATCTTTATGTAATACATGTATCACTAGCCACTTTAAACTATGCCACTTTGTTTACATACTCATTTCATATGTATATACTGTACTCGATACCATCTACTGCATCTTGCCTATGCCGCTCTGTACCATCACTTATTCATATATCTTTATGTACATATTCTTTATCCCTTTACACTTGTGTGTATAAGGTAGTAGTTTTGGAATTGTTAGCTAGATTACTCATTGGTTATTACTGCATTGTCAGAACTAGAAGCACAAGCATTTCGCTACACTCGCATTAACATCTGCTAACCATGTGTATGTGACAAATACAATTTGATTTGATTTGATTTAGAAAAACACGCTGGTTGGCTTGACAAGACAAACTGGCAACAGACTAACAGAGAACACAGGTATAAATACACTGGGGACAATGGGGAAGATGGGCGACACTTTAGAAGGGGTGGGGACAAGCACAAAGACAGGTGAAACTATTAGTTACAGTAATTTACATATTGTGAAATAGGTGAAAAATATTTACTTGTTTTCCTAGAATGAGAACATGATATACAGGCATAGAACAAAGTAGACAGAGAGAGGAATCTCCTCTCGCTCTCTGTCTCACACAAGCATGTACCCACACACACACACACACACACACACACACACACACACACACACACACACACACACACACACACACACACACACACACTAACACACACACACACACACACACACACACACTAACACACACACACACACACACACACACACACACACACACACACACACACACACACACACACACACACACACACACACACACACACACACACACACACACACACACACACACACACACACACACACACACACACACACACACCAGCCCTGTGGTGGGGGGAAGGGGCTTAGAGCTTCTTTAAAGATGAAATCCAACATAATTTACACCGTGCTGCTCCCCCTTGTGCTCCAGCTATAGAGCTGTGAGCCAGCCATGACGAGGAACCCATACTAATGACAGATAAGCTGTGTTTTCCACTGGTTTCTAGAACTCCATCCATGGAAAATTGCTAAACATTTTCCACTACTTTTCCCTGACAACAAACATGCCTCTCTGACATGGAAAAGGGGTCCTTGGAACGTCCCAATGTCCTTAAAACGATTAAGGTTAAGGTCAATGTTGGGGTTAGGGAAGGGGTTAAGGTTAGGGTTCATGTTAAGGTTAGAGTTTAGGGTAGGGACGTCCCAAGGATCCCAGGGTGGACAAACCTTTCTGACATAGGTGTTGGAATCACGTCAGATCTATTCATGACATTTGTTAGGAATGATCAGTCTGATTGACCTGGTGAGCTAAGGGTAAATGAATGAATGAATGAATGAATGAATGAATGAATGAATGAATGAATGAGAGAGAGAGAGAGAGAGAGAGAAGAGAACTCCTATCTGTAGTAAAGGAGACAATGTGAGTGTGGTGAGTTGAAATGGCTTTTCTGAAGGAGTCTCTATCTCTCTCTCTCTCAGAAAAGTACAAACATTTGCTTTTATGAACTCTAACTCAGTAGAATATTTGAAATGTTTGCATGTTGCATTGGTATCTTTGTTCAGTATAATAAAAGGGGTAATGTTTCTGTTATTTTGACAGGTAGCTACTGTAGGTCTTTGGGGATTCATTCATGCTTAGAAATGTTCTCTTTCTCTGGTAGGTGGTGAACGGTGTGGGGAGTTCTCTTTCTCTGGTAGGTGGTGAATGGTGTGGGGAGTTCTCTTTCTCTGGTAGGTGGTGAATGGTGTGGGGAGTTATCTTTCTCTGGTAGGTGGTGAATGGTGTGGGGAGTTATCTTTCTCTGGTAGGTGGTGAACGGTGTGGGGAGTTCTCTTTCTCTGGTAGGTGGTGAACGGTGTGGGGAGTTCTCTTTCTCTGGTAGGTGGTGAACGGTGTGGGGAGTTCTCTTTCTCTGGTAGGTGGTGAAAGGTGTGGGGAGTTCTCTTTCTCTGATAGGTGGTGAACGGTGTGGGGAGTTCTCTTTCTCTGGTAGGTGGTGAAAGGTGTGGGGAGTTCTCTTTCTCTGGTAGGTGGTGAATGGTGTGGGGAGTTCTCTTTCTCTGGTAGGTGGTGAATGGTGTGGGGAGTTATCTTTCTCTGGTAGGTGGTGAACGGTGTGGGGAGTTCTCTTTCTCTGGTAGGTGGTGAACGGTGTGGGGAGTTCTCTTTCTCTGGTAGGTGGTGAACGGTGTGGGGAGTTCTCTTTCTCTGGTAGGTGGTGAAAGGTGTGGGGAGTTCTCTTTCTCTGGTAGGTGGTGAATGGTGTGGGGAGTTCTCTTTCTCTGGTAGGTGGTGAATGGTGTGGGGAGTTATCTTTCTCTGGTAGGTGGTGAACGGTGTGGGGAGTTCTCTTTCTCTGGTAGTTGGTGAACGGTGTGGGGAGTTCTCTTTCTCTGGTAGGTGGTGAACGGTGTGGGGAGTTCTCTTTCTCTGGTAGGTGGTGAAAGGTGTGGGGAGTTCTCTTTCTCTGGTAGGTGGTGAAAGGTGTGGGGAGTTCTCTTTCTCTGGTAGGTGGTGAAAGGTGTGGGGAGTTCTCTTTCTCTGGTAGGTGGTGAAAGGTGTGGGGAGTTCTCTTTCTCTGGTAGGTGGTGAAAGGTGTGGGGAGTTCTCTTTCTCTGGTAGGTGGTAAAAGGTGTGGGTAGTTCTCTTTCTCTGGTAGGTGGTGAAAGGTGTGGGGAGTTATCTTTCTCTGGTAGGTGGTAAAAGGTGTGGGTAGTTCTCTTTCTCTGGTAGGTGGTGAAAGGTGTGGGGAGTTATCTTTCTCTGGTAGGTGGTGAAAGGTGTGGGGAGTTATCTTTCTCTGGTAGGTGGTAAAAGGTGTGGGTAGTTCTCTTTCTCTGGTAGGTGGTAAAAGGTGTGGGTAGTTCTCTTTCTCTGGTAGGTGGTGAAAGGTGTGGGGAGTTATCTTTCTCTGGTAGGTGGTGAAAGGTGTGGGGAGTGTGTTTCAAGTTTTCCTACTTGTACTGTATGTACGGGATACACATGGTATACACCGTCCAACGAAAATGCTAACGTGAAGGTTCCTTCTCGAAATGAAATAAGAAATAATAAAATATACAATTAAGTAAATATCTTAGTATAATATAATAAACATTTTAGCATGAATGTAATACACTATTGTTTTTATTTATATTTTTTACCTTTATTTAACTAGGCAAGTCAGTTAAGAACAAACTCTTATTTGCAATCATTATATGAGTATGGTTGCAGCAGTTGGGATGTGTATGTAGTGTGTGTGTGGTGTGTGTTTGAAGGTGCAGAGAAGAGCAGGTGGTCAGACCAGTTCAAGTGTTCAGTCATCTGATGGCTTGTAGACAGAAATTGTCTCTGAGCCTGAGAACAGCTCATGGCTGGGGTGTGTGGTGTTCTTGATGATGCTTTGGGCCTTCCTCAGACAACGTTTCAAATATATGTTCTGGATGGGTGGGAGGTGCAATTCATGTACCAAGCCGTGATGCAACCAGTCACCACTCTCTCTATGGTGCAGCGGTAGTATTTGGAGAGGACCTGGGGTGGCATGCCAAATTTCTTCAGATGCCATAGGAAGTAGAGATGCTGTTGCGCCCTCTTGACAAGAGTGGTGTTGTTGTTGGTCCATGTCAGGTCCTTATGATGTAGATGCCCAGGAACTTAAAACTGCTGACTCTCCCTATCGCAGTACAGTTGATGTGTTTTGGGTCATGTTCCCTCCTTGGCTTCCTGAAGTAAACAATCAACTCTTTTCTTTTGCTGACATTGAGGGAGAGGTTGTTGTCCTGGCATCAAAATGTCAGTTCACTTATCTCTTTGCCTATAGGCTGACTCGTTGTTGTTGTTGGTTATCAGGCCTACAACCGCTGTGTCATCAGCAAACTTAATGATGGCGTTGGTGTTGTGCAAAGCCACGCAGTCGTGGGTGAACAGGGAGTACAGCAGAGGGCAGAGGACACACTCCTGGGGGGCCCCTTTGTTAAGAGTCAGTGTGAAGGAGACGTTGTTGCCAATCATCAAAGCCTGTGGTCTGCCGTCAGGAAGTCCAGGATCCAGTTGCAGAGGGTGGTGTCCAGACCCAGGGCTCTGAGCTTGGTGTCGAGCTTGGAGGGAACAATAGTGTTGAATGCTGAACTGTAGTCAATGAACAGCATTCTCACATTCAGTTGAAGTCAGAAGTTTACATACACCGTAGCCAAATATATTTAAAAACTCAGTTTTTCACAATCCCTGACATTTAATCCAAGTAAAAATCCCCAGTCTTAGGTCAGTTAGGATCACCATTTTATTTTAAGAATGTGAAATGCCAGAATAATAGTTGAGAGAATGATTCATTTCAGCTTTAATTTCTTTCATCACATCATCACATTTTCAGTTCTGCTCACAAATGTTCTATAGCATTGAGGTCAGGGCTTTGTGATGGCCTCTCCAATATCTTGACTTTGTTGTCCTGAAGGCATTTTGCCACAACTTTGGAAGTATGCTTGGGGTCATTGTCCATTTGAAAGACCCATTTGCGACCAACTTTTAATTTCCTGACTTATGTCTTGAAAAGTTGCTTCAATATATCCACATAAATTTCCTCACTCATGATGCCATCTATTTTGTGAAGTGCACCAGTCTGTCCTTCACATTTGGGATGGTGTTCTTCGGCTTGCAAGCCTCCCCCTTTTCATTCCAAACATAACGATGGTCATTATGGCCAAACAGTTCTATTTTTGTTTCATCAGACCAGAGGACATTTCTCCAAAAAGTATGATTTTCTCCCCCTGTGCAGTTGCAAACTGTAGTCTGGCTTTCTGATGGCGGTTTTGGAGCAGTGGCTTCTTCCTTGTTGAGCGGCCTTTCAGGTTATGTTGAAATAGGACTCATTTTACTGTGGGTATAGATACTTTCGCACCTGTTTCCTCCAGCATCTTCACAAGGTCATTTGCTGTTGTTCTGGGATTCATTTGCAATTTTCGCACCAAAGTCCGTTAATATTTAGGAGACAGAACGCGTCTCCTTCCTGAGCGGTATGACGGCTGCGTGGTCTCATGGTGTTTATAATTGCATACTATTGTTTACACAGATTAACGTGGTACCTTCAGGTGTTTGGAAATTGCTCCCAAGGATGAACCAGACTTGTGGAGGTCTACAATTTTTTTTCCTGAAGTCTTGGCTGATTTCTTTTGATTTTCCCATGATGTCAAGCAAAGAGGAACTGAGTTTGAAGGTAGGCCTTGAAATACATCCACAGGTACACCTCCAATTGACTCAAAGGATGTCACTTAGCCTATCAGAAGCTTCTGAAGCCATAACATAATTGTCTTGAATTTTCCAAGCTGTTTAAAGGCACAGTGAACTTAGTGTATGTACAATTCTGACCCACTGGAATTGTGATACAGTGAATTGTAAGTGAAATAATCTGTCTGTACAAAATTGTTGGAAAAATGACTTGTGTCATGCACAAAGTAGATGTCCTAACTATAGTTCGTTAACAAGAAATGTGTGGAATGGTTGAAAAACGAGTTTTACTGACTCCAACCTAGGTGTATGCAGTGGCGTGCCGTGGGCCTGAGGCCTGGGCCTTCAGTGAGGTCCTACACAGTCCCACCCGAATTAATCCACCTCTTATTACCATCATTATGATGCCATGGCTCTAGACACTATACATTTAGACAGAAACGCAGTATAACCAGGCGTCACACAAAAACATGACACAATCAATGAGTCTTTTAAATATTTCTCTATTTTTCTTCACCTTTTCATTGTGCAGCTCCGTTGCCCTGCGCGCTTGTTCGTTGAGCTGTAGATCCACTCGGGTGTCCCCAAAAGTTTTCAAAAGCACCATTGCTTGTAAGTGCCAAGCCGTACTTTGGTGTCTCGTTGCTGCCTTGGTTAGACAACTCAAGTTTGCAAAGCCAGTGTGGCTCCAAACACCAAATCCATCACTTGCAAATAATAGGCATTCCCAGCAGTACAATTTGCAGTGCTTCTCGGAGCCTGTGAGCCAATGATAGCGCTCGTAGTTGGAACTTTGAAAGTGGCGAACAAACCCCTTTCCCACCTGTGACAGGCTTTGTAGCGTCGGCGTCGACCTCTCCTGACAATGTCTAACTTTTCTTGAAAAGTTTGTCTTGAGAATGGCGTTATAATTATATCCTCAACCAAATCGATATCTTCTCCTCCTTCCGCCATTGTGGGTTGAAAAAACAGCTTTGTAGTACGGGAATTAATTAGTTTATCAAATTCAGTTTCCTAGTTCTGAGGTTCTGCATAGACCTGCCCATAAGACCTGCCTCTCAATATTGGTAATCCAATCAAAAGACGTGCACGCACTACGCCTGCTAGCTGGCTCCTGTGTAACACTGGAGCCAGCCAGCAGGCGTACAATAGCCAACTCTAAAGCTAATTGGTTGACACTAAATTTTCATTTCCATTCACTTCAAGCTACAAGCGCCCGCATTGTTGATTCTGAAGGCCCGAGGGCAGATTTTAGACCCCTGGCAACTCATGATGGCTGAATATGATTGGATAAAAGATCTAACATAAAGACCAGCCCTCCAAATCTCAACCTGGGGCTGGAAGCAGTGCAACCAAGAGGACAGCTATGAAATGAAGAGTGTAACTCTTACTCTGGGGAATAATTTTATACATATTTGTGGGAAAATATATATATTTTTTAATTATATTCTGATGATGTTTAGGCCAGCAGAGAAGGCCTTGCTGGCCCTGTCGGCCCACCACTGGGTGTAAACTTCCGACTTCAACTGTAGGTGTTCCTCTTGTCCAGGTGTTTTGCTGCTCTGTGAATAGAAATGGAAATGACATCTTCCGTAGTGGTCGACAAATTGGAGTGGATCCAGTGTGCCTGGCATGCTGGCCTTGATGTGGGCCATGATCAGCCTCTCCAAGCACTTCATGATGACCGAGGTGAGTGAGGCGGGCGATAGTAGGGCCCTATAAAATCTGTTGTATTTTTTACCTGTTTAGTTTTATCCCAAATTCCTATTTCTCCATTTTGTTTTTCTTGCTTTTGGTTTCCCCATGTAAATTTATGCTTTGGCAAAAAAAAATCTGTTTATAAAAAATAGAAAAACAACTATAATGGATGTTCAAAGTCCACAACAATGCATAAACGACATCAGGAGACCACTTTTGAGGTCTGGGAAAATTTGAAAAATGTCAATTTTTGGGTGTAGTTACCCTTTAATTCCAGTGTGCACCTAACAAGAAGCTGTTGTTTAGCATGTTTTTGTAGCTCACGTGATGGTAGACTTTGCAAAATAAATACCCACTGGATTAATGCAAATAATATCCTTCTGCCAGGTAGGCATAGGCTACTTTGTATTTAACATTTAATTGAGAAGGTTTTTGGGAAAGCCTTTCCATCCACCAGAAGACTTTTCATTCGCATTATCGCCAATAGCCACACAAAGTGGTAGACGTGCGTACCGCACGTACAGAGACAGGTAGAATTCTCATTGCCTCTTCAGAAAGTTTTAGGAAATACGAATCACTGATCCATTCTATTCTTGTCTTATGATAAACTTTGGAAAATGAATACATTTTCAATGCATTTAGTTGATTCCCTACTAAGTTCAATGCATTTAGTTGATTCCCTACTAAGTTCAATGCATTTAGTTGATTCCCTACTAAGTTCAATGCATTTAGTTGATTCCCTACTAAGTTCAATGCATTTAGTTGATTCCCTACTAAGTTCAATGCATTTAGTTGATTCCCTACTAAGTTCAATGCATTTAGTTGATTCCCTACTAAGTTCAATGCATTTAGTTGATTCCCTACTAAGTTCAATGCATTTAGTTGATTCCCTACTAAGTTCAATACATTTTTGAATATTGTTGAATTCTGTTTTAATGTCTGGATTCTGTGATTCCATCCATGTTCTCCGCATTGCGGATGTTATAGGGCCTTTTGTTAGTCATGTGGGCATGTCACCTTGTTTTTCTTGGGCACTGGGACAATGGTGGTCTCCTTGAAGCAGGTGGAGACTACAACTTGGGACAGGTTGAAGGTCCGAGAATACGCCCGCCAGCTGGTCAGCACAGATTCTGTGGACACGGCCAGAGTGCCATTTAGGCCTGCAACTTTGTGATTATTCACTCTTTTAAGAGTTTCTCACATCAGTCTCGGAGAGCAACAACAGCTGGTTGTCCGGAGCAGTGAGAGTCTTCCAGTATTGTGTGCCTCAAAGTGCTCGTCTGGCTGGGAGGCTTCGGTGGGCACCACACAGCTGGATTTGCCTTTGTAGTCCACGATAGTCTGTCCTTGCCACATGCATCACGAGTCTGAGTTGCCAAACATCAATTCAAGTTTGAGTCTGTAAGGTATTTTTTCATCCCTAATGAATTTGCTCATACTTGCTAGCCTTGTATGCATCACGCATCACGCACCACCAAGGCATCGGGTTTCGTTCTGCTGACATTGAATGCTGCACTACAGGCTCTCAGCAAGGTACGGATATGTCCGTTCATCCAGGGTTTTTGGTTAGGGTATGTCCGGTTTGATATAGTGGGTACAACATCATCAACACATTTCCTAATAAAGCATATGACTGACGATGTTTATTCCTCAATGTTGATGAATGAGTCCTGGGTGGATGAATCTTTGAACATATTCCAATCAGTATTCTCAAAAAAGTCATGAAGCATTGAGTGTGCGTTCTCTGTCCAGCGCCTCACTATTCTCTGTGTTGATGGCTCCCTCTTAAGTTGCTGCTTGTAGGCGGGGAGTAGGAACAGAGAGACATGATCTGATTGGCCGAAGTAGGGGCGGGGGATGTATCATGAATGTTTGTATATACATGGACTAGCACATTGCTTCCTCTTGTGGGGCAGGATACATGTTGGTGAAATTTGGAAGAAATTGTGTTTTAAACGTGATTGGTTGAAATCACCCACGACAATAGAGATTGCTATTGGGTTCGCAAATTCATGCTGGCTAATGATCTTGAACATTTCGCTCAGTTCCGACCTGGTGTTTGCTTGTGGTGGTATGTACACAGTTGTGATAATAACACATGAATTCCCTCGGCATATAGTGGAGTCGGATTTTAGCATCAGATACTCCAGTTCGGTTTACAGGGGCTCGAGATGTTTTCAACTTTGGTACACTGAGAATTGTTGATGAGGAAACATGTGCCTCCATCACCAAAAAGTTTGGATGTCAAATATTTGCATGGAAAGAGAAGCCAGCCACACAGCGCGGCTGAAACTTGTAATAATAACACAATTAACTTGAAACTTTATTGACCTCCGTCAAGCAAACACCCACAGTGCCAATCCCAATAACCTCCAGTCTGAATAGATGCCAGGGGATTGTTTTCCAAATGATATTTGATGGATTGCTGCAGAAATGTAGATTAATAAGGTAGATCATGAAGCTATTCTCTATCTTGGTGTTGTACTGGGGGCAGGGGGTCCTGTGTTGCCATGGTATTATCATCCTCATTTGCATATGTCACTAAGGATGTTATTGCACGAGCTGTGAGAAGATGAAATGCCAATAGCCCGGCTATTGTGTGTTCTTTCATATTTGAAGGTTTGGTAAGAAATAGAAATACCATGCTTTGAGGATATGGCAATATTGGATATAGAGAGGATAAGGAAAATAATACATTAAAAGTTGAGAAACCTTTACGGACACTATGGAAAATCGTTTTGAAACAGTGGCCAGTTGGTACACCAGTCCCATTCATTTCAACACCATCAGCAATTATTTACTTCCTGTTTATTTCCTGACCTGTGGGTGTTGTGTCATTAAATGCCAGCTGAGATGAAGGCTCTTTGATCTTTAGCGATATCAATTCAATTCAATTCAATTCAAGGGCTTTATTGGCATGGGAAACATGTGTTAACATTGCCAAAGCAAGTGAGGTAGACAACATACAAAGTGAATATCACTTCCTCATTTAATGATGGCCAGCGCTGTATTCTAATCAGGAAAGGGAACAAAATATCACTGGCACTCTGATCAGGTTTTTGAAAGGTCTTTGCTCACCTCTCTAAATTGCATTGTCAACAAGCAACCCTAGATACACCTGAACACTCACACATAAACATACTAGAGGTCGACCGATTAATCGGAATGGCCGATTAATTAGGGACGATTTCAAGTTTTCATAACAATCGGTAATTGGCAATTTTGGACACCAATTATGGGTGATTACATTGCACTCCACGAAGAGACTGCGTGGCAGGCTGACTACCTGTTATGCGAGTGCAGCAAGGAGCCAAGGTAAGGTGCTAGCTAGCATTAAACGTATCTTATAAAAATCAATCAACCTTAACATAATCACTAGTTAACTACACATGGTTGATGATATTACTAGTTTATCTAGCTTGTCCTGTGTTGCATATAATCGATGCGGTGCCTGTTAATTTATCATTGAATCACAGCCTACTTCGCCAAATGGGTAATGATTTAACAAGCACTGTCGTTGCACCAATGTGTACCTAACCATAAACATCAATGCCTTTCTTAAAATCAATACACAAGTATATATTTTTAAACCTGCATATTTAGTTAATATTGCCTGCTGACATGAATTTCTTTTAACTAGGGAAATTGTGTCACTTCTCTTGCGTTCTGTGCAAGGAGAGTCAGGGTACATGCAGCAGTTTGGGCTGCCCTGTGTGAAGACCATTTCTTCCTAACGAAGACCGTAATTAACTTATATAACTTAAAATATGAAACAGTTCCGTATTTGAAAGAATGAAAGAAAGAATAAACATTTTGTTTTCGAAATTAGTTTCCGGAGTTGACCATATTAATGACCTAAGGCTTGTATTTCTGTGTGTTATTATATTATAATTAAGGCTATGGTTTGATATTTGATAAAGCAGTCTGACTGAGTGGTGGTAGGCAGAAGCAGGCTTGTAAGCATTCATTCAGACAGCACTTTTTCCTGCATTTGCCAGCAGCTCTTCGCTGTGCTTCGAGCACTGCGCTGTTTATGACTTCAAGCCTATCAACTCCCGAGATTAGGCTGGCAATACTATAGTGCCTATAAGAACATCCAATAGTCAAAGGTATATGGAATACAAATGGTATAGAGAGAAATAGTCCTATAATTCCTATAATAACTACAACCTAAAACTTCTTACCTGAGAATTTTGAAGACTCATGTTAAAAGGAACCACCAGCTTTCATGTTCTCATGTTCTGAGCAAGGAACTGAAACGTTAACTGTTTTACATGGCACATATTGCACTTTTACTTTCTTCTCCAACACTTTGTTTTTGCATTATTTAAAACAAATTGAACATGTTCCATTATTTATTTGAGACTAAATAGATTTTATTGATGTATTATATTAAGTTAAAATAAAAGTGTTCATTCAGTATTATTGTAATTGTCATTATTACAAATATATATATATAAAAATCGGACGATTAATCAGTATCGTCTTTTTTTTGGTCCTCCAATAATCGGCATCGGTATCGGCGTTGAAAAATCATAATCGGTCGACCTCTAAAACATACACACACGCACGCACACTCACGCAAACACACACACACACACACACACACAGTATGATAATGTGAATGGCTGGAATACCCATGGAAGATGGAACCTTTATTATAATACATTTATCCTACTCATTTCCTTTTATCTAATACCTTATCACATAGTGAATGTAGCTTCAAAGTAAATCAACCCAGTTTGCAGTGAATATATTGCAGTCAAAAGGCTGTAAGACCTGAAGTGTTGACCAATGAGTTCCAGCCCTGATTGCTGCGCTGACCTGAACCATGTGCTTAAACATTTGATGTGGCTGACAGGAACTGCACACAAATGCATACAGGCAAAACGCACATGCACACATGTAAGCATGCAAATACACACACACAGGTCAGGTACTGCAATCCATTGGAATAGCAGAATGATCAAACAGCAGAGTGCCACCGAGTCCCCCAAGACAAAAGAACATAAACTACAACACACAATAAATGAAACAACAAAAAAGATCCCTGCCAAGTCTTTAAAATGCAGCCCGGCTCCTTGTGGGTTAAGCCCAACCAGATGCTCATGACTGCAGCCCGGCTACTTGTGGGTTAAGCCCAACCAGATGCTCATGACTGTAGCTCAGCTACTTGTGGGTTAAGCCCAACCAGATGCTCATGACTGCAGCTCAGCTACTTGTGGGTTAAGCCCAACCAGATGCTCATGACTGTAGCTCAGCTACTTGTGGGTTAAGCCCAACCAGATGCTCATGACTGCAGCTCAGCTACTTGTGGGTTAAGCCCAACCAGATGCTCATGACTGTAGCTCAGCTACTTGTGGGTTAAGCCCAACCAGATGCTCATGACTGCAGCTCGGCTACTTGCGGGTTAAGCCCAACCAGATGCTCATGACTGTAGCTCGGCTACTTGCGGGTTAAGCCCAACCAGATGCTCATGACTGCAGCTCGGCTACTTGCGGGTTAAGCCCAACCAGATGCTCATGACTGTAGCTCGGCTACTTGCGGGTTAAGCCCAACCAGATGCTCATGACTGTAGCTCGGCTACTTGTGGGTTAAGCCCAACCAGATGCTCATGACTGTAGCTCGGCTACTTGTGGGTTAAGCCCAACCAGATGCTCATGACTGTAGCTCGGCTACTTGCAGGAAGCCCAACCAGATGCTCATGACTGTAGCTCAGCTACTTGTGGGTTAAGCCCAACCAGATGCTCATGACTGCAGCTCGGCTACTTGTGGGTTAAGCCCAACCAGATGCTCATGACTGTAGCTCGGCTACTTGCGGGTTAAGCCCAACCAGATGCTCATGACTGCAGCTCGGCTACTTGCGGGTTAAGCCCAACCAGATGCTCATGACTGTAGCTCGGCTACTTGTGGGTTAAGCCCAACCAGATGCTCATGACTGTAGCCCGGCTACTTGCGGGTTAAGCCCAACCAGATGCTCATGACTGCAGCTCGGCTACTTGTGGGTTAAGCCCAACCAGATGCTCATGACTGCAGCCCGGCTACTTGCGGGTTAAGCCCAACCAGATGCTCATGACTGCAGCTCGGCTACTTGCGGGTTAAGCCCAACCAGATGCTCATGACTGCAGCTCGGCTACTTGTGGGTTAAGCCCAACCAGATGCTCATGACTGCAGCCCGGCTCCTTGCGGATTAAGCCCAACCATATGCTCATGAATGCAGAGGGAATTTGGAGACACAGGAAGTTATTTGTGGCAAAGTTTAGTGGAGCTCAAGGTCACTTCCAGTTTGTTTGTTCTTCCTCAGACACAGCTGTCCAATCAGAGATGTCACTGCTGACCCCTGACCTCTCCACAGCTAGTAGGCCCGAAATGACCAGGGCGTAATGGCCTGGTGGAGATTATAACAGAACATGGCCAAGATGTTCAAAATGTTCATAAATGACCAGCATGGTCGAATAATAATAAGGCAGAACAGTTGAAACTGGAGCAGCAGCACAGCCTAAAACCCCAAACAGCAAGCAATGCAGGTGTAGAAGCACGGTGGCTAGGAAAAACTCCCTAGGAAGGCCAAAACCTAGGAAGAAACCTAGAGAGGAACCAGGCTATGTGGGGTGGCCAGTCCTCTTCTGGCTGTGCCGGGTGGAGATTATAACAGAACATGGCCAAGATGTTCAAATGTTCATAAATGACCAGCATGGTCGAATAATAATAAGGCAGAACAGTTGAAACTGGAGCAGCAGCACGGTCAGGTGGACTGGGGACAGCAAGGAGTCATTATGTCAGGTAGTTCTGGGGCATGGTCCTAGGGCTCAGGTCCTCCGAGAGAGAGAAATAGAGAAGGAGAGAATTAGAGAACACACACTTAGATTCACACAGGACACCGAATAGGACAGGAGAAGTAGTCCAGATATAACAAACTAACCCTAGCCCCCCGACACATAAACTACTGCAGCATAAATACTGGAGGCTGAGACAGGAGGGGTCAGGAGACACTGTGGCCCCATCCGAGGACACCCCCGGACAGGGCCAAACAGGAAGGATATAACCCCACCCACTTTGCCAAAGCACAGCCCCCACACCACTAGAGGGATATCTTCAACCACCAACTTACCATCCTGAGACAAGGCTGAGTATAGCCCACAAAGATCTCCGCCATGGCACAACCCAAGGAGGGGTGACGCACCCCTTCCAGACGGCATGAGAGAGCCCCAGCAAGCCAGTGACTCAGCCCCTGTAATAGGGTTAGAGGCAGAGAATCCCAGTGGAAAGAGGGGAACCGGGCAGGCAGAGACAGCAAGGGCGGTTCGTTGCTCCAGAGCCTTTTCGTTCACCTTCCCACTCCTGGGCCCGACTACACTCAATCGTATGACCCACTGAAGAGATGAGTCTTCAGTAAAGACTTAAAGGTTGAGACCGAGTTTGCGTCTCTGACATGGGTAGGCAGACAGTTCCATAAAAATGGAGCTCTATAGGAGAAAGCCCTGCCTCCTGCTGTTTGCTTAGAAATTCTAGGGACAATTAGGAGGCCTGCGTCTTGTGACCGTAGCGTACGTGTAGGTATGTACGGCAGGACCAAATCAGAGAGATAGGTAGGAGTAAGCCCATGTAATGCTTTGTAGGTTAGCAGTAAAACCTTGAAATCAGCCCTTGCTTTGACAGGAAGCCAGTGTAGAGAGGCTAGCACTGGAGTAATATGATACAATTTTTTGGTTCTAGTCAGGATTCTAGCAGCCGTATTTAGCACTAACTGAAGTGCTATAAATATCAAACGAGAGAGCTAAGAGGTATGTATCAGATGCTCAACATGCTTTGCTCACACCTCCTGTAATGGTCTGGCCCTAAACCACACATTAACAACACTAGACACTATGAAACACAAAGCTTTTACTATCTCATCCTGGAATATATAAGGTCTGAGATCATCTGCCTTTGGCCTAAAGAGAAGGAACCCAGACTTCAAAGAAATACAGACATTGTCATCTTACAAGAAACATGGTATAAATCTAAACAATTCAAACAGAAAATTTAGAACAATGACAAATGGTTCGATGAAGAATGCAAAAACCTAAGAAAGAAATTGAGAAACCTGTCCAACCAAAAACATGGAGACCCAGAAAACCTGATCCGGATTCACTATGGTGAATCACTAAAACAATACAGAAATACACTACGGAAAAAGAAGGAACAGCATGCCCGAAATCAGCTCAATGTAATTCAAGAATCCATAGAATCTAACCACTTCTGGGAAAATTGGAACACACTTGTCATGACTTCCGCCGAAGTTGGTCCCTCTCCTTGTTCGGGCGCCGTTTGGCGGTCGAAGTCACCAACCTTCTAGCCATCGCCGATCCACTTTTCATTTTCCATTGGTATTGTCTTGTCTTCCATCACACCTGGTTCCAGTTCCATCAATTACATGTTGTGTATTTAACCCTCTGTTCCCCCTCATGTCCTTGTCTGTAATTGTTTGTTGTAGTGTTTGTATGTGCTGGGTTTTGTTTGACCCGTTTATTGTATTTATTCTGTTTACAGTGGTTTATGGTTATTAAACACAACTGGTGTAAATCAGTTTCCACCCTCCTGCACCTGACTTCTCTGCCGCCAGTAGCATCACATTACAGAATTACGGACCCACTACTATGGAGTCAGCAGGAGCAGGTACCCTGGTATTAGGGGTGGAGAAGCGCGTCTGGGAGCACGCAACAATGCTCCAACATCTTGGCACGGCCATGGACCGTGTTGTCCAGACAATGGACCGCTGGGAGAGACAGGGAGTTCCACCAGCACAACCGGAGTCTCCATTGAGTGCCCCTCTTCATCCCGGTCACAGTGGGATTCGTCTCTCCCTGCCCCAGGAATACGATGGGAAGGCTCCGAACTGCCAGGGGTTCCTTCTCCAACTGGACATTTACCTGGCCACCGTCCACCCGGCTCCGTCGGGCCGTGAGAGGGTGTCCGCTCTCGTCTCGTGCCTCACCGGGAAAGCCCTGGAGTGGGCCAAAGCCGTATGGAGAGAGGGAAATGAGGCGTTGGACCAGTTTGAGGAGTTCACCCGCCCGAGGGTCGAGTGGCGGTTGAGCGCCTCTTCCTTCTGAGGCAGGAGACGAGGAGCGCCCAGGAGTTCGCCCTGGAGTTTAGGACCCTGTATGCCGGCGCAGGATGGAACGACAGGGCCCTGATCGACGATTACCACTGCAGTCTGCGCGATGACGTTCAGATCGAGGGTCTGGTGGTCTCACCCAGAGTTCTCTGTTGCTCATATGTTTGTCTACGTCACTTTTACTGAGTTTAACCCGCATTCCCAGCATATGTTGCTCGTCGAATCAGACGAGGCTGGGAATTTTATAGACCGATTGTTCGCCCATAGTTTAGGGATCCCCATTGTTCCCGTGGCTGTGCCCTTCCCCGTTCACGCCTTAGATAGTCGACCGTTAGGGTCAGGTTTGATCAGTGAGGCCACCTCTCCTCTGGGCATGGTGACACAGGATGGTGACACAGGGGGGACAAGGAGATAATTAGTCTCTTCCTTATTGACTCTCCTGCGTTTCCTGTGGTACTAGGCCTACCCTGGTTAGTTTGTAATGAACCCACTGTTTCTTGGCCACAGTGGGCTCTCAAGGGGTGGTCGCGGGAGTACTCGGGGAGGTGTTTAGGGGTTTCCGTTGGTGCTACTACGGTGGAAAGTCCAGACCAGGTCTCTAAAAAGAAGGAGACTCAATTACCACCCCATCGACGGGGTGTTTGTGCGATAAATCTCCTGGTAGACGCTGCACTTCCCAGGAGTCACTTGTATCCCCTCTCACAGGCGGAGACGGAGGCTATGGAAATGTACTTGTCACAGAACAAACTAGAATGCCATTTGGCACTAAACATACAGTACACAGTGACAGAATACGTGACCACTGTGACTGGACCAAAATTAAGTAAATCTTTGACTATGTACAGACTCAGTGAGCACAGTCATGCTATTGAGAAAGGCCGCCGAAGGCAGACATGGCTCTCAAGAGAAGACAGGCTATGTGCTCACTGCCCACAAAATGAGGTGGAAACTGAGCTGCACTTCCTAGCCTCCTGCCAAATGTATGACAATATTAGACACATATTTCCCTCAGATTACACAGACCCGCAAAGAATTTGAAAACAAATCCAATTTTGATCAACTCCCATATCTACTGGGTGAAATTCCACAGTGTGCCATCACAGCAGCAAGATTTGTGACCTGTTGCCACAAGAAAAGGACAACCAGTGAAGAACAAACACCATTGTAAATACAACCTATATTTCTGTTTATTTATTTTCACTTTTGTACTTGAACTATTTGCACATCATTACAACACTGTATATATATATATATATATATATATATATATATATATATATATGTACACATAATATGACATTTGGAACTTTTGTAAGTGTAATGTTTACTGTAAAATTTGTATTGTTTATTTCACAAAGTGTTTATTATCAATTTCCCTTGCTTTGGCAATGTAAACAAATATTTCCCATGCCAATAAAGCCCTTCGAATTGAGTGAGAGAAAGAGTGAGTGTGAACGAGTGTCACTTGACTGAGTACGAGTGTCTCAATGCTACAGTCAGGAGAAACAAACAAACAAATAAACAAGAGACAACAGTAAACACTAATCCACCTCATTAAAAACTTAGTGTGTGGTGCTACATACATGGAGATGGAACTGACATAGATTTAGTTGTGATTCTCATTCCATTTGTGAGGAGGGGATTAGAACTGTGTGTGTAGAGGCTCAGTGAAAGGAAGAAAATACTAAGGGAGGGAGGGTGAGGGACAGAAATGGAGTTGGAAGGTCAGAGAGAAAATCAGAATAGGGAGTGTTATAAGTTCTGGGAGAGGAAAAACAAGAGAGAGAGAGAGAGAGAGAGACATTTGTGGGCACACAGTAATTAGCACTGAACGATTTCAGTGCTAATTAGACTTCTCCCTCTCGCTCCTTCTCCTCTGTTGTTCTCTCTTAGTGCTCAGTGAAGAAATGGCCAGCATCAGAGAGGACGATATTCCAAAAATAACATGTCTCCTTGTGATCATTAAAAAGAGAAAGTGATGAACAGCTGCATCCAACAAAATCAACACAGACGCACCGCAGTCTGCAATCACCCACAGGTCCACAGACACAGCTGCTAAAGCACCTAGTCTTGAAGACTTTCATCCTCTATCTCTCCCTCACAAAACAAGCTTTCAGGAGAAAGTCTGGTGATCTTTTTGATTCCCACAGTTTCTTATTGATTTTCTCTGTATCAGGAGAGTCATCTGCTCATGTTTTGGTAAGAGTCTGTTTCTCTCTCTTCTCATATGAGTTAACAGATGTTTTCTTCAAAACTAATCATATTAGCTGTTGTGCCAAACAATAGGAATGGCTGTAGATTTCCCTATTGTTCCCAGTGGCAGAGAGCCGGATTGTTCCTTTTCACACACACACAGTAACGAGAAGCTGTAGATTAATTGTACCTCACTAATTCACAGCCAACCCTCCCAGAGAGGAGGAGAGCGGAGGCAGACGTCTGTCTCTTTCTAGGGATGATAGACCAGTTAATTACATGTGGAGCTGCCATTTACGGCCCATTGTCTCATCTGAATGTTGGCTGCACTCAGCGCAATGTGTTCACTTTGTCCTTCCTTTCTTTCCCTTACCTATTTTCTTTATCTCTGCTTTCTGGGGGTACCACAGCACAGCCATCCTGACTCTGTATAATTTCCTCAGTAATCAGCCTGTTCTCTCTACTTGGTGGCAAAGCTTTAATCAAATGTCTCGCAGCCTCTCCCAGCCAGAAAATGTGTTATTCTGACAGAAACACACAATTACTCCCGGAAGACTTGTCCCTCCCTCCACACCTCTCTTCCACAGCTGCAGAAAGGAGGGCACCATTCCAATCACATCCTCCTTTTTATTCTTGTCTTTCCCCCCCTTTCTTTATTTCTCTCTGTGTGTAAAACTAATGAGAAGGCCCATCTCTGTGATGATGACAGAACAGAGAGTGTGTAATGTAAACTGCAGAGAAAGACACCCCAGGGAACAGGCCGCTGCAGCCCAACGCCCTGAGGAGGCATTACCTCTGATGATGATGACTAATGCATGTGTAGTGGTATTGTACTCTTCTGTAATTGCCTCTGTCATCTCCCAAAGGTTGGAAAGTGGAGCTGTATTATGCAAAGCCTCCCCTTTGCCTCTTGACACATAATTAAATTGGAGTTTGAGATATAGTTCCACTGCATGTGAAACAAAAGCCACTATCTCTACTCAGTTTATGAAGTAGGCCTATAGGAGGCCACCCTGGGACAATGTGTTCTGATTAGGACAACCACCTTTTCAACTGGGCATTTTGCTCAAAACCTCCACTTAGAAAGTAAAAAAGTTCAACCAGACATAGATTATACATTGATTGTACAAAACATTCTGGATTAAATACAGAATAGAATAGGTTTAGCAATATGGCCTATTTTAGAATCAGAGAGTGAAATAGTTATACACTTGTCTCCAACATGTAGGCTCAGCTTTCCCAAATAGTCCCATTACAAGTCAGAATGATGAACAAACTTAATTTCAATTGACTTTACCTGTTGTCCATCGATTTTTTCCCTGTCGGAGGTCATCTGGTACAGACTATACAAGGGGAAGTGTTATCAACCTGACCTTCAGTATGCTGGCCTGTATATCAGTTTGTATTTGTGTTCTGTTGTCAATATTGATACAATTCGCATGTGACAAACACTTGCAAGATATGGCCGAGCCTAACCGAATCACAAACCAAATGACAAACACTTGCAAGATATGGCCGAGCCTAACCGAATCACAAACCAAATGACAAACACTTGCAAGATATGGCCGAGCCTAACCGAATCACAAACCAAATGACAAACACTTTCAGGTGATTGCAAGGAAATGTGTTACGGTCGACTTAGTTCGGTTTACATTAGGTTATTGTTTACATATTGTGCATCGCATAACAGCGCAGCAAAAAAATCCAGTAAACAGCACTTTCCTGTGGATACTCCTTCTCCACTTCCTACCGCCAAAAGGACCAATAGCATGTAGCCAACAACCAGTAAAGTACGTGTAAATATCATGTTATTCAAATTCTGGCTTGTAGAGACTATTGCATCTTTTTAGGTCAACTTTGGTTAGACTGAAAAACGTAACAGTCTGATGTTTAGGCAAGCCTAGATAGAGTGCGTTTCAAACTCTTAAAAAGACCCAGCCCTCAATCTCCCCAGCCCTCAAATTAAGTGGACACTTCTGATGACGTATCATGACGTCTGATGAGTATACACTTACAGGGCAAGGGGTGAGGGAGGAAGGAATTTTTATTTTTTATTTTATTAACAACAAATCAATACAGAAAGTACAGGAGGGAACACAAGTATATATAGATTATATACAATGGACAATCGAGCTAGAGGGTACAATATCACATTACAATTACACAAGGACCTTAAGGGACATACATACAATTCTAACAGCTTTTTTGTTAGTAGAGTATTTAACTGTCTTAAAATACAGTTCAATTGCTTTTTGTAGGGTAACTAAAATGTGATTTTTGTTTGTAAATTTACATTTGGCCAAATTTCATATACACAAATGTAAATTTGAAAACCACATTTTCGTACCCTACAAAAAGAAATTGAACTGTATTTTAAGACGGTTAAATGCTTTACTAACAAAAAAGCTGTTAGAATTGTAAGTATATGCATGTCCCTTAAGGTCCTTGTGTAATTGTAATGTGATATTGTACCCCCTAGCCCCGCCCCCAGCCCCGCCCCTAGCTCGATTGTCTATTGTTTGTAATCTATGTATGCTTGTGTTCCCTCATGTGCTTTATGTATCGATTTGATATTAATTAAAATAAAAAAAATAAAAAAAGAAATAAATGTGATTGCATGTCTACTTATATTAACTATATAATTATTAATATACCCCTACTCTATGATAGCTAGCAAATTAATTAGCTAACATTAGCCTGCCTAGCTACTTCTGAAGGAGGAATTTTTTTATTCTACAATTTCCAAAAACATTACTTTTATGAGACGTGTTTGGGCATTAGTTGCACAATTTAACTTATTTACATTCGTTTTTACACACACTTGTATGTTGACTTCATATTGACAGTTGAGGTTTTAGCGGATGTACAATCATTGCGAATTGGGGCGTTTCAGGCCCGAGCGAACAAAATTGTACACTCGCAAACTCCATTAAAAGCGAAGGCTGAGGGGTTTACGTTGTAAACTTCCCTTACTTGGCTAATCGTTTGGACCGACGACAAATATGGCAGCGGGGATTTTCCCAACGGCATAGGGCCAAGGGCTGTCTACTTCGAATTTGAAACGCTGCCAATAAAGTCTGAATAGAATAGGACTAAAGTTGCAGATTCCCCATAAAAGACATCAATCAGAAATACATTCTCGCTCAATAACATAGCTTACGTTACATTTTAAAAAACATTTTAATTTATATATAAACTTGTCATGACATGCCCTGCGTTAATTATGCACATTTATCTTGAATCTGTAGATGTTAATGTTAAAATACAAATATTTGAGTTACGTTATATACCGCAATGTCACATACCGTTTCTCAGCGGTTTAGCAATTATTTATTGTAGCCCTTCTTGAAACATTTACAACATAACAGATGCCACTTTCGTGACTGTTTCTTTTGCAGGGGCTTTGTCAGTGTAGACTCAACCTAATGTAGTAAGTGTAGAGTTGATGGCTTGTCCATAATATCCCGGTAACACTTCCGTTTAAACTGTTCACAAATGTCATGCGATTGTGAACAACCAGAAGCCACAGCGCAGCGGTAGTTTTGGATTTGAAGATGGGGGACGATTTAGGTGATGACTGGTGGGAACAAAAGGGCAATTCGGGTAAGTTATAATATTTCTAACAGCTGGAAGTATGTGTGCCTTTGGCTGAGCAAGATACCGTCTCATATCTGTCATTGCACTGGGTGTTTTTAAAAATATCTGTAGGACAGCTAACATAGATAGCTAGTAGCTAGCTAACGAGACTCCCATGCTTGGCTATTCTGTCCATGTTTAGCTGAAGGCCTTCAAAGCAATTGCTCAACTGTCCTCTTCCGAGCACGTTTCGTGTATTTTAATATTATGCCTGCGCTGTGTTCGTCCAGAAAGTTGAGCTAGTTAGCCATAGCAACATGCGTGTATGTTCTGTTTTACACGTGTGTCTAGCTGATGGAGCTCACACCGAGGTGTATTGTGGTAGTTGATGTTCGACGCGTTTTTAGACCTGTACCACAGATCTCGATAGTTTAATATTTCCAAAATTTAAATCTGTTACGAACAGAGTGGACTAAGTTTTGTAGACTCTAGCCTTTGCAAAAGTAAAAATAAATGCGTTTATGAGTACAAGGGCGAATTGTTATCACACAGGTGCAGTTCAAAGAAGGCGTTCCCTAACAGAAAAATGCAAATAATGGTAGGACTTGCCAATATCAAAGATTTTTATAACTAAACCAAGGTAGGCCACAGCCTGTCGTTTCCAATGGGAACAAATGAGCCATAGTGGGCAGAGCCAAGCACGCAAGGAGGGAAGCAGAGCCAAGAGATCCTATTGGTGCGTTCTAGCGTCATCTGTATATTTTATTTCTGGAACAACTACTCTTTGATGTGTGTGTGTAACTCAATTTGCTTTTGCACTCCTTCTAAACAATGCAATAGTGGGGTTTTTTTATCGCCAAGGTTAAAGTTTACAAACCTTAGTACACTGTTCATAACACATTCTAGTTCTGGAAACAGAACTGTATTGAGATCAAATGTTTCATCGACGAGAACATTTACAGTCACCGGTAAAGACAACTATTCTGTCTCATTGTATAGTTTATTTGCGTATTAGGGTACCTAAGGTTTGATTATAAATGTTGTTTGGAGAAGTTTATTAGTTTTGTATGAATTTTGATGGAGGGAAACTGGGTTACATTGTTGACTGAAGTGCCAGCTAAACTGAGTTTTTATGGATATAAAGAAGGACATTATCGGACAAAAGGACCATTTGTGATGTAACTGGGACCTTTTGTAGTGCCAACAGAAGAAGATCATCAAAGGTAAGGCATTTTTTATATCGCTATTTCTGACTTCCGTGTCGCCCCTTCTTGGTTGAAATGTTTTTCATGTGTTTGTATGCGAGGCGCTGTCCTCAGATAATCGCATGGTTTGCTTTCGCCGTAAAGCCTTTTTGAAATCTGACACAGCGGCTGGATTAACAAGAAGTTAAGCTTTATTTTGATGTATTACACTTGTGATTTTATGAAAGTTTAATATTTATAATACTCTAGTTTGAATTTCGCGCTCTGCAATTTCACCGGATACCGTCCCACCTGCCCATAAGAAGTTAATTGTAGCTGTATAGTCTTTGTTTGTGTTGTTGGTCTTGGCTAGCTTAACCTTTTCACATGTGGGTTCCAAATATCTCTAACGATCGCCCCAGCATGAGTTGTTTTATGCGCAGGATGTCAGAATTCACTCACTGTTCCAAAATGTGATTGTTACCCAACAGGACAGTTAACACGCACTGCCTGCTAATTATCTATAGGCTATGTTTCAATTTTTCAATTTCCACTTATTTTCTAACAAGTTTAATTTTTTAACTACAGTTTGAATTGAGGTGTGTTCCGCTTCCTTATTAATTCACATAGAAGTAGCCTATTTCAGTGTTTCGGACGATTTATGTTTGAAGCTTTACTGAGCCGGTCAAACCTCTCTCTTCCACGAGAGCCCAAGCATTTCACCAATGTTTCCCCCGACATTTGCACAGTCTTGCAGGAATTGGCATATTTTCTGGCTGGTGCTCGCATTGCCTTCCTTGTTGTTTTCCTTACGAATAATAACTTTGGACGTGTGCGTTCCTATTTTTTTGTTATCTTATTTAACCTTTTATTTAACTAGGCATGTCAGTTAAAGAACAAATTATTATTTACAATGACAACCTACCAAAAGGCAAAAGGTCTCCTGCGGGGATGGGGGCTGGGATTAAGAATATAGGACAAAACAAACATCATGACGAGACACCACAACACTACATAAAGAGAGACCTAAGACAACAACATAGCAGCAACGCATGACAACACAGCATGGTAGCAACACAGCATGGTAGCAACACAGCATGGTAGCAACACAGCATGGTAGCAACACAAATCAAATCAAATGTATTTATATAGCCCTTCGTACATCAGCTGATATCTCAAAGTGCTGTACAGAAACCCAGCCTAAAACCCCAAACAGCAAGCAATGCAGGTGTAGAAGCATGGTGGCTAGGAAAAACTCCCTAGAAAGGCCAAAACCTAGGAAGAAACCTAGAGAGGAACCAGGCTATGTGGGGTGGCCAGTCCTCTTCTGGCTGTGCCGGGTGGAGATTATAACAGAACATGGCCAAGTTGTTCAAATGTCACAACATGGTAGCAACACAGCATGGTAGCAACACAGCATGGTAGCAACACAGCATGGTAGCAACACAGCATGGTAGCAACACAGCATGGTAGCAACACAGCATGTTAGCAACACAGCATGGTAGAAACACTACATTGCAGAAGCACAACATGGTAGAAGAACAAAACATGGTACAAACATAATTGAGCACAGACAACAGCAAGAAGGTAGAGACAACAATGCATCACACAAAGCACCCACAACTGCCAGTAAGAGTGTTCATGATTGAGTCTTTGTCCAGTTTGAGTGTTTTTTTTGCATCTTGTTCCAGTTGCTAGCTGCAGCAAACTGAAAGAGGAGCGACCCAGGCATGCGTGTGCTTTGGGGACCTTTATCAGAATGTGATTGGCAGAACGGGTGTTGTATGGGGAGGATGAAGGCTGCAGTAGGTATATCAGATAGAGGGGAATGAGGCCTAAGAGGGTTTTATAAATAAGCATCAACCAGTGGGTCTTGCGACGGGGAGATTACAGAGATTACCAATTTACAGAGGAGAATAGAGTGCAGTGATGTGTCCTATCAAAGTAAGTGCCTTATTTTCTGTATGTCGAGCATATTGTATTTACAGTTTTAGCCACACGTTTTCAAGCACTGGTGACAAATGATGCATTCCGAATATTGCATAGATTGTAATGGACACCTATGATGTGTGTAAAAGGTTGTACTGATTCGTATTGAGAATGCTATTTGCCATGTGTGGCTCCATGTTTGTTGACATTATACAATTCATTCTGGGTGTCATTTGAACGTCTGTCAGACCAAAGATGTTATAATGAGGTGAAGGGTAAACCTCCGGAAGGGAAGTGAATGATCATAGACGACACACCCCCTTCAACATGCCTACTGCAAACAGACCAAACTCATCTTGTCTCCTCTTATCTTTGGTTGACGGGAAAAAGAAAGAAAAAACATGGCGACGCGCACAAACTACCCATCAGATTACTTTCAATTTCTAGAAAGTGTTTTACTTAATTATTTTTTTTATCAATTGTGAGCTCACCCATGATTAATTCTAAATAGTAAGGGCTATTTGCTAATTCATATTGTGTTTTCTGACAGCCAGTTATCCAAATATGACTGCTTGTGTTCCGTCAATCTTTCTTCAGTTAGAGCTAGGACTAATGTAGCCTACATGTTCGGGTTTGGATGCTTGTGTATGCTATCTCTACTTCTGTGAATGTCTGAACATCGCATCCCAAAATAAACTGGTCACATTCAGGACATAACTTCGTAAGGACTGTGTTTGTGCAAAATATTTATATGAAAAAATAGTGTGGCAAGCTTAAATGCTGACTGTTGTGTCAATAAAAACTGGATATTCTAAATAAGCGTTCTAATCACACCGGTTTGAGCGTACACTGCCACGACTTACCGTTCTTTGTGCAGCTTCAATTGTCAAACAAAATTGGAAATTGTTGCTCCTCCGTTGGTAATTTTCTTCCCGCATGTTTTGCAAGTTGAAATCCATTTTTTTGTTGATACAGTGTCATCTTTATATCCTAAAATAATAATTTGGGGTATAATCTTTCCAAGGGCTCCATCTGAATTCACCTGCCGACTTTCCTCTGCACTGCCATGCACTTTTTCTCAGCTGGCACAATTTGATTGGTTGCTGTCCGATTCAAACTGTAATCCATTAAATGAAGAGTTGATGCGCTGCACACGTTTTTTAATAGCATAATTTTTAATATTTGGACTTGCGGAGGGTGTCTGGTCGAGTCATAAGTTCCAAGTCAAGTCATGAGTCATTGGGGTCAAAGTCGAGTTGCAAGTCATCATATTTGTGACTTGAGCCCACAACTCCTGGTTATAAGTGAAATAATCTGTCTGTAAACAATTGTTGGAAAAATTACTTGTGTCATGCACAAAGTAGATGTCCTAACCGACTTGCCAAAACTATAGTTTGTTAACAAGAAATTTGTGGAGTGGTTGAAAAATGAGTTTTAATGACTCCAGCCGAAGTGTGCAAACTTCCTACTTCAACTGTACTTGTCGAGTATGAACATGCTCCTACCTAGACAACTTTAAAGGTGCTACATATTTAGGGTTGTGTCAATATACAGTATGATTACATTTAATATAGTGATATTTGACATTGACAGTATATTGTGATGTGCAAGAATATACTCTATTTGAGCTTTACCAATCAATCTTGCAGTTTTATCAGTGCTGTTTCAATATGTTGTACATTAATTAAATAAGCCTTATTTCTTCTTCCATACAAATATTATTTTAATGAGAATGCAACTATAATATTGTAAATAAGCACAAAAATTGCCCAGTCTGGAATGACTGTCATTAACGGCGCAAAACTATTATATCGGATATGGTCGTATTTGGAGTAACATATCATAGAAGAGGTCTCCCCAAATATCTCCCAACCCTACTGCACATAAGAGTATTATTTTTTTTTTGCATTGTATTTTTTTTGCATAGTGTAGGGAATCATTGTACCATCAAATCACTGGGACATATCCTTTTACAGATATTTTTACAAGACTAAAGTTACTTTTGGTGCAACAACTTGAAACGGCTGTAAAAAATGTTTTTGTTTGTTATTGAAAATATGTCACAGTGATTTAGATGGTACAATGATTCTGTACACTATTCAGTGCTTGTTTTCACATATAAACTGAAATTGAGCAAACAGTGTAGAATTTTATCTACCAGAGCAGTTTCCACTAGATAGCACAGCCACAAAGTGTGATAACAGATGTCGCTCTGGCTGGAGAAATCAATAGGCGAATATCACAGCCAATCACAACACTGGCAGGTAAGTAACAGTGAAACACTATTAGCACCAGATATATTATGGACGTTTTCTGAAAATACAAAGTAGCACCTATAAAAGAGATTTTTACATTTTAAATAGACCATCAGGAAATTGATAGATTGTGCCAATGGCATAATACATTCTTTATTGATTTACACAGCACTAGTGCAAGCATTTGGTTTCAAATATTATATCACCTGCAATGTGTTATTTCCCTAGTTAGTAAAATAGGGAATTGTCTCAGATGTAGTTATAACTTTTCCATCTGCAATGTTCTGAACATTTCCCCTGAATTCACCCCAGCCGTGCCTATTGTGGTGCTCAGGATGTGGTGGGTTAGTTTCTCATGTTGAACACAGTCTGACCGTTCAGTGTTTTCCCAGATTGCATGGCGGCGGCATGCGGCTGTCCTTTGCTCTGTCCAGTGTTAGTAGTGCTGTTTGTCCCTCTCGGCATACTGTAGCCTTTGGTTTGGGGATCCTGGTGGGGCCGGGCTTTAGAATTGCAGGAACCTGGCGAGTGGAAATAGAAACGTGTCAACAGGAGTCTTTCCTGATTAGTTACTCACACACAACAGGGTTTCTGTTAGGACCGGCAATATTTTTAATTTACTGGGCCCATGTGCGTTGGGTGCGTAGCCTGGTTAGGGCGTCCACCCACGGTGCTCATTGTGACAGAAATCACATTTTAGAATATGGTAATTGATATGAACAGAACATGCAAGTCAAGGATGCAACGATGTGTGGTCCTTCTTACCGAATTCTGATGTGCTCTTTAAACATATAACTGTCCACATTTACGTTTCCTCAGTGAACAAGAGGAATAACAAACAGCAAGATTACTATGTCAATCTACTGTAGTAGAAAATATTAGGCTACATATTCTATTGGTCAGCTTGTTTGGTGAGTGCGAGCCTTTTCCAAACAGACTCTTTGACAGTTGTGGGATGATAGATACCAAATTCATAGGCTATTTTGAAGCAAGGCACGACATGCATCATAACATATATTAAAATGTCCAGGCTTCTGCATGTTTTCAAAATGCATACTTCCTCCAGCTCATTGCAAAGTGGTGTATGACGCGCTGATGAAGCCTGCCTTCCGTTGGTGTTTGATGCTGCGTTCAAAACAACTCATCTGAAATCTCTGACTTCCAACTTCAGTTCGTTCAAGGCAACTGGGAGAGAAAATAATTGCTACTGGGGGGAAAACTGAGGGGAAAAAATAGTTTTGAACGGTCATCCAACTCAGAATTCCCACTCGGGAACTCTGGCCTCTTTCTAGAGCTCTGACTTTCCGACCTGAAGATCACTGAGGTCATGATTTGACCTCGTATTTTTCAGAGATCCCAGTTGTCTTGAAAGCACCACAAGATGCTGCAGCAACAGCTCTTGCTCTGTCTGACAGACTTTCCACTCAGACACTATGCTGTATGTGTGTGATACATAACGGATATACTGTACAGGTGTCAATTTTATTCCACTAAATTATGCAAATTAAACTGTAGACCGATAAGCATGACCAGTCAAATTTATTTTCAACTGCTATTTCCATCCACGAATAGGCTAAAAAGCATTATTTTGCAATGGGATGTTTTCTTGGCCAGAGTCAATTTTATTTATTTGTGCACCAAACCCTGACACCCATACACACAGTCATGATGGTTTTTGCACTGATTGAAAATAGAAAAAAACCCAGAGTCTCTCATTTTTTCCATTGCTTGACTTTGACAGTCTGTCAGTAGGGGTGCAGCTGAACCATTCTGGCTGCCATAGCTCTGACATTACCCACTAGCGCTGCCATTGTAGGTCTTTGCATCATCACACACTGCCAAGCAGAGTTCAATCAGTATTTGATCTGATGCTTCAAAGACACCCAATAACTGTCACATCAAAATGACTGAGTACCTAAGGAAGGTGCTCTTAAATTTGCTTTGCTATATCCATCTCCTTTACCTCCCCCATCTCCCTGTGTCTATATCCATCTCCTCTACCCCCCCCCCTCCATCTCCCTGTGTCTATATCCATCTCCTCTACCCCCCCCTCCATCTCCCTGTGTCTATATCCATCTCCTCTACCCCCCCTCCATCTCCCTGTGTCTATATCCATCTCCTCTACCCCCCCTCCATCTCCCTGTGTCTATATCCATCTCCTTTACCCCCCTCCATCTCCCTGTGTTTATATCCATCTCCTTTACCCCCCTCCATCTCCCTGTGTTTATATCCATCTCCTTTACCCCCCCATCTCCCTGTGTCTATATCCACCTCCTTTACCCCCCCATCTCCCTGTGTCTATATCCACCTCCTTTACCCCCCCATCTCCCTGTGTCTATATCCATCTCCTTTACCCCCCCATCTCCCTGTGTCTATATCCATCTCCTTTACCCTCCCATCTCCCTGTGTCTATATCCATCTCCTTTACCCCCCCCCATCTCCCTGTGTTTATATCCATCTCCTTTACCCCCCCATCTCCCTGTGTTTATATCCATCTCCTTTACCCCCCCATCTCCCTGTGTTTATATCCATCTCCTTTACCCCCCCCCATCTCCCTGTGTTTATGTCCATCTCCTCTACCCCCCCCCTCCATCTCCCTGTCTATATCCACCTCCTTTACCCCCCCCCATCTCCCTGTGTCTATATCCATCTCCTTTACCCCCCATCCCCCTGTGTCTATATCCACCTCCTTTACCCCCCCATCCCCCTGTGTCTATATCCACCTCCTTTACCCCCCCATCCCCCTGTGTCTATATCCACCTCCTTTACCCCCCCATCCCCCTGTGTCTATATCCACCTCCTTTACCCCCCCATCTCCCTGTGTCTATATCCACCTCCTTTACCCCCCCCCCCCCACATCTCCCTGTGTCTATATCCATCTCCTTTACCCCCCCCATCTCCCTGTCTATATCCATCTTCCTGTCTATATCCATCTTCCTGTCTATATCCATCTTCCTGTCTATATCCATCTCCCTGTCTATATCCATCTCCTTTACCCCCCCCCATCTCCCTGTGTCTATATCCATCTCCTTTACCCCCCCCACCCCCCTGTGTCTATATCCACCTCCTTTACCCCCCCATCTCCCTGTGTCTATATCCACCTCCTTTACCCCCCCCCCACATCTCCCTGTGTCTATATCCATCTCCTTTACCCCCCCCCCATCTCCCTGTCTATATCCATCTCCCTGTCTATATCCATCTCCCTGTCTATATCCATCTCCCTGTCTATATCCATCTTCCTGTCTATATCCATCTTCCTGTCTATATCCATCTTCCTGTCTATATCCATCTTCCTGTCTATATCCATCTCCCTGTCCATATCCATCTCCTTTACCCCCCCCCCCCATCTCCCTGTGTCTATATCCACCTCCTTTACCCCCCCACCCCCCTGTGTCTATATCCACCTCCTTTACCCCCCTGTGTCTATATCCACCTCCTTTACCCCCCCATCTCCCTGTGTCTATATCCACCTCCTTTACCCCCCCCCCACATCTCCCTGTGTCTATATCCATCTCCTTTACCCCCCCCATCTCCCTGTCTATATCCATCTCCCTGTCTATATCCATCTCCTTTACCTCCCCATCTCCCTGTCTATATCCATCTCCTTTACCTCCCCATCTCCCTGTCTATATCCATCTCCTTTACCTCCCCATCTCCCTGTCTATATCCATCTCCTTTACCTCCCCATCTCCCTGTCTATATCCATCTCCTTTACCTCCCCATCTCCCTGTCTATATCCATCTCCTTTACCTCCCCATCTCCCTGTCTATATCCATCTCCTTTACCTCCCCATCTCCCTGTCTATATCCATCTCCTTTACCTCCCCATCTCCCTGTCTATATCCATCTCCTTTACCTCCCCATCTCCCTGTCTATATCCATCTCCTTTACCTCCCCATCTCCCTGTCTATATCCATCTCCTTTACCTCCCCATCTCCCTGTCTATATCCATCTCCTTTACCTCCCCATCTCCCTGTCTATATCCATCTCCTTTACCTCCCCATCTCCCTGTCTATATCCATCTCCTTTACCTCCCCATCTCCCTGTCTATATCCATCTCCTTTACCTCCCCATCTCCCTGTCTATATCCATCTCCTTACCTCCCCATCTCCCTGTCTATATCCATCTCCTTTACCTCCCCATCTCCCTGTCTATATCCATCTCCTTTACCTCCCCATCTCCCTGTCTATATCCATCTCCTTTACCTCCCCATCTCCCTGTCTATATCCATCTCCTTTACCTCCCCATCTCCCTGTCTATATCCATCTCCTTTACCTCCCCATCTCCCTGTCTATATCCATCTCCTTTACCTCCCCATCTCCCTGTCTATATCCATCTCCTTTACCTCCCCATCTCCCTGTCTATATCCATCTCCTTACCTCCCCATCTCCCTGTCTATATCCATCCTCCTTTACCTCCCCATCTCCCTGTCTATATCCATCTCCTTTACCTCCCCATCTCCCTGTCTATATCCATCTCCTTTACCTCCCCATCTCCCTGTCTATATCCATCTCCTTTACCCCCCTCCATCTCCCTGTCTATATCCATCTCCTTTACCTCCCCATCTCCCTGTCTATATCCATCTCCTTTACCTCCCCATCTCCCTGTCTATATCCATCTCCTTTACCTCCCCCATCTCCCTGTCTATATCCATCTCCTTTACCCCCCTCCATCTCCCTGTCTATATCCATCTCCTTTACCCCCCTCCATCTCCCCTGTCTATATCCATCTCCTTTACCCCCCTCCATCTCCCTGTCTATATCCATCTCCTTTACCTCCCCATCTCCCTGTCTATATCCATCTCCTTTACCCCCCCTCCATCTCCCTGTCTATATCCATCTCCTTTACCCCCCCTCCATCTCCCTGTCTATATCCATCTCCTTTACCCCCCCTCCATCTCCCTGTCTATATCCATCTCCTTTACCCCCCCTCCATCTCCCTGTCTATATCCATCTCCTTCACCCCCCCTCCATCTCCCTGTCTATATCCATCTCCTTTACCCCCTCCCCATCTCCCTGTCTATATCCATCTCCTTTACCCCCTCCCCATCTCCCTGTCTATATCCATCTCCTTTACCCCCTCCCCATCTCCCTGTCTATATCCATCTCATTTACCCCCTCCCCATCTCCCTGTCTATATCCATCTCATTTACCCCCTCCCCATCTCCCTGTCTATATCCATCTCATTTACCCCCTCCCCATCTCCCTGTCTATATCCATCTCATTTACCCCCTCCCCATCTCCCTGTCTATATCCATCTCATTTACCCCCTCCCCATCTCCCTGTCTATATCCATCTCATTTACCCCCCCTCCCCATCTCCCTGTCTATATCCATCTCATTTACCCCCCCTCCCCATCTCCCTGTCTATATCCATCTCATTTACCCCCCCTCCCCATCTCCCTGTCTATATCCATCTCATTTACCCCCCTCCCCATCTCCCTGTCTATATCCATCTCATTTACCCCCTCCCCATCTCCCTGTCTATATCCATCTCATTTACCCCCTCCCCATCTCCCTGTCTATATCCATCTCATTTACCCCCTCCCCATCTCCCTGTCTATATCCATCTCATTTACCCCCTCCCCATCTCCCTGTCTATATCCATCTCATTTACCCCCCTCCCCATCTCCCTGTCTATATCCATCTCATTTACCCCCCCTCCATCTCCCTGTCTATATCCATCTCATTTACCCCCCCTCCATCTCCCTGTCTATATCCATCTCATTTACCCCCCCTCCATCTCCCTGTCTATATCCATCTCATTACCCCCCCTCCATCTCCCTGTCTATATCCATCTCATTTACCCCCCCTCCATCTCCCTGTCTATATCCATCTCCTTTACCCCCTCCCCATCTCCCTGTCTATATCCATCTCATTTACCCCCTCCCCATCTCCCTGTCTATATCCATCTCATTTACCCCCTCCCCATCTCCCTGTCTATATCCATCTCATTTACCCCCCCTCCATCTCCCTGTCTATATCCATCTCATTTACCCCCCCTCCATCTCCCCTGTCTATAGCCATCTCCTTTACCCCCCTCCATCTCCCTGTCTATAGCCATCTCCTTTACCCCCTCCCCATCTCCCTGTCTATATCCATCTCCTTTACCCCCTCCCCATCTCCCTGTCTATATCCATCTCATTTACCCCCTCCCCATCTCCCTGTCTATATCCATCTCATTTACCCCCCCTCCATCTCCCTGTCTATATCCATCTCATTTACCCCCCCTCCATCTCCCTGTCTAATATCCATCTCATTTACCCCATCCCCCCCTCCATCTCATTACCCCCCTGTCTCCGATATCCATCTCAATTTACCCCCCTCCATCTCCCTGTCTATATCCATCTCATTTACCCCCCTCCATCTCCCTGTCTATATCCATCTCATTTACCCCCCCTCCATCTCCCTGTCTATATCCATCTCATTTACCCCCCCTCCATCTCCCTGTCTATATCCATCTCATTTACCCCCCCCTCCATCTCCCTGTCTATATCCATCTCATTTACCCCCCCTCCATCTCCCTGTCTATATCCATCTCATTTACCCCCCCTCCATCTCCCTGTCTATATCCATCTCATTTACCCCCCCTCCATCTCCCTGTCTATATCCATCTCATTTACCCCCCCCTTCCATCTCCCTGTCTATTATCCATCTCATTTTACCCCCCTCCATCTCCCGTCTATATCCATCTTCATTTACGCCCCCCCTACCATCGTCCCTGTCTATTTATCCATCTCATTTACCCCCCCCTCCATCTCCCCTGTTCTAATATCCATTCTCATACCCCCCCATCCATCTCCCTGTCTATATCCATTCTCATTTACCCCCCCCTCATCCATCTCCCTGTCTATATCCATCTCATTACCCCCCCCTTCCATCTCCCTGTCTATATCCATCTTCATTTACCACCCCCTCCATCTCCCTGTCTATATCCATTCTCACTACCCCCCCTCCATCTTTCCCTGTTATATCCATCTCATTTACCCCACCCCATCTTTTTTTTTTTCCCTTTCTTCTATCATCTCCCACTCTTACCCACTTCCATATCCCGGTCTATATCCATCTCAATTTACCCCCCCTCCCATCTCCCTGTCTATATCCATCTCATTTACCCCCCCCTCCATCTCCCTGTCTATATCCATCTCATTTACCCCCCCCTCCATCTCCCTGTCTATATCCATCTCATTTACCCCCCCTCCATCTCCTGTCTATATCCATCTCATTTACCCCCCCTCCATCTCCCTGTCTATATCCATCTCATTTACCCCCCCTCCATCTCCCTGTCTATATCCATCTCATTTACCCCCCCTCCATCTCCCTGTCTATATCCATCTCATTTACCCCCCCTCCATCTCCCTGTCTATATCCATCTCATTACCCCCCCTCCATCTCCCTGTCTATATCCATCTCATTTACCCCCCCTCCATCTCCCTGTCTATATCCATCTCATTTACCCCCCCTCCATCTCCCTGTCTATATCCATCTCATTTACCCCCCCCTCCATCTCCCTGTCTATAGCCATCTCATTTACCCCCCCCTCCATCTCCCTGTCTATAGCCATCTCATTTACCCCCCCCCTCCATCTCCCTGTCTATAGCCATCTCATTTACCCCCCCCTCCATCCTCCCTGTCTATAGCCATCTCATTTACCCCCCCCTCCATCTCCCTGTCTATAGCCATCTCATTTACCCCCCTCCTCTCCTTTAATCTCTTTACCCCCCTCCATCTCCCTGTCTATAGCCATCTCATTTACCCCCCCTCCATCTCCCTGTCTATAGCCATCTCATTTACCCCCCCTCCATCTCCCTGTCTATAGCCATCTCATTTACCCCCCCTCCATCTCCCTGTCTATAGCCATCTCATTTACCCCCCCTCCATCTCCCTGTCTATAGCCATCTCATTTACCCCCCCTCCATCTCCCTGTCTATAGCCATCTCATTTACCCCCCCTCCATCTCCCTGTCTATAGCCATCTCATTTACCCCCCCCTCCATCTCCCTGTCTATAGCCATCTCATTTACCCCCCCCTCCATCTCCCTGTCTATAGCCATCTCATTTACCCCCCCTCCATCTCCCTGTCTATAGCCATCTCATTTACCCCCCCTCCATCTCCCTGTCGATAGCCATCTCATTACCCCCCCCTCCATCTCCCTGTCTATAGCCATCTCATTTACCCCCCCCTCCATCTCCCTGTCTATAGCCATCTCATTTACCCCCCCCTCCATCTCCCTGTCTATGGCCATCTCATTTACCCCCCCTCCATCTCCCTGTCTATAGCCATCTCATTTACCCCCCCCCATCTCCCTGTCTATAGCCATCTCATTTACCCCCCCCCTCCATCTCCCTGTCTATAGCCATCTCATTTACCCCCCCTCCATCTCCCTGTCTATAGCCATCTCATTTACCCCCCCTCCATCTCCCTGTCTATAGCCATCTCATTTACCCCCCCTCCATCTCCCTGTCTATAGCCATCTCATTTACCCCCCCTCCATCTCCCTGTCTATAGCCATCTCATTTACCCCCCCTCCATCTCCCTGTCTATAGCCATCTCATTTACCCCCCCTCCATCTCCCTGTCTATAGCCATCTCATTTACCCCCCCTCCATCTCCCTGTCTATAGCCATCTCATTTACCCCCCCCTCCATCTCCCTGTCTATAGCCATCTCATTTACCCCCCCCTCCATCTCCCTGTCTATAGCCATCTCATTTACCCCCCCCTCCATCTCCCTGTCTATAGCCATCTCATTTACCCCCCCCTCCATCTCCCTGTCTATAGCCATCTCATTTACCCCCCCTCCATCTCCCTGTCTATAGCCATCTCATTTACCCCCCCCTCCATCTCCCTGTCTATAGCCATCTCATTTACCCCCCCCTCCATCTCCCTGTCTATAGCCATCTCATTTACCCCCCCTCCATCTCCCTGTCTATAGCCATCTCATTTACCCCCCCCTCCATCTCCCTGTCTATAGCCATCTCATTTACCCCCCCTCCATCTCCCTGTCTATAGCCATCTCATTTACCCCCCCTCCATCTCCCTGTCTATAGCCATCTCATTTACCCCCCCTCCATCTCCCTGTCTATAGCCATCTCATTTACCCCCCCTCCATCTCCCTGTCTATAGCCATCTCATTTACCCCCCCTCCATCTCCCTGTGTCTATAGCCATCTCATTTACCCCCCCCCCCATCTCCCTGTGTCTATAGCCATCTCATTTACCCCCCCCCCCCCCCCATCTCCCTGTGTCTATAGCCATCTCATTTACCCCCCCCCCCCCATCTCCCTGTGTCTATAGCCATCTCATTTACCCCCCCCCCCCATATCTCCCTGTGTCTATAGCCATCTCATTCACCCCCCCCCCCCCCCCCCCATCTCCCTGTGTCTATAGCCATCTCATTTACCCCCCCCCCCCCCCCCCCCCCCCCCCCCATCTCCCTGTGTCTCTCCATTTCCCCGTGTCAATTTCAATTCAATTTAATGGCTTTATTGGCATTGGGAACATATGTTAACATTGCCAAAGCAAGTGAAGTAAATAACAAACAATAATATTAACAGTAAACATTTCACTCACAGAAGTTCCAAAAGAATAAAGACATTTCAAATGTCATTATGTCTATATACAGTGTTGTAATGATGTGCAAATAAAGTACAAAAGGGAAAATAAATAAACATATAAGTTGTATTTACAATGGAGTTTGTTCTTCACTGGTTGCCCTTTTCTTGTGGAAACAGGTCACAAATATTGCTGTTGTGATGGCACACCCAGTAGATATGGGAGTTATTCAAATTTGGTTGGTTTTCGAATTCTTTGTGGATCTGTGTCATCTAATATGGTCATACATTTGACAGGAGGTTAGGGAGTGCAGCTCAGTTTACATCTCATTTTATGGGCAATGTGCACATAGCCTGTCTTCTCTTGAGAGCCAGGTCTGCCTACAGCATCCTTTCTAAATAGCATGGCTATGTTCACTGAGTTTGTACATAGTCAAAGATGGTGATGCACCGATATGACATTTTTAGTCGATACCGATATCCAATATTTTCCTTGCCATAAAAAAACAACAATACCGATAACCAATATTTAAAATTTTAGCAGCCTTTTTTAAGCATTCTAGTACAGTTAAATAGTTAACACACACTAATGGACGCAGCAGTCTAAGGCACTGCATCTCAGTGCAAGAGGTGTCAGTACCTGGTTCGAATCCAGGCTGTATCACATCCGGCCATGATTGGAAGTCCCATAGGGCGGCACACAATTGGCCCAGCTTCATCCGGGGTAGGCCGTCATTGTAACTAAGATATTGTTTTTAACTGACTTGCCTGGTTAAATTAAAGTTACACACCATACCACACTGACCAAAAAGTTATTTTGTTGGTGTTTACGTATGTCCCCATTACCAGTAAAACATAATCAAAACCTATTTCTTTCACTTACTTGCTGTGCTGTTTCATTGTTCATTTGTTCAGTCGTTTCATTCTCAACCAGGATTTCATCATACATGTCAAGCAGTGAAGTTTCAGCTCTGTCTGTCCGTGGCCTCGGTGCGCACTGTCAATATGTTAGTTTCCATTTTGTCTATGTAACATTTCACGTATAACCCTGTTTCTTGTCTGCATCGAAGTAGCTGTCCTCGTACCTAACATCGAGCATGGTGGCGACACAGTAAAGAGGCTCAGAGAGAATGCCTGTTAAAGAAGTAGTGGTCCTTGTACCTAACATCGAGCATGGTGGTGACACAGTAAAGAGGCTCAGAGAGAATGCCTGTTAAAGAAGTAGTGGTCCTTGTACCTAGCATCGAGCATGGTGGCGACACAGTAAAGAGGCTCAGAGAGAATGCCTGTTAAAGAAGTAGTGGTCCTTGTACCTAACATCGAGCATGGTGGCGACACAGTAAAGAGGCTCAGAGAGAATGCCTGTTAAAGAAGTAGTGGTCCTTGTACCTAGCATCGAGCATGGTGCGACACAGTAAAGAGGCTCAGAGAGAATACCACCAAATCGCTTGTTCACAGCCTCGAGTACTTTTGTAAGTTTTAACCCCTTGGTCTGTCGGCGGTTTTGTTGAGCAGGTGTTTCAATGCCATGACAGAGGGTGTCACGTCTGCTGCAGACACAGTTGATGAGCTTATTTCTCCAGTCAGTTGTGCGAATTGCACTAGGAGTGTGTTCATGTTTCAAACATGTTCTCAAATGCCATTGAAATGGCAGCAGCGGTATGAGCATTTTTTGCGAATTACGTCCGATTCCGATATGCTCACCGATATATTGTGCATCCCTAGTCAAAGATTTCTTTCTGCCACTGTGTACACTCTGTTTATGGCCAAATAGCATTATAGTTTCCTATTTTTTTTGTTAGTTCTTTCCAATGTGTCAAGTAATTAACAATCTTTTTCTTTTCTCATGATTTTGGTTGGGTCTAATTGTGTTGCTGTCCAGGACCAGTTTGCTTAGGGGACTCTTCTCCAGGTTCATCTCTCTGTAGGTGATGGCTTTGTTATGGAAGGTTTTGGAATCGTTAAATTCTACAACCACTTAAAATGTAATGTCTCTTTTCTGAATTTTGATAATTGACGGGCATCGGCCTAATTCTGCACTGCATGCATTATTTAGTGTTTTACGTTAAGCGGAGGATATGTTTGGTGAATGCTTTGTCCCATTTTGTGAATTTTTGGTTGGTGAGCAGACCCCAGACCTCACAACAATAAAGGGCAATGGGTTCTATAACTGATTTGAAGTATTTTTAGCTTGACTTCAGATTCTAGTAGGGTGAGGCTGGGTGCAATGTCATGTTTTTCCCCCAACACCACTTTCCATCAATTTGTATAGCAGACCATCATTCCAAATTGATTCAAATGCTTTTTTGAATTCATCAAAGCATGAGAATATTTTGCGTTTGTTTGTCAATTAGGATATGCACGGTGAATACGTGGTCTGTTTGATAAAAAGCCAATTTGACATTTGCTCAGTACATTGTTTTCGCTGAGGAAATGTATGAGTCTGCTATTAATGATAATGCAGTGGATTTTTTTCGAAGGTTGCCGTTGATGCATATCCCACTGTTATTGGGGTCAAATTCGTCTCCACTTTTGTGGATTGGGGTGATCAGTCCTTGGTTCCAAATATTGGGGAAGATGCCAGAGCTAAGGATGATGTTAGAGTTTTAGTATAGCCAATTGGAATTTGTGGTCTGTGTATTTTATCAATTCATTGAGGATACCATCAACATCACAGGCCTTTTTGGGTTGGAGGGTTTGTATTTAGTCCTGTAGTTCATTCAATATAATTGGAGAATCCAGTGGGTTCTGGTTAGAAGTCGACCGACTATGATTTTCCACCGCCGATACGATTATTGGAAGACCAAAAACAGCCGATACCGATTTAAAATAAATATATATTAAAAAAATATATATTTGTAATCATGACAATTACAACAATACTGAATGAACACTTATTTTAACGCAATATAATACATCAATAAGATAAATTTAGCCTCAATTTTTTTTATTTTTATAATGGATAAAAAACTAAAAAATAACCGATAAATAAAAAATTATGAAACATGTTCAATTTGGTTTAAACAATGCAAAAACACAGTGTTGGAGAAGAAAGTAAAAGTGCAATATGTGCCATGTATAAAAGTTACCGTTCCTTGCTCAGAACATGAGAACATATGAAAGCTGGTGGTTCCTTTTAACATGAGTCCTTAACATTCTGACTGACTGACTGAGTTTGTGGCTGTAAGGTATCTGATGTATGGTCTGAGTTAAGCCATAATCGTTCCAAAATGTCATCAGGCCTGGTCACGGCCTCGCCAAGTGATATCATAGGCACTGGAAACGCTCCGTCTATGTCAGGTTCTGTCTGTCTGCTCCTGATGGCTCCCAGCTAGTCTTCTCTCCTCTGGTGTTATAATGGTAGGATTCAGCTTGTCACCATAGATACAGGATACTGCATTAGAAGTCTGTTTCTCTGTTCTTCAGCTGAGTCTTCCTTTTCTTTGAGATTTTTTTACCTTTATTTAACTAGGCAAGTCAGTTAAGAACAAATTCTTATTTACGATGACTGCCTAGGCCGGCTTAACCCTAACCCGGACGACGCTGGGCCAATTATGCACCACTGATTCGAACCAGGGTCTGTAGTGACGCCTCTAGCACTCAGACCACTGCACAACTCGGGAGCCCTTTTTCTTTGAAGCTTAAAAGTACTATTCCTTACTTCCCTCTGTAGAGTACGTATGCTCTGTGTCTGTCTCCGTCACAACTTTGTGTGTGCTTCTTATCCTTGACTATCTCGGCTTAGGCGATATGTTTGTTTGTGGTTGAATTGCATGCCCAAATAAGGCTACAAATTCAGTTTATTTATTTTCACATTGGAACACTGATCCTCGAAATAGATCACGTTTGGGAAAAAATGTTACCATATAAAGTAGGCCTAACCTCACTGAGTACTCAGTTAAAGTTCCCCAGGTGCGCCCCCCCCCCCCCTTCCCTTCGCTCTAGTCTACTTCACAGTGCTGCCCCCCTTTGCTCTAGTCTACTACACAGTGCTGCCCCCCTTTGCTCTAGTCTACTACACAGTGCTGCCCCCCTTTGCTCTAGTCTACTACACAGTGCTGCCCCCCTTTGCTCTAGTCTACTACACAGTGCTGCCCCCCTTTGCTCTAGTCTACAACACAGTGCTGCCCCCCTTTGCTCTAGTCTACTACACAGTGCTGCCCCCCTTTGCTCTAGTCTACTACACAGTGCTGCCCCCCTTTGCTCTAGTCTACTTCAGTGCTGTTCTCCTTTGCTCTAGTCTACTACACAGTGCTTCCCCCCTTTGCTCTAGTCTACTACACAGTGTTGCCCTTTGCTCTAGTCTACTTCACAGTGCTGTTCCCCTTTGCTCTAGTCTACTACACAGTGCTTTTTATCTGAGCTGAGATTTCCTGTGTTTCATTGAATATGACTGCAGCCGCCACACTTACACACGGGCCTACAGAGAATACACGCATATGCTCATGCTGGGGTTGTGGTGTGGTAGAGATGAATTGGTGATGACATCAGCCTGTGAATCTCACTGATCCAAGCGCACACATGTTGGAATTTACTGCAGTTTGTTTCTGTCCCATTAATCCCTATTGGTTTGTGAGCCTCTTAACACAGAGGATTTTACCATCCTCTGTGTTAAAAATCAATTCTGACACTTTTCAACCTCATTCATTATCTCTAGCACCAAACCATTGTCTGCGTATGTGAAAACAGCACATTTATATGATCTGTGGTTAAAAAGATAAGAAGAAAGTCCTAAAGAAAAATGCTTCTGTGAGGTCACTGGGCAGGATTAAAGGTAAAAGACGGTGATTTTCAAAACCTGGAAGTTGTTTCTAGCCCAAGGGAGGGGATTTTCTTGCTCCCTACGCCATCTCTAATGTCAGTGTTTGAAAATAACAGTATAAAAAAATGTCATCGGGTAGAACTTTTTAGTGAATTTTTTCCCCACAAAACTTAAATGTACTGTTATCACATCACATTATTGACACAGGTATTGTGCTGTAGATAATGCAAAATGAGGTTGAAAAGTTGATCTTTTAGGTCTCAGTGAGTATTAAAATTGAGAGCATTAAAAACAATATCCAAATTCCAACTGCTATTTTCAACTATTTCGGAGTTACAAGGACCACGTTTACATGCGCTCAGTATTCTTAATAGTAACTCGTCACTATTCAGGTCTTATTTGGGGTAAGCTGTTTACATGCACCTTTTGATATCCCACCCGCAAGTATCCCTGTAGCCATGAATAAACAGAATATTCCTCATTTAAGTTCATATGAGTTAAATGGAATAGTATGTGAAATATGGAGGCCTATAACCTCTCACATGAAGCATAATATAATATTAACTCCTGCAGAATATTGCATTTCTTGCAGTAACATTATAGAATAAATGTTAATTTTGTCTTGGGAACAGGAGTGGAGAAATGATTTCTTTCAGCCTCTCTTGAAAAAATGTGAATGTGTCTGTAATGTGTTGTCTTTGACAGTATTGCAAGTAGACAGTATTTCAATAGCACAAACAACCTAGTCTCAGAACATTTTGTATTATTCTGTAAGTAAATCGGGGACACCGTTTCGTATGATATGTTACAAATTACAATTCATTATTATATTTTATGAATGTGCAAAATGTACAATATGTTACGAATTCTAGGTAGCTGGCTAATGTTAGCTGGGTTAGGGGTTAGGGTTAAGTTTAGGAGTTGAAGGGGAAGGGTTTCCTAAAAGGGTTAGCTAACATGCAAAGTAGCTATGAAGTAGTTACAGTTGCTAATTAACTAAAATGCTAAAGCTGTCCGTGATGAGATTCAAAACAGAACTTTACCGGTGTTAACTACATTACTAATGCATTCATTCTATCAATTAAGACGTTCTGTTGAGCACCACTTTATTTAGTCTCAAAGGGCAACCGGTTGTGACAGAAGAGAAGCTGCATGTATCTAACTATAGTTGACAAACTATAGTCTACCAAATGTCGGAAATCATACATTTCCCTACCAAATATCCAAAATGATTAGCAGAACGTTCTCTAAGTTATGGGTGAAAGTAGCCAGTAGTCTATACGGTCCAGTATGGAGGATCAGCAAAATACATGATTATGGAATTATAATGGTGGATGGAACTGTGCAGGTAGCCTAGTTTTGAAGTGATTTGTTTGTCATCCATGATATGCAAAACTGAGCCTGCATAGACCGCAGTAAATGGGATAAGATGTTTACATGCCACAGTATCCAGTCTAAGATCCGCATATCCCAGACATCTTATCCGGGTTTAATAACTAATCGAAAGGGAACCATTGTGCTCTCCCAGAAGCTTAGCTGGTGCGTGAAACCCGCAAATTTATCCCGCAGGTTTCTCCTAACCCTTTTTCTCCCCAATTTCAATCTTGTCTCATCGTTGCAACTCCCCAAAGGGCTTGGGAGGTGAACCCTATGGGACTCCCGATCACGGCCGGTTGTGATACAGCCCGGGATTGAATCCGGGTCTGTAGTGACACCTCTAGCACTTCAATGCAGTGCTTTAACCGCTGCGCCACTCGGGATGCCCCAGGATATGATGTTTTTTATATGCGTCATATTGGTGCACATGTAAACATTGTTTAACTATTTCACAGTGAATGAGACTCATCAGAAAAATATATAGCCTCATTAACAAACGTGGTTAGCCTAAGTAATATAAATATAAAATATATCCTAGACTTATAGTCACATATTAATTAGGAAATGGCCTTTAGTAAATGGACAACAGGGGAAACAACAAAAGAAACCAAACTGTTTTTAATGGTTAAATATAACAAGGTATAGGGAATGATTAAATGCACATATCAGAAATGTGGGAGGCTATATTTGTAAGTAGTAGGCTTGAATAGATTTAGGTGACCATTTCACATTCAGTGCAGGTGTGAGTCCAGACAGGATTAGATAAGTGCTTTCTCATGCACACAGTTATGTAACAATACACTTATTATTATGATGATGATGTGGCTGTTCAGACAGGCTGGTTAGGGCTGATGCTCTGTTGCTTTTCTGGTGAAAGGGACTCAGGGTTGGGTAAGGGAAGCTAGGTCACTAGAGGCTGGATGGAGGTGGGCGTTTCAATCATAAGGGCAACTTACTGTAATGTATGAGGGTCGTGCGACAGGGGTGTTGGCAGGGGTTATGGTGATGCTACTGGTGATCTTGCTGCCGCCTTTGATGTGGCAGCCATTGGTCAGTACTGGCGTCCTTGGTTCCTGTCCGGGGGTGTGGTACGGTCCCCCAGACTGGCTCTGAGTTATACCGTTAATCGACTGGATATAGGGGCTCCCAAGATGGATGTGGATCTTGTTGTCCTCTGTGGTGATGACGCTGGGACCAGTGCTGTTAGACCTCTGGAGCTGCCAACCGTTCTGCCTCTCCGGGCTCACACGAAACATGGCTTGACCTATGACCTCACTGGATTCAAGCGATCCAGTACTGACTGTTACCATCTGGATGGGAGAGCCGGTGTAGTCAGGTGACGCTGACCTGGAGGAGTCTGGGGAGTTTACAGTGATGGGGATCATGGTGAGAGGGGAGAGGGCTCTTTCAGGGCTGCCAAATCCCTCTGGGGGCAGGGAGCTCTTTGTTCTGGCCACTGGGGAGATGGCAGCGTTTGGGATGATGGTGAATCTCTGTTTTGGTGGGGCTCCGCTGGTGGGGATAACTGCGGTGCTGGTATAGCATGTGGTATTGTCGGCGGTGGGGCTGCTGATCTCCAGTGTGGCCGTGTTGTGCCCATGGTCCGGCGTTACCTTGATGTGTAAGGACTGCCCCGGGGTGTGTGCAAGCGTCACATCTCCTTTCTGGACAAAGTTACCCTGTAACAATTTGCCGTTAATGGTATGGGGGTTGTCCTTGTCGTTAGGTGAACGTTTGCTGAATGGCCTCACATTACTGTTTTGGTGGTTCAAGCTTTCAATGCTTGTTAGCGGAGGTGAGTTGCACTTAAGGTCAAGATCCTCGTTTTGATTTGGGTCCTCTCCATCAATCTCCTCATACAGTTTACAGCTGAGCGCCAGCGGAGACAGGCTCTTGTAGTCAGGTGGCAGGGTGTCTGCGGGCTCCGTCTGCACCTCCTTGGTGGACAGGTGGAGGTCTAAGAAGCGTCGACCAGTCATGCCGGGCCGGAGGCTCTTGCTGACTCGCCGGTACCTGTCCAGTTCATGGGTCAGTCCCTCCATCTCTCTGGCCAGCTCCCTGTTCCTGACCTCCTGCTGGGTCAGCCTCTTCTGCAGGGTAGAGCTGTCCATTTGCACTCGACAGATGGAATCCTCCGTCCCCATCAGCCACTGGACCTTCTCCTTGAGAGCCTCCACCTCCCTTTTGAGGAGGACAGACCTGACCTGCTCCTCCTGAAGTCGACTGAGGAGGAGGTGCTCCTGGTTTTTCTCCTTCTTCTCTGCCAGCTGGTACTTAGAGACCTCCTTCCTGGACTCCTCCAGTTCCACTGCCAGAGCCCTGGCTCTCTCCTGCTCCTTGAACCACCTCATCTCCAGGGAATCAAAGTCCTCCTCGGCCTTCATCAGCTCACCCTCCACCACTCCCTTCTGCATGAGTCTCCTGCTCAGTCTGTCTACCTCCTGGGTGAGTTCTTTGACTTTATTCTCATCTTGTTGGTAGCAGTGGTTAGTGTTGTCCAGCAGGGGGATCTTGACTTCTTGACAGAACTCCCCCCCTTTGACCTCCAGGACCTGAATTATCTTTTTCATGGTGCTAACTTTGCTCTGCAGAACCCCGCTCCTGTCCTCCTCTGCCCTCAGCCTCAACCGCAGCTCGTCCCGGTCTTTTGCCACTCTCTGAATCCTCTCCTCTAGCTCTGCTTTAGACCTCAGTGCCTTGCGGCTCTCCTCAATTAGTTTCTCTGTGGCTGTCGACACGCTGTCACGCTCAGCCTGCAGTTTCCCATCCTTCTTCTCCTGGAGTTTCTCTTCTGTTTGCTTGGCTCTCTCGGCCATGTTCTTCCTCTCTTCAACCAACACCACTGTGAGTGTTCTCAACTTGGCAAAGTCCAGTCTCAACGCCCCCTCTGATCTTTCCAGCTGGCACTCAATGACTTCCAGTTCCCTCACCCGCACCTTGAGGGTATTCAGCTCTCCAGACAGCTGCTTGGTGCTGGCCCTCTCCTTCTCCAGGCTTCCCTTCAGTGCACTGCACTCCTGCCTGCTTTTTCCCAGAGCCTCCTCCAGTCTGTCCAGGTCACTGATCCGATCATTCAGCTTGTCCACCTCGGCCTTCAGGCTTCGGCTCTGACTGGACTCCCTCCCCAGTTTGCGGTCTAGGTCCCGGCATTGGTCTCCCATGCGGATCAGCTCCTCGTCGTTTCCTTCCATCTCCACCACTCTCCTCCTCAGCTGTTCCACTTCTGAGAGCAAGCCAGAGGTTGTTGTGCACCCTTCTCCCCTATGGCTTAGCCTATCCCTTAGCTCCTGCAGCTCCTCCTCTGCCCTCTTGAGGGCGCTCCTTGTCCCCTCCAGCTCATCCAGCTGTCGGCTGAGGGCGGCCAACCGCTGACGCAGCTGTCTGTTCTGGGCATCCTCAGTGGCCAGTTTGGCCATCATGGCTTCCTGGTTGAGGTGGAAGTGGGAAGCTTGTTCGCGTAACTCTGCTTCCAAGCAAATTACTTTAAGCTCCTGCTCCTTTGCCCTGGAATGGATGGAGTTTAGCTCCTGTTGGGCGTGGCCGTCAATGTCCGTCAGTTCCTGGACACGTTTGCTCTGCTGTGAAAGCTGATCTGTAAGGTGTTGCTGCTCATCAATGACCAACAATGCAAAAGACTTGAGTTTAGTCAGCTCTTCCTTTAAAGCAGAGACTTCTTTCTCGCTCTTTTCCTCCTTTCTTTCCCTATAGGCTTTCTCCTGGATGAGCAGCACCTTCAGCCTGTAGAAGAGGGAGACAAACAAAATGTAGTTTTATATTGAAAGGTGTGGTTTAACTTAGTGCTGTAGGCTAACATATTTAAACGTCTACAACTAGACTTCTGTTCAAGGTTTACGAGCATTTACATTCAATTAAGACATGCAATGGCTGCCTGCATTTGTCTCTGAATGCAATGTTTTCCAATGTGGAAGTCCTCCCACACTCTTTTCCCTCTGTCTACTACAGTACACTACTGAGCTGGTGAGCTAACGTTCAGACAGGAAATGTACCATGTCCTTGACGGAGACATAATTTCCTCCCTGTTCCCTGGCCCTCCGTGCTCTCTCTAGGATCAAACTCTGTTCCTAGATGGACAACTGCGTGTTATCCATCTAATTTTCCTCCGGCCTCCACGGCCCTGTGTTTACAAGGATGTTTTGACTGGTGTGACAGATGGTGCTTGGTCAGGGAGCTGTTGGTTAATTAAGGGTTTCCTCTACCCCTTAGTACCCTCTCTACTGCATCTTGTCCTGCCCGTGTGTGTACTTACTCTGATAGGAATTCTCCCTTGTTCCACAGGCAATTACAGACGGGCTACATTTACAAAGTCCTCCAGGTTTCACCATACACATCGGCATAAACATGTTACACATAAATACACGCACAGACACACACACTGACATTAGCATGCACAAAGCTGATGTAAGTTGACATTTTTCTAAAACATTAATTTCATATTCAATTTTTGTCTTGTGGTTACGGATGCCTTGTTTCTATAGGGCTAGCGTGCGGAGTTACATCATTGAGGAGTTCTGACGTTTTCTGTGAGGTCTTGCATTGATGTATTATGTTTGATTAATTTGCAATGCAATTTAGTAGTTTATTTTCTCTAAATATTTGGTTGTTTTTATGAGCATTTTCTTGGCATGTCATAAGTTTTACGACCGTACAGAAATGCTAATGAGCTTGATAACTGTCAGTACTCAATGGGGATTTTCTTACAAACACAGGCCCAAAACACAGCCTAATTCTACAGTAGCTAGACAAACTGGTCACAAAATTTACCCTTCATTTTGAACTTTTACAGGATTCCTTCATGGAAAAACTGAATGCTGTTCTCTATTAGTGCTATTTAACTTAATACGTTTCAACTTGGCACATCTTCTCACTGAAAATTCCCAAATGATTTATCACCAACATGGTTCGGAATGCTGTAAAATCCATGCCAGGAGCGCTGTGGGAAATGTGAACTGAGTTTGGGATTAGCTCATCGCTCTACCGGTAAATGTGATTCGTGATAGTAACCATACTCAACATTTTGTGTGTCTGTGTGTGAATATGTAGGCTAATGTAGCCTATCATTTCTAGTAATATCAATGAAGAGGAATATTTTATCATGATTTAGCAGCTGTATTACTGTTATAGGCTACCTTTTCTCTAGACTGGCTGTCTTTTTTCCTAGACTTGTCTGATAAGTCAAATGTATGGGTGCAATTTAATTTGAGTGTTTGACAAATACTTTAAGCCTAATTTAGCATGTTACCATTATTTTGTGTCATAAATCTAGGCTATGTGTAGGCTAATAAGAGCAGATCGAAATCCATCACTGGATAGCTAAATAATTACTTGCAATTTTAGGAGGAATTTGCGGAACCTAAAAGTAGGCTAAACCATTTCACACACTCATACACACTAAAGGGACTATTCTGTAGCATTTGCCTTAGTTCATCTGGGTTTCTTCCTACCTTATCTGTAACGTCTCGGATCAATTCCTGTTCCCTCAGCTCACCCACCTCTCCTTCCCGGCGTTACTCGCAATGTGGTCATTCCAGGCAGAAAACTAACATTATGAGATGTGTTCTCAACACACTCCCAGCCAGACAGCACAGCCCTACAGCACATTACATCATCAACAAGACCTTATAAGGGGCTCTGACAGCCTGTGTGTGTGTGTGTGTGTGTGTGTGTGTGTGTGTGTGTGTGTGTGTGTGTGTGTGTGTGTCTGTGAATGCATTTTGAAAGATGTGTGTTTGTCATGTTTGTTACTTTTTTATCTCTGTATTCAAACATATATATTTGTGTGTTGGATATCAGCCCATTCCAGATGAGGTCATGTTGCAGCCATGCCAGAGGCTGAAGGGAAGGACCGAGGAAGAGAGTGTACTCCGAGAGAGAATGAATGATAGAAGAGGGACCTCACACTCCATCTCAGTTCTAACAAGTTCTTACTTGGCAACGCTCACATTAGTGTAGAGTACAGTAAGGACAGTGCTGTGTGTGTGGAGCTACACGTTTGTGTTAGCCGCCGAGCCTGATAACCTGACTGAGGAATGACATCATCATAGGTCTGCAATCACGTGTGTGTGTATAGGTATGGTCTCTTTCTCTCCATCACCCTCTTTCTAATATATGGGACAGATGCATTGTGAGGCCTATGGCAGCTCTAATCCAAAAAATGTGTTCTATAGGTGTACAGAAATGCTTTCTCCTCAGGAACCCTGGCCGAGGAACAACACGCACAACAAAATACACTGTGCACACCACACACAATACCAGTCAAAAGTTTGGACACCTACTCATTCAAGGGGTTTTCTTTATTAAAAAAAAAAAAAATGGACATTGTAGAATAATAGCGAAGACATTAAAACTAAGAAATAACACACATGGAATTATGTAGTAACCAAAGAAGTGTTAACCAAATCAAAATATATTTGAGATTCTTCAAGTAGCCACCCTTTGCCTTGATGACAGCTTTGCACACTATTGGAATTCTCTCAACCAGCTTCACCTGGAATGCTTTTCCAACAGTCTTGAAGAAGTTCCCACATATGCTGAGCACTTGTTGGCTGCTTTTCCTTCACTCTACAGTCCAACTCATCCCAAACCATCTCAATTGGGTTGAAGTCGGGTGATTCTGGAGGCCAGGTCATCTGATGCAGCACTCCATCACTCTTCTTCTTGGTAAAATACCCCTTACACAGCCTGGAGGTGTGTTGGGTCATTGTCCTGTTGAAAACAAATGATAGTCCCACTAAACGCAAACCAGGTGAGATGGCGTATCGCTGCAGAATGCTGTGGTAGCCATGCTGGTTAAGTGTGTCTTGAATTCTAAATAAATCATAGACAGTGTCACCAGTAAAGCACCATCACACCTCCTCCTCAATTCTTCACAGTGGGAACCATGCATGCGGAGATCATTCGTTCACCTACTCTGCATCTCACAAAGACACAGCAGTTGGAACCAAAATCTCACATTTGGACTAGCCAGACCAAAGGACAGATTTCCACTGATCTAATGTCCGTTGCTCGTGTTTTTTTGGCCCAAGCAAGTCTCTTCTTCTTATTGGTGTCCTTTAGTAGTGGTTTCTTTGCAGCAATTCAACCATGAATGGTCTGCCTAGTGGCTAGGCAGGGTAGCCTAGTGGTTAGAGCATTGGACTAGTAACCGAAAGGTTGCAAGTTCAAATCCCCGAGCTGACAAGGTACAAATCTGTCGTTCTGCCCCTGAACAGGAAGTTACCCCACTGTTCCTAGAAAATAAGAATTTGTTCTTAACTGACTTGCCTAGTTAAATAAAGGTAAAATAAAAAATAAAATAAAAATAACGCAGTCTCCTCAACAGTTGCATTCCAAGTGACTACCTTATGAAGCTGGTTGAGAGAATGCCAAGTTTGCAAAGCTGTCATCAAGGCAAGGGGTGGCTACTTTGAAGAACCTCATATAAAATATATTTTGATTTAACTCTTTTTTTTGGTTATTACACGATTCCATATGTGTTATTTCATTGTTTTGACGTCTTCACTATTATTCTATAATGTAGGAAGTTTAAAAAAAATATATAATAATAATAAATGAATAACTGTGTCCAAACTTTTGACTGGTACTGTACATGTGGTTACATGTTCTCAAAAACACATACTCTTACATACACTGAGTGTACAAAACATTAGGAACACCTTCCTAATATTGAGTTGCACCCCACCCCCCTTTTGCCCTCAGAACAGCCTCAATTCGTCAGTGCATGGACTACAAGGTGTCAAAAGCATTCCACAGGGATACTGGCCCATGTTGACTCCAATCCTTTTCACAGTTGTCAAGTTGGCAGGATGTCCTTTGGGTGGTGGACCATTCTTGATACACATGGGAAACTGTTGAGCATGTAATACCCAGCAGCGTTGCAGTTCTTGACACAATCCAACTGGTGCTCCTGGCACCTATTACCATACCCCTTTCAAACACACTTAAGTCTTTTTTTCTGTCTTGCCCATTCACCCTCTGAATGGCACACACGAACAATCCATTTCTCAAGGCTTAAAAATCATTTTTTAAATTGTCTTCTCCACGTTCACTGATTCGAAGTGGATTTAACAATAAAGGATCATAGCTTTCACCTGGATTCACCTGGTCGACCCTTGTCATAGATAGAGCAGGTATTTTGTACACTCTGTTGTATACTGAGTCACGCACTCAAACATATACTGACACATACATATACTGATATCTCCCCCTTATTTCACTCACAGAAAGATGCATTAGGAGCGCTCTCTGTTCCTCATGGGAACTGTTGCTCTAGAGGAACACAGCGTTGTGGCTAAACACTCAATCTACTCTGAAGAGGAAATGGATGTTTCTCCCTTTTGTTTTTACAGGGGGGGGTGAAATATGTCCCCTGTGACATGCCGTCATCACACAAGCATTTCCAAAACCGCCTGAAGGCCCCCAGTTCCCTGGAGATGTCACTATTTATAGAAGGGACTGTTGGTGAGTGTGTATGTTTGCGATTTAGTCAACATAGGACAAACTCTGGCCATTGACACACACACACACACACACACACACGAGGAAGTCGCTCATGTGACATCCATTAAACGTGGACCAATCTGATTAGCAGCATGTGGCTCCAATTCCAGTATGCTACAACGCTGTAATAGCCATGATTCTTTCAGGTTGTAGTTTAGTCTGACGGTAGGAACTACTGGATGTTGTGTTACTACTGTTGCTTCCTAAGTGTGTTAGCTAGAGACAGAGCTTTTTACATTTGATTTCTATAACCCGTTGCTGTAAAACTTTGCCTGGACCATTAGCCTAGGCTTCTACCTGTTCAGGCCCCATGGTCAGGGAAACACTCCTGTTCCTACCTAAAGAGTACTGCATAATCAATTATTTGGAAACGGAAGGAATTAGGTGCGGATCAGACAGTGCTCCTCATTCAATCCACAGCCTTGTAAATACTTCAGGAAGACGTTGTTCCTTCCTTGAAGTATCCGATAAGTAGCCTATATGCCCTGACATCACTGGATAGGAGAAAGCTATGTAATTGAAGCCTTGCCGATCGAGACACATATAAATCCTAGGAAGGGAGGAAGAGGGAAGGGAGGAAGTATTTTTGAAAGTATTCAGAGGACCACTAACTCTAAGCACAGGGTTTAATGGGGTCCTGTTTCCCTTCAAGGAGGGTCTGGCTGCGTCATTGCCTGTCCACAATTACACGGATGATTGGAGCCCTCAAAGGCATTTCCAGGAAAGCCCTCAAACATGGCTTCCTCGTAATAGGCCTGTTATGAGAAGAGCTCTCGCTCTCAATTCAATTTACTTTATTGGCATAACGTAACAATGAACATATTGCCAAAGCTTACTTTGGATATTTACAATATGAAAATAATAAGAATTCAAATTGTCAACAGGACAACAGTAAGAATAACCAAGGGTCAAAATAACCATACAATAACAATAAGCATACAGTAGAGGACATGTGCAGGTTGATTGGTCTGTCAGACACTGTCCCTCAACTTATGGCAGGCAGCAATGTAGTGCGCTGCCAACCCAAAGCTCTCTGTGTCCTCCCCCAACAGGACGGGTAGCCTTCTCTCATCAGAGAGGTCTTTGAAACCTTGAATAAGCGTTTCAAATTTGGATAAATGACACTCATTGTTTTTATATTTTTTACATTTTGTCATGTTGTTTCTCTCTTTCGGTCTCTTCTTTCTCTTGGTCTCTTTCTGTCTTTCTCCCTCTTCTTTGTCTCTCTCTTGGTCTCTTGCCTTCTCTCTCAATTCAAGGGGCTTTATTGGCATGGGAAACATATGCTAACATTGCCAAAGCAAGTGAGGTAGATAATAAACACAAGTGAAATAAACAATACAAATGAACAGTAAACATTACACTCAGAAGTTCCAAAAGAATAAAGACATTTCAAATGTCATTATGTCTATATACAGCGTTGTAACGATGTGCAAATAGTTAAAGTACAAAATGGAAAATAAGTAAACATATATTTACAATGGTGTTTGTTCTTCACTGGTTGACCTTTTCTTGTGGTAACAGGTCACAAATCTTGCTGCTGTGATGGCACACTATGGTATTTTACCCAGTAGATATGGGAGTTTATCAAAATTGGATTTGTTTTCGAATACTTTGTAGATCTGTCGCCTTCTTTCCACTGTTTGAGAGGTAGAATTTCTAGACATTTAGAGAATTGTTTTGAACCACGGTTGATGAGTTCACCAGTTGGCCAGCACTTGATCCCTTTCCAGGGTCATTTAGAAGGCTGAACAGATATGCACAGTGAACTGCTGTTCACTAGTTATCGTACACTGTCGTAGCTGCGTGTTTTCCACTCTACTTAACATAATACTAGACCTCAGGCGATTGGACAGAATGGTTTTTAAACAACACTTGTGACTTTTATGAAACCGATAGATGTTTGTACAATGCAGTATCTGTTTGTAATTATCTATATGTACGTGTCTTTTGTCCCTGCCAGTGGTAGTAGGCCTTAGTCAGCAGTGGGTGTGTATCTGGGCTTTTACTCCATCAGTGTTGCGCCTGTCAAGGGCTCCCTGTAGTCCTAAATGCCTCTAATCTGCTCTCTTCCTAATTAAATCCAACTCTCCATCGAGTCATTTCATGCCAAACCTCTCCACAGGGTGTTCACTTGTGATTTAGAACTGCTCTGTTTTTGTGACTAAACTATTGCGTGGTTTGGGACTGTGTATTTTGAGCTTGGTACAGTCCAGAGCCTGTCCTCAGAGTCCTCTACGCAAGGCAACTGAATGAGCCCAGCAGTTCAGACTATGGATGCACATGTTTTTGCCTGTATCAAGTCATTAACTAATATCTTAGACCATACTAGTATTAATCTGAATGAACCAAGCAGTTTAGACCGACAGAGTGAGTTTGCAGTGAGAGATCCCCACATCCCTTACACATTACTGGCTGGGCTGATGGATGCATAAGCATGTTGGACGGACAGAACAGCTGGCTGTTTCCATGACGACTCGGCCAAGTTTACAGTGTCCAGTCTCTCGGGACGAGCAAGCAAAACATTTTGTTTGGTGTCTAACCCAGCACGGATTTAAAAGGGGGAAATCCTTTCTCACTCACTCATCTTTCCCTCTGCCTTGGGGACTTGGAGTGCCTATCGGTTGTTAGGTGATGATGCCATGCTTTGATGAGAAGATCATCTGATCAATAACTATCATCAATTTGGGGACAGACGTTTGAGATCATGAGAGTTGGGGACGTTTGGGGTGTGACCGAGTCCTGTAGAATGCACGTGTGTGTGCGCTGAACATCTGTGTGTGACAGACCCTACTGTCTGTAAACACACAGTCCAGTTCAGAGTGAATGATGACAGGCCCTACTGTCTGTAAACACACAGTCCAGTTCAGAGTGAATGATGACAGGCCCTACTGTCTGTAAACACACAGTCCAGTTCAGAGTGAATGATGACAGGTCCTACTGTCTGTAACACAGTCCAGTTCAGAGTGAATGATGACAGGCCCTACTGTCTGTAAACACACAGTCCAGTTCAGAGTGAATGATGACAGGTCCTACTGTCTGTAACACAGTCCAGTTCAGAGTGAATGATGACAGACCCTACTGTCTGTAAACACACAGTCCAGTTCAGAGTGAATGATGACAGGTCCTACTGTCTGTAACACAGTCCAGTTCAGAGTGAATGATGACAGACCCTACTGTCTGTAACACAGTCCAGTTCAGAGTGAATGATGACAGGCCCGTGTGCCAAATGGCTTATTTGCATATAGCCCTACTGTAGCTCTGATTGGCTATGGTGTAACGGTCTGTGTAGAGTCTGGTGCTGGACAAGACTGACACAATTCATTTACTGCAGGGCATATCAATTGTCCAAACCCATGGCCCCTTTCCCACTCTATACTGATATAGAATTTTCACTTGCCTTACTCTACATAATTTCCAAACAGTTCATGAAAGTGTGAAAATGACCATATCTAAGTGCTTGCTTCTCAAATGTAAGAAATTAGTCCTATTCTTTCTGCGGGTGTATATGGACAGATTTTGATAAGATTTCATGTCCCTAAAATGCTGTCAATTTTAAGCATAACTATAAGAAATCTAAGATGTGCCAAATCTATTCTATCCAGTTTAAAGCTCCAGCATTTGGTTAGCAAACTTGTTAGCTAAGTGGCTAGATGTCAAGGTTAAGATCAAGCATCTTGGTTACAAAAGAGACATTCTAGCCTGAGGACCAGTCTCTTTAACTAACAGTTGTTCCTGATTCAATGACCCTCACAGCTATCCTCCAATCACAACGATTTTCCAAATATTTGGAACTATATCACTTCTTTTTTTTTCTCCACAGAACATGCTGGTATCCGGTTGCTAAGCAATTGTTTTGTTTGTCCAGATGAAACCAGCTAGCTCATGCCTTAATTCTCAAACTAAATACATACTGCAATTCCAACCACAAAACCTCCTTTGCTTTGATTTTAAGCATCAAAATACTATCCTAGCTAACAGCTAAAGGTTTATTTTTAACTTTATGTTGATGTTATTTCCAACAACCAATTCCTCCATAAATCCTGAGATTTGCCAAAAGACCAGTCACTTAGGCAATGAAATGGAGTGGCAAGGAATGTACTGTTAGCCAAAAAGACTGGTACCCAGAATAGAGACATTCAATCCCCTCCTGGATCAATATCCCTGTTGCCTACTAGGTATTACTGTGCTATGCCCCCCACCCCTGTCCTTTCGACCAATCGATTGGTTGACATTTTTAAATGTATTTTTCCATATTTAAACACACCGTGTTTGAATAAAATCAACTATATGCACTGAGCTTGTCTGATACTTTAAGCACACTGTTTGAAATAATGAAGACACACAATTTACTCGAGGTAGCCCGGAGGGAATTGATTTAGGCCGGGCTTGGACTTGCCGTGTAGTGTAAAAAAATAAATCAAACATTTTATTTAAAAAAGGACAGCGGGTGCCTGTGTGACTGGCACATGTTGTCTCTCTGTCCTCCCTGCTGCAGTGACCAGGGACCACAGCACAGCAGCAGTGTTTGTGTGATTGTCTCTCTGTCCTCCCTCCTGCAGCGACCAGGGACCACAGCACAGCAGCAGTGTTTGTGGCAACAGTCTGTGTTGCTGAAGCTGCAACATGATTACAACCATTTCTAGTTTCTTGTGTTTTTTTCTCTGACTGAAAAGTTAACTTACCGAAATCCCTAGTTTGTTTAGTCAAAACATTCCCTATTCCCTCAGCCCTTGCTCTCTTTAGGTGACACATGTATGCATCACATGCCCGTGGCCAATAGGGCCTGACCTATAGCATATCATAATCACATCAATAAATTGGTTATAAACAAACTCCAACACCATAATATGTGACAGCATAATAGATATGAAGGATGTGAAAAAAACTGGTTGCTCAGGAGGGAAAGGGGAAGTCTGATGTGTGGAAGACATTTGACTTAGTTGTGGAAACTAACGGAGATCCAGAAAAAGGAGGATGGTTTTAGGAGGAAACACTACATAATAGGTGCTGTTAAATTACAATATAAAAACACAATTCTGACTGTTTGGAACAATGTAAACAACACTAAAGTGGGTGTTCTAACAAAATAAACGTTTTATTTGGGAATGCAATTGCTGACATGTTGCAGTTTTATTTATTATTTAGGCTAATTGTTCAAGGATTGTTTCATTTTAAAACTAAAATGCTTTATTGCATTTCAAAGCATGAGTGACTCATATTTTGAAATATAGGCCTAAGTAAGTTACGGTATTACGACGGCTAAACAGGATGTGCTCTTAGTCCTACTGTGTAGCTCGATTGTGGCTATACAAGTCTACTATACTAAACCTACTTATGACGATGAAGAAGGAAAGAAATTCCACAAATCAACTTTTAACAAGGCACACCTGTTAATTGAAATGCATTCCAGGTGACTACCTCATGAGGCTGGTTGAGAGAATGCAAAGTGTGCAAAGCTGTCAAGGCAAAGGGTGGCTACTTTTTAAAAATGTTTTGATTTGTTTAACACTTTTGGTTACTACATGATTCCATATGTGTTATTTCATCGTTTTGATGTCTTCACTATTATTCTACAATGTAGAAAATAGTAAAAAATAAATAAAAACCTGGAATGATTAGGTGTCCAAACTTTTGACTGGTACTGTATATGTGGATGATTTCTAAAGCCAGGCACATTTAACAGCTAGGCTATTGCTTACAGTCCTAATTAAGTTGGTTTCCCCTCTCCTCACTTTTTTCTTATACAAAAAGTCAGTCTGTTTTCTCCTCTCCTCACTCCACGGGTGTCTCGTGCGCCACATTTAAAAGGATACCCCGGTATGGTACAGAAACTACCAGTGGGGGGGGCCTCAGGATACCCCGGTATGGTACAGAAACTACCAGTGGGGGGGGCCTCAGGATACCCCGGTATGGTACAGAAACTACCAGTGGGGGGGCCTCAGGATACCCCGGTATGGTACAGAAACTACCGGGGGGGGCGGGCTCAGGATACCCCGGTATGGTACAGAAACTACCGGGGGGGGGGGGGGCCTCAGGATACCCCGGTATGGTACAGAAACGGTATGAACATCTGGATCCCGCCCAACACTAGATCATGCTATAACGCGCTGAGATTACATCATCCTTCATCTCTTTCATTTTCCAGAGGATGGGGAAAGAGGGGGGGAAGGGGGGACCGATATTAAGTGGATGTCTTTGAACCCCCGAGTGGATGACTTGAGAGAATGAGGAAGAGAGATTTAAGAGGAGATGAGTGGGAGACATTCCTCACTGAGGCACTGAATATTATGAGAGGGAGAGACTTAAGATCAGTGTGTTAATTACGCAGAAGATGGGATTGAGTGATGATTATAGAGAGCAAGAGAGATGAAGGGCAGATTAAATTTGAGATACGTTCCCTGCTCAGTGTCATCTCCTACTTCCAGTATTTACTTTTCCACCTCCAGCACTAACAACCATGCGTAGTCTCTTGTGTAGACATTTGTCTCTTGCTGTAAAGTTTGAGAGTGCCACAGACCCGATGTCCAACCTTCTCTCTGTCAAGCTCCAGGGAGTAGCCTGTTTATTTTTAGAAAGGGAGAGAAGCCGAGAGGATAAGTAATGCAGTAAAGATGGTCTGATTGAAGGAGTGTCTAATATCAAAGATAAACATGACAGATTGCATTTAAGCATTGTGAGGCTTAGAAGTGCCTGTGTGGGGCCTCCCGGGTGGCGCAGTGGTCTAGGGCACCGCATCGCAGTGCTAGCTGTTCCACGAGAGACTCTGGGTTCGAACCCAGGCTCTGTCGCAGCCGGCCGCGACCGTGGGGTCCATTGGGCGACGCACAATTGGCCTAGCGTCGTCCAGGTAAGGGAGGGATATCCTTGTCTCATCGCGCACTAGCGTCTCCTGTGGTGGTCCGGGCGCAGTGCATGCTAACCAGGTTGCCAGTTGCACAGTGTTTCCTCCAAAACATTGGTGCGACTGGCTTCCGGGTTGGATGCGCGCTGTGTTAAGAAGCAGTGCGGCTTGATTGGGATGTGTTTCGGAGGATGCATGGCTTTTGACCTTTTTCTCTCCCGAGCACGTACGGGAGTTGTAGTGATGAGACAAGATACTACTAAAAACAATTGGATACCACGAAATTGGGGAGAAAAGGGGGTAACATTTAAAAATAAATAAAGAAGAGTGTGTGATCTCACTCTTTTAGAATGTTCTCAGTACACCTGCATATGAGGGAGAGAGAGATACGCCCTTTATACCTCAGGGGTCAAGTTATAGTTCAGATTTTCAAAGCGCAAATCTGCATTTAGACAGTTTCACCTATATTCATATTGAACGTTTTTTTATTCAATAGAGTGATCAGGGGCATGCAACTAGTTTTCATTCACAGAAAATACATTAGTGCAACACATCAGGAAGACAAAGCTTAATTTTCATCAGATGATCATAGAAGTGCAACACTATTTGGCTAGCAGCCACAAGTGAACAAGCTGAACGAAAAAACTACTTATTTTTTCCGAAAACTTGGCATGGTCATATTTATAATGTTTATCATAGGAAATGTAGCAGGTTACATTCTTCCTAATGTTTAGCTTGAAGTTAATATAGCATTTTACCAGAGAAAAGTGTACAGCTCAGTCAGAGAGCTGTCTGTTGGTAGAATAACCATTCATTAAGTTTTTCTTTGAGCAGAGAAGTGCGACAAGCACAAAATTAGTTAGATGCCGAGCAGAAATTACAATAAGCATTTTAGAGCTGTGTTTACAAAACGCAGCAAGATATTTTTTTATGTGTGAAAAAGGCATAATTCTGCATTAACACAACCCCTGTCCTCTTGCCTGTCCTACACCTAGAATGAGCTCTTCGAAGAGATCAAGTAGAGAAATTATAGACTGGTTAGCTGACGACAACGTCAGGAAAACGATGCATGCACTTCAAAGGGTCAGAAGGCAGTGTGTAGTGACTCTGGATGGCCAGATAGCTAGCAACAAATGACAAGATGCCATGTGGGGAATCCTAAGTGGCTCGTTTGAACTTGCTCATGATACCATGTCTTGTTTTGAGGTGTTTTGACTTAATATTGAGCGGTCGGTCAGTGTCACTGACCTCTCACGGTCCTGCTCCAGTAAGCAGGTGAGGTCGTCGCTGCGCTGCATGAAGGCGCGGTGCTGCTGGTCCTGCTCCTCCAGCCTACAGAGGGCGCCACTATGGGAACGCTCCACCTGCAGCAGCTGCTCCAGCATCCGCCTGTAGCTCTGGTTCCCCGTCTCCACCAACCGGTCCAGCTAACTCGGAGCGAGACGGACATGAAGACTGGGCTAAACTTAAAACACTGTGGTTCTCATTGTGTCGTTTGAAACTGTTGGTTGGTTTATCATTCGCTATCTCTACTGCAAACCCATGGCTCAAAGCATACACACTCCTAAGTTTGACTGATGGCTTTAATAGAAAGAGGGTTTATAGCCTGTTACCTCAGCCATGGGTTTCTCATAGACATCCTGCTGTTGGGCCTCAGAAGCCTGGTCCTGGAGTGAGTCTCTCTGCAGGGCTCGAAGCACCTCTCCTGTGGTGACAAAGCCATACTGGGCCTCCAGCAGAGCCAGATCCATTTTCTCTGCTTTCAGGACCGTGATCAACTCATCTCTTGCCTGGTGAGATGGATAGATATAATAAAAATGGAGGGATGAAGAATGAAAGAGATGAAGAGATTGGACTCCCAACAGAAGGAGAAAATCTGTCCTATACAGCTGTGGTGTAGGCTGTGTTTGTCATGCTCTGTGAGGCATGTCTAGAAGTGTTTTACCCATGGTTTTAGACACTCACAATAGGCTCCTCTGTTAGAGAGTCGGAATCATTCTGTCTCTACAGCTCACGCACAGCTGCGCTCAAAGTTTAGAACAAATGTCCCAGTGATGACGTCAATGCGTGATGTATGACGGTTACCACAGCCACAAAATCATAAACCTTGCCTATTTCTACATTTTCTCTTATTAAAATGGGGTTTGAAACCTAACATTAACCACACTGCTAACCTTATTCCTAACCCTAACCTTAAATTAAGACCAAAAAGCTAATTTGTACACCATAGCCAATTTTTACCTTGCGGCTGTTGTATCTAGTGGAAACAATGTACATTTTTACTTATACGGATTTGACCAAATTGTGGTTTTGAACATGGCCAAGTCTGAGCTATAGCCTCGTACGACCATCCTGATCTGGTGAGCTTACAGAGCGCAGTGGTCATGACTGGATCAGGCTAATAGGTTAACTCCACTTCTATAAACCTAGGTCCAGATACACTAGGACTGGTCTGTCCTCACCTGCAGCTCTCCCTCCATTATACTGAGGAGGAACACAAGGTCATCCCTGGACAGGTCTTTCCCCCTCTCTCCTCCCATGCTGTCCCTCAGGACAGTGCCCTTGAGAGGGTCTAGGTGGGCCACGGTGTTCTGTGAACCATAGCCGTTCCGGGCAGCCATGTTAGAGCTGTTGCTATGGGGACGCACCTGGGAGGGAGAGAGGGGTAGTGAGAGATTTAGGGACATGGAGAGGAAGTGTGAGAGGGAGAGAGTAAAGGGAGGTTATTGCAGTGACAGGGACAGAGGTTTCATTTGAAGCTGTGCACTCAAGTAGGCCTTGTTTGAATGAACTAGTGCCTGTGTGTATCAGTTACAGCTTTAATGACTTTTTATTACAGCTGATGTAAACAGTGAGGTACGTAGTCATAACCAGCCGCCCAGGGCTTAAAAGATAGGCAAGCATGCTTATGTTTCTCAGGCCATCTATAGTTTCTCTGTTAGCACATAATTGACTGGGGGGAATGGCTGTCTGCTTGACCAAGGGCTTAATTACAGACCATATGAACTGTGTGTGTGTGTGTGTTCTCAACAGGTTACAACAACGGCCAACAATGCTGGTCCAACCGCAGAATATCCTTTTAATCAAGTAGGCCCAACAGTATGTCTGTACATACTCATTTAGAAGGAGTAACATTAAAGCATCTGAGAGAATCATCCTAATACCCAGCCAAAGCATTCTATGTTTAGAATTTAAGGGTCACGCACATCACGAGCCAGTAGGTGAGCTCATACACAGAACACACACGCATGCACACAGTTAGGCCTGGTAACACACGCTAACGCACGTACACAAATACACTATTAACAGGACAAGAGTTTCCAGAGTTACACTGCAGTGAAAGATTAGTCTGATGTCCTAACAACACAAGAATGGGGGAGTAGGAATGTAGGCTACGGCTGGATGCTGTCATCAAAACAGTCCAATAAGGTCGTTTGAAAGAGGAAGCCAAAGTAGACAGATTATTAAAGGGGGTTTTGTGTGTGTGTGTGTGTGTGTGTGTGTCTGTGTGCGCGCGTCTGATTGTGATTTGTCAAATCAGTTTATTGGTGCATATACAGTTTAGCAGATGTTCTAGCAGGTGCAGCATAATGCCAATGTTACTAGCTCATAACAATGCAGTAAAATGTCAAACGAGTACACAAATAATTACAATGTAAAAAAGTACAGCAAAAACAAGTCGTGACAAATCCAATTGTGTGTGTGTGTGTGTGTGTGTGTGTCAGAGCTGTCTGTCTAAGTTGTTATCCTCTCCTTATCGACTACTAAGACAGATGGAGATATCTGGCCTTCATTTCCTCTGGCCTCCCTCGCTCTACTCGTTTACTGGGATGGAAGGAATGATAAAGTAAGCCTTTAATGAGGTCCCATTCTAACAGCAAGTACTTCCAACCTAGGACTCACAGCCGCAAATGCCAGTACACAGCGCACACACACACACACAGGGCTGTGACGGTAATTGGAAAACCATGGCATTGACGGTTTTGGATGGAGACCGGCATGAGAATGGAAAAAAACGGTCAAAACCATTGATACAAAAAATACATGTAATACAACGTTTTATCAATGTTATTTTTTTGTAGGTATCCTTTACCCATAGCGGGAGGGTTAACTATTGATTATATGGTATTGTTTTTCTAACTTAGTCTGTCTATTAAACTGTCTATTAAACTGTCTATTAAACTGTCTACATCTTTTGATCAGCAAATCCGCTGAAAAAATACACTTTTGAAGGTCAATTCAGTTCATTGGAGGGGTGGGGCGAAACGTGGGGCCCTGGGGGTAACTATAGTTCCCCTGGGGGGGGGGGGTGAAACGTGGGGCCCCGGGGGTAACTATAGTTCCCCTGGGGGGGAGGGGGGGGGGGTGAAACGTGGGGCCCTGGGGGTAACTATTGCGCTGTTCTGTGAAGGGAGTAGTACACAGCGTTGTACGAGATACACCGACACCTGTAATTCCATGACCGTCACAGCTCTACACACACTCCATCTCTGTTACCAAGGGAATGGGCTGAGTGAACAGGTACCATCTAGGAGGAAACACAAACCAGGCTGAGGTCTGCACAAGCAACAGTCACATACACAGGCCTACATTGTCAGTAGATGTGTGTGTGTGTGTGTGTGTGTGTGGGGTTTTTGAGCTGAATATTTTAACAGGGTATGTTAATAGAAATGATGTTCTATCTGCTGGCCTGGTCTGTGTTTCACGTGGACTAGTTCATGTCTCTTGTCCATCCTGCTTTCCATTACACGTGCACTTCTGTGTTCCCTGTGCCTAATGAACAGAGACACAGCTGAGTTCTGCACGCACGCACACACACTCACAGATATGCACTCCGGCTTATAGCCTAGCCTATACGCTTAATCTCTAGACAAATGCAGACTCATTTGCTCATACACAACAAACGCCTAAGTGTAAGTTCAGCCCAATACATGTCCAGTGTCTGTGTTCTTCACGGACCCAGTTGAGGGCTTTCCCCTGGCAGACAGAATGGCAGCGCCACATGCCCATTGGTTCCTTGGTTTATTTTCTTAACCATGGAGAGCTGCCCGCGTCGACCCGGTCTTCCCCTTCTACAGGCTGCCCCGGGATCCAAAATCATTAAAACATGGTCACGGGTACACACCCTTTCAGCACTCAACCCTTAAATAACTCTAATATTGTACATGGTGAAACACACACACTTTCACCACTCGCCTGCCATCTTAAATACCATCTTAAAGCTTGATTAATATAAACATGACTTCAGTCTATGAATGCACATTTATTCACTGACGTTCTGAACCCTGTTATGTAACCATTTAAACTAATTAACCATGGAAAGGTCTAGTACATGTTTAATAAACCATTAATAAAAGGCTGAGAGAAGGCCTGGCTTGTCCAGCCTGTCACTACCAATTCCCTCCCAATACACTGATTTAATACCACCTGTTATGGGAGGCTTGGGTTCAGGTTCAGGTTCTGTCCCGCTCCTATCGTGCCAGGGTTAAGATGGCACACATCAACTTTCCTTAAATCAGTGTTTTATAAAAGCTGACGTGTAGGTGACTGCGTGCCCGGTTGTAAGACTTATTGTGATAAGTTATACCTCTGCTACCTCAGTCCTACCATGCTGGTGCATGAGTTAAAAAACAAACTGAATGTGCAAACATTCAGACAACCTTAGAGTTAAATGGAAGAGTGTTATCGATCCTCGAGTAGATACTGGTAGATGGTCAGGATTATGCCCTGGCGTACACGTTGGGGGATAGGTGGCTACTTGTAGCTGTCATGGTCAAGATTATGCCCTACTGTGGTCACTGTCGAGGGAGGATGGACGAGTTCCCTGACAGGTTCCCTCTGTCAGTTTTCTGCTCAGCTCCTCTAAAAATGGAACAAGGCTGTCATCACCTTCCCCTAACCTCTCATCTGTTAGAAAATGTCTGTTACCTCTTTCTCAGCAGGAGAGTCCTTCACTTCTCTCTTTTTATTTCTCTCTTGGTGTCTCAGTTTTCTGCTTTTATAGAGAGCTAGTAAACGTGTCAGACATATTGGAACAGTGTGCAGTAGATCACCTGTTTGGAGAAGAAGTTCTAGAACCCAACAACACATTTGATTTCTGGAACCCAACAACTCCTTTGGTTCCAGGAGCAGGAGTTCTAAAACCCAACAGTCTTGGTTCCAGCTGCAGTTGTAGGACCCAACAACATTATTGGTTCCAGGAGCAGGATTTCTAGAACCCAACAGTCTTTGTTCAAGGAGCTCGCTTACCCACAACCAACACAACGAAGGGAAAATAATGGCTCTCCCAACAATTCCATCATTCTTTCTTGTTTAGTAAACATTTGCTGCAGTCATGCAGATTAGGAAACTTTCATCCTGCATGACTTGTTTACATGACATTGTTTGAATCAACTTCAAATAAGTTGCTGTACAATTATTTAGGCAACGTTTCTGTGCCATAGACCTAGCACAATATAGATTACATCACAACTTATCTTAAGGTTTTCTACTGATCGTAAAACACTTCTATTAGTGACATGAGTCCGAGTTACGTTTCAGACAGCCAACCATTTACCACGGAGATCAAAGCCGTAAAGCTCAGCTCTGATGGAAAAACACAGCACATGAATTAGCTGAATCCTGTTGACCTTTTATGAAGTCATGTGTTGAAGAGCTGTTAATGCCTATTAATGTGGTTAATCAATAGGATGCAGGGGAGTCTCTGGTTGCGTCTTTGCCTTGACTTCAATGCATGAATTACTGAAGCTATGTTCACTCATGTTAGCCGACAAGTTACTATTCAGCGGCCCCCAGAGAAGTAAGGTTTTATGGAATCTCGGGGGTGAGGCAGTTTTCAAAGATATGAAGTTTTACAATATCCTCTTCATGGAATTGGACCAGAGGAACAAGTCATGAGCAATACAGTTTTTCCAAATATTTAACATTAAACAGTGGGTTTGCACCGGTGTATGCTGTTTGCATCTAATGACACGCCCACCAGATAATTCTTTTTTAAACATCCTCTTCCTCTCAGTCTTCTGAGGCGTTTGTTTTTGAACTGCTGTCAGAAAGTTCAATATTTCACTTGGCCATCCTCGTCCCCCTCCCTTCATGGCCACTGATAGGTCTACTCCACCATATCCCCCGCAGCATTCCAATTCTTTCAGATCAGTGTGCATGAAGGAAAAGTGAGGAGGAAATGGATCTATTGGGTACAGTCCAGGAATTGTCTATGGTGAATGTTGGGAACTACCTTTTAGAAACAGTATGAGAGAACAATCACAATTCATGGGAATGAACTAAATTGCTGGCATTGCGATGAGTCGCCTTGCACAACAGATTTGCTGTGTAGGTTTTACTAGTCTCATACTGCTAGAATGGTTAGACGTTCTATAGGCTTTTTACCGTTTATGAAACAGTTCTTTCTTTGTGGGGTTTGTCTCTCTGTTTCTTGTCTTGGAGCATTCCAACTACTGGCCTCTGTTTCACACATGCATGGCTAGTGCTACACTCACATACTCTCATGACTGATGCATACCAAACTTCCCATCAGCTTAATGTGCGTTATTTATTGTTCTTATTTTGGCAGAACTGCCCTCTCAGTGGGTAATATATTTTTACAATTTGAGTGGTTATTTTCTTGGCTGGGTGTAGTCTCTTGGCTTTAAACAGACCTAAAACCCACTCTTTCAGACTGTAGAAATACAGGATATAGGCCTGTCAACCACAACACTAACATGGAAAAGCAGAGTCAATTTGAAGGTCATTGTGATGTAATGACATGTCGTTTACATTCTGGACTGAGGATATAAAATGGGGTGTGTCCTCTGCTGCAAGATAAAGACTGACTTTCTGTCAAGAGAGCTTAGTACAATCTCTGGATAGGGGAACCATGTGAAAGTCCACGTGTGTGTGTGATGGATGGATACAGTATGCTTGCAAGGTAGTCAGGTTTGCACATTCACACACACTTGCCGTCCATCCATAGCCATCAGATTGTAGATTATTCTGGCATTGCATCAGAGTGCTACAGAGATGATTGATAGAGACAGGCTGGAGTGATATTAAACATTACACACTATCTGTCAGGGGGAAAGCGAGCGCTCAGAGATGTGCTTTGGCCCTCATAGACACATGGATATCACATGTAACCGCTCTGACATCACAGGTCAATGATTATATGATTCTGTACCCCTGTGTTGTGAATAACCCCAAGGCTAACTATCCTGGATGTTACATCACGAGAGGGGGCAAGAGAACCAAATGACGCTACACACACACACACACTTTGTGCACTAAAGTATGTGTTGTATAACTGCCTTACTGTCTTACTAAGAAAATAGAAGTAAATCAGATCAAATGTGTTTGTCAACTGATTTGTAATCAACAGGTGTAGTAGACGAACAGTAAAATGCTGACTGACGGGCCCTTCCCAACAATGCAGAGAGACAAAAATGAGAAACGATAGAAAAATAATAACGTTAGGAATAAATCAAATCACATTTGGTTAGCAGATGTTAATGCTAGTGTAGCAAAATGCTTGTGCTTCTAGTTCTGACAATGCAGTAATATCTAACAAGTAATCTAACAATTTCACAACAGCTACCTAATACAAACCAATCTAAAGGGATGGAATAAGAATATATACATATAAATATATGGATGACCAATGACAGAGCAGCATAGGCAAGATGCAATAGATGGTATAAAATACAGTAAATACATACGAGATGAGTAATGCAAGATATGTAAACATTATTAAAGTGGCATTATTAAAGTGACTAGTGATCCATTCATTAAAGTGGCAAGTGATTTCAAGCCTGTATGTAGGCAGCAGCCTCTGAGTACCAATAACTATATACACTAAATACCATCAGTCGATATGCAGTACTGGTACCCCGTGTATATTTTTTTATTCATTTTTAAATCATTGGGATGTTTTGACACTTGCCTGAATTAAAAGGCTTGCTCCAGTTCATTACCATCCGTCTCATGTGAAAGCTGATGTGTTGGTCAATCCAATAGGGGGCAGCATTTAGCCTGTTCTGCTGGGATGACACTCGTGATGAGGGAACTCTTATCATCCATTGTACTAAATAGACTGTAGGCTAGTGGTTGATCCATTTCACTGTCTACAACCTGTGCCTATCCCCTTTCCTGAACTTGTCACTTCCTAACATTCCATTTAACATTAGATTTATACCCTTAAACTACATAAAAATAGTCAAATGGTTTACCCTTTTTCAAATGGGGAGGAAAATGTCTCTTGACCTCATGAGCAGAGAATCTCTCCAAACACGTTTCCTCAATCTCGGACATCTCTCACTGACACTTAAAAGGGTTGTTTACATTGCCTGTAGGGCGCTAAATTCACTATTGATTTAACAATAACGGATGTTCAATAGTGTCTAAAGGAGGAAGAAAGAACAGGCCTCAACGTCATCAATATATTCTCTGGACTGCATTTCTACTTGACCTGGGATGAAGTATAGATTTTTAACCACTTCAAATTGATTAAAAAAGTAATCTAGAATTTCTGAAACACGGAAACGTGATTTTGCTGACCTGAAAGGTCAAAGTGAACATGATGAGAAATGGGCCTGGGATATCATAGTGCTCAGTGGTACTGTAGCATTAGGAAACAAACCCAGTTTACCTGGCAGCTGTGTACTTGTAGTCTAGCCAGGAGAGTGGAAGACGGAAATATGCTTTAAAAGGAATTGTGTTGATGAGTTAGGCTTCATACACCTCTTTTGCAGGTGCTTAGGGTGATTTATATTGTATTAGGAGGTTACTCACCTCGTCCACTACTAATGGATGTTAAAGTTAAGCATATACCATCTCAAGTGAGATTAATCGTGTTGAAATTGCACACGCACAAGCACACAGCGGTTGATATCCTGCAGGCCTGAGTGGTATCTTTAATCAGACTAATAGTTAGCCCTGTTAGGCCTAAGTGCCCTGAGTAAAGCTCTTAATCACTATCTGCCCCGCAGGGATAATCACGCTGAGTGCGTGCACGTTTTTTTGGTGTGCGTGCACGTTGTTTTGGTGTGCGTGCACGTTTTTTTGGTGTGTGTGCACGTTTTTTGGGTGTGTGTGCACGTTTTTTGGGTGTGTGTGCACGTGTTTTTGGTGTGTGTGCACGTGTTTTTGGTGTGTGTGTATTTTCAAGAGCCCACCTAGTTTTTATACAGTACTCAAAACCAGTCCGTGATTTGATCATGACTTTACAAACAGTGCCCAGTGAACAACATGGTGCCTGCCTGGTTTCAGCTGATTTCTGCCTCAATCTATTGATCATCTCAAAAACCAATTAACATTATTGATTCCCATTTAAACCAGGCATCTCCATTGATCCCTGTCTCTCCCTCCTGTGAACTCATTTACCTGTTAGCCTTATCTGTGACCAGAACAGCCTATAACCATCTGGTCTGACCAGAGAGGATCGGGGGGTTAGGAAATGAGGGCATTAATGTGGTCCCGTGTGGCTGCATGGCTGTTGCAACGCCAGGGCTCCCACTGGGTACCAGGATGAAAAAAGTAAGAAAATGGATGCACTCACTACTGTACGTCTCTGGATGAGTGTCTGCTAAATGACTCAAATGTAAATGCTGTGGGTCATTTTCCCTACCCCTCAACTCTGTAGGATATGGTCTGGAAGGAACTTGGGCTGTGTGTCTCATTTTTCCCTGTCCACCAACTCTCTGCTCTCCATTCTCTTTCTCATACCACCTCCCTCTCTCTCCTCTATTCGCCTCTCTCTGTCTCTGGTCTCTGTCTCTGGTGTTGTTGGGGTCAGAATGTGGTCCTGGGTGTAAAATAGGCTCTCTAACTCTGTGTCTCTAATGAGGGTGTTTAGGGCACTAAGCCCGTGTCATTTTGGGATGTCCCAATAAGCAACATGACATGGTAGAGAAGGATGCCAATTATCACCCCCCTCTGACCTTTCACCTTTCCAGCCTGGACGACCTGTGTGTGTTTGGTAGGACTGGCCTAGAAGTGTGTGTGTGGCGGGATGGGCCCAGGTTGGTCCCAAAATGGCAGTGACTTTTAGGAGCGACCTCTGTGTGATGCATCATTGGGGGTATTTTTACTGTTCACACGTCACTCTGTGTAAATGAGGGATTTAATGTGCCCAATGCCCGTCGGTACTTTTTGACAAGAACAGAACACAGACAGGCATACATACACACAGCCTAGCAGTGTTTCCCCTAGCTTGTTTCTCCCTTGGCGGGGCATAAAAGGCCTCTGAAGCAATCCTCTGAAGAAACATGTTTGCTTTTTATGGAAATGTTGGTCTTTCTGTGAGCTGTTATGTATTTTTATTAGCATATTTACATACTAGGCTACAGTAGTTGTGTAGCTATAGTATGTAATGCATGTATTTGATCATTGATAGCATCCTCGCTAGTGGCTTTAAATCAGTCCAGTTGCTCTAAGGGGTTTTTGTGCTAGCATTAGCATAGTGTGCTCTAGCGTTAGAATGTTGTATTAATAGAGCTCTTTTCCTAGAGTCACCTCCAGGTATTCTGGAGGGAAATTTGATCTCTCCACTGTTCCATGGGGGAGAAATGTATCCCTTGTACCGAGGCCCTCAGTTCCCCTACTGACCATACTACACACAAACATTCACACAGGTACACATTTAAAACATGCACACACACCTAGAGATTAGAGGTTGACCGATTAATCGGAATGGCCGATTTAATTAGGGCCAATTTCAAGTTTTCAGAACAATCGGAAATTGGTATTTTTGGGCGCCAATATGCCCCCAAATTTTTTGGGACCTTTTTATTTAACTTCTTACCTGGGAATATTGAAGACTCATGTTAAAAGGAACCACCAGCTTTCATATGTTCTCATGTTCTGAGCAAGGAACTGAAACGTTAGCTTTCTTACATAGCACACATTGCACTTTTACTTTCTTCTCCAACACTTTGTTTTTGCATTATTTAAACTAAATTGAACATGTTTCATTATTTACCTTGAGGCTAAATAGATTTTATTGATGTGTTATATTAAGTTAAAATAAGTGTTCATTCAGTGTTGTTGTAATTGTCCTTTTTACAAATAAATTTTTAAAAAATCGTCCAATTTGAATCGGTATCAGCTTTTTTGGTCCTCCAATAATCGGTATCGGCGTTGAAAAATCATACTCGGTCGACCTCTACTAGAGATGGTCACAGTTATTCAAAGTCGAAATATTTGAACGGACATTAGTATTCAAATACTTGCAAGAGTATTCATTAAAAAAAATAACAAATATTCATAGTCCTATTTTAACAATGAAAAAGCATTGTCTAAATAAATTAAATCTATGCGACATTGGTACACACATGACATTTGGAAATTCAATAAAACAACATTTTTGAATGTAGTTTTGACATGCCCTGTCTAGTCAGTGGCCCCATGTGTAGCCAGCAACACGGGAGATCTTTAATCAAAGCAAGATGGAATTAAAATGAGTTACATGAGCTACAATGAGAAACCATCAGGCAGGCTGTTTCATCTAAATGGACTTGTTGTAGACTAGGATGGGAAGTGCATTGAACAATCAGTAACCATTTTTGCCTAGATGGCAAACTAGCTAGCTGGCTATCTTAACTAGCTTTTTTAACATTGATTTGATGCTGTCAAGGCAGGCACTACCAGCTGGAATGATAGACAAACCTGTAGATGCCACAAGTTATCTAACTAACGTGAGTCTGTATGGCTACTCTCTCCCTTCCATGTCAAACTATCCATATATCTGAAAAAATGACATGTTATTTACAGGGGCGGCAGGGTAGCCTAGTGGTTAGAGTGTTGGACTAGTAACCGGAAGGTTGCAAGTTCAAACCCCCGAGCTGACAAGGTACAAATCTGTTGTTCTGCCCCTGAACAGGCAGTTAACCCACATTGAAAATAAGAATTTGTTCTTAACTGACTTGCCTGGTTAAATAAAGGTGAAAAAAATAAAAAATAGAAATAGAGAAATGATTTCAAATGCCCATCCCCCCCCCACACACACACACACACACACACACACACACACACACACACATATATATGCCTTTCCTGTTTTTAGACCCCCGCCGTTACAGTTCTCGGTTCATTGTTTATTCTACATTCCCTTGGCACACACATAGTCTGGGTTATTCAAAGTCAACCAGGGACTGGTGTTTGGTGAGTGTTTCCCAGCACCAGACAGAAGAAAGGGCATAACTTCAGTTTCACACACTCGGATCCTCACACATCGACTGTGTTAAGAGTATGAAGGCAGTCAAACTTAAGAAGCAGACAATCACAAATTTTAGAACTGAGAATAAAACAACCGCAACTGCAAACCGGCCCAGGGCAACCGCAAACCGGCCCAGGGCAACCGCAGACCGGCCCAGGGCAACCGCAGACCGGCCCAGGGCAACCGCAGACCGGCCCAGGGCAACCGCAGACCGGCCCAGAGGAGGTTCTATTTCTATGAGAGCAACTCTGTCTACAAAGCCAGTGTTCAGACAGACCATTTAACTGGTCTGACTTTGTCTGTCATCCTGGGTTAACACCAGACCAGTTAATAGACAGGCCGACGTACCTGCAGGACTGATGGACCAGACAGGTGAGGCCTTGGCTGTGCTACTCCGTCTGGTACTCCTTCTCCTTCACTGTCATCCAATAAAGTGATCCCCCACCTTTCCCCCCTTCTTATGCGCTCTTCTGGTCTGCGTTTTGTCTTCCCCTTTATTCTCTTTTCTCTCTCTTGTGTCCTCACATTTCCTCAAAGATGTCCAGATAGAAGGAAAGAGAGGGGGATGTGTGTGTGTGTGAGACGGAGAGTGTGTAGTTTGGTCCTTAAAGACGGGATGGGGAGGGTGGACGGATGGAGAGAGGGAGCGATTGCCCTGACAGATGTCTGTAAAGAAGGATAGAGTGAAGGGGTGGGGCCAGGGAGGAGTGGATAGGATCAGACCTACCATGCGGAAATGAGTTGGCCCCGCACGCACACACACACACACACACACCCACACCCAGACCCTCTTTCCTGCTTTGACTAGGGCTGTGGCAGTCATGAAATTTTGTCAGCCGGTGATTGTCAAGCAAATAACTGTCGGTCTCACGGTAATTGGTCGTTAATTAACATAAACACGTTTAGCATCTCCTGGCTTCCACACACTGATGCAAACTGTTGAAACATCTACATTTTAAAAAGTCTAATAAATCCATGTAATATAGCCTACACCTCCACAATAAATCCATTATTTATTTTAGATCGGTCTAAAGAAGCATACTATGAAGAAAATGTAGTCTATTTCAGAAGAACAGAACAGAATACTCTGAGTTGTCCTTTTGTTGGGTCCTGATCTGGCTATGCCAAATGGCTGTGGGCTACACTAGTTCATTTAGCAGACAAGATTTGCTTAGCATTCTGTGGCATTATTTTATGGTAAGAAGAATACAATTGAACAAAGCTGAATAAAAAATATAAAGGATATTTTCTCCAAACGATTTGAGGGAGTGCGCACATGTGGCTATTCTTTGTTGAGCAGTTAACAAAGATAGCTATTCCTATATGCTTAATTTAGAGTTATTAATGTAACTTCTGTTGTTCTACAAACGTTGGGCTATATGTTTTGATATTTAGTACATTGTAAGGCTGCGTGATGCGACTGATTTGAAAAAAGTTGCTTGAAAGGCATGATCTCTGCTTTGTTTGTTTTTTAGCATGCTGTACACACTCCAATAGTCTCTCATTCACAATTTGACAAGCACTTGATAATGTCTAGAGTTTCACAGAGTGTGGCCGTAATGCACCCTAACAATCGATGCCTTTTGTGGCCAGTGGGCGTTGTGTCTTTCTCCCTGAGTGCTCTGTGCTCCATCATGTGATCAGGTCTTTCTCACAGGCTACAAGTGAAGACCCACACATTGTGGACGCAACTGTGCGCGTCCTTATCCAATTCCGAGGTGCATATTGAAGGTATTGGAAGAACTCTCCACATTTACTTTTCGTCAGCCAACAAGATGAGTAGGCCTATCAAACAGCAAAACCACTAGCCTATGTCAATCTACTATCCCCATAGTACAAAGTTCGACCTATTCTGTGCGAGAAATAAATATTTCAAACATAGTCTGGGACAGTTGTGAGATGCGATAGATCCCAAATTAATACAACCACTAACATTAAAAAAACCTGACAGATCAGAACATTTAGCTTAAAATGTTGTCTATTTCTGCACATTATAAGCACAGTGATCATTACTTTTAGAAATGAAGGTCGGTTAATCCGGAAAATTTCAAGTACGTTGAAAGTTTCTTCAAGTGCAGTCGCAAAAACCATCAAGCACTATGATGAAACTGGCTCTCATGAGGACTGCCACAGGAATGGAAGACCCAGAGTTACCTCTGCTGCAGAAGATTAGTTCATTAGAGTTAACTGCACCTTAGATTGCAGCCCAAATAAATGCTTCACAGACTTCAAGTAACATACACATCTCAACATCTCAAATTCACGACTACGTGAATCAGGCCTTCATGGTCGCAAAGAAACCACTACTAAAGGACACCAATAAGAAGAAGACTTGCTTGGGCCAAGAAACACAAGCAATTGACATTAGAGAGGTGGAAATCTGTCTTTTGGTCTGACAGGTCCAAATGTGAGATTTTTGGTTCCAAACACTGTGTCTTTGTGAGGCTCAGAGTAGGTGAACGGATAATTTCCGCATGTGTGGTTCCCACCGTGAAGCATGGAGGAGGAGGTGTGGTGATGTTGGGGTGCTTTGCTGGTGACACGGTCTGTAATTTGTTAAGAATCCAAGGCACATTTAACCAGCAATGGCTACCACAGCATTCTGCAGCGATATGCCATCTCACCTGGTTTGCGCTTAGTCCCGCCATCCTTTGTTTTTCAACAGGATAATGACCCAACCCACCTCCAGGCTGTGTAAGGGCTATTTGACCAATAAGGAGAGTGATGGAGTGCTGCATCAGATGACCAGGCCTCCACAATCACCTGACCTCAACCCAATTGAGATGGTTTGGGATGAGATGGACTGCAGAATGAAGGAAAAGCAGCCAACAAGTGCTCAGCATATGTGTAACTCCTTCAAGACTGTTGGTAAAACATTCCTCGTGAAGCTGGTTGAGAGAATGCCAAGAATGTGCAAAGCTGTCAAGGCAAAGGGTGGCTACTTTGAAGAATCTCAAATATATTATATATTTTTTATTTATTTAACACTCTTTTGGTTACTACGTGATTCCATATGTGTTATTTCATAGTTTTGATGTCTTCACTATTATTCTACAATGTAGAAAATAGTTTTAAAAAATTAAGAAAAACCCTTGAATGAGTAGGTTTGACCAAACTTGACTGGTACTGTATACTAAATAATATATGGGTGAATTTTTGGGGGATTTAGAATGGACCGTTATCATGCACCTGTATCAAAACCAGGGCAGCTGGAAAAAATTTAATCTATGAATTGAAATAGCAAATAGAGGATGCTTTTCCTCGTGGTTATTTTCATGCCAGCCAGGTAGACTCTATTCCTGTTGTACATATAATTAATGACCTTTAGTATTAGGAAAGTTGAGAAATAAATATAGTAGGCCATGCCTATAGAAAGCTGATCTTCTTTTTAGTGGAGGTCATGACTCTTCTCGCGCAATTGCATAGCCTATAGAAATATTGCGCAACATGAGCTCATGGGCTCTCATGAAGTGTTTGATTAGATTTTTGATTACATTTGCATTGATGTCAGAATGATTAGAGGGACAATAGAGTGCTGAGAACAAGCAGTTAACATGTTTGGTGGGCTACTAATGAATATCAGCAGCATCAGAGTTTACTGTGACTAAACGGTCATGTGGAATTTGACTACTTTCGTGACTCTTGACCGGTGTGGTGGTAATACGGTCTCAGCAACAGCCCTAACTCCGACCCCCCCCCCCCCTCCCCAGTGCCTTAAATAAAATAAAAACTACCCTCTCTCCCCTGGACAGATGGACTGACTGAAAAGTGATGGATGGAGAAAGAGGGACCGATCAAGATGGCGAGATGGGGGCAGAGAGGAAAAAACAGGGTGACCAATATGGAGAAAATGGTTAACCTTCACTCACACTCTCTCCAGTCGGTCCACAGTTGGTCGACGGTGTGTTCAGTGCACTTTGTCATTGTAGTATTTTGAGCTGCATGTCTGACTAATGCACGTCACTGTCAGCTATGCTGGACACTCAGAGCATGAACCAACCATCCTGCAAAGTGTCCTGTGAGTGTACTAAAAAGATCAGTGTGTTACTCCAAATATATACTACTGCATTACTCTAAATCAGAGGTCTTCAACAGGTCGCTGGTGAGCTACCGTAGTTCACCAATGAGGAGCTTGACAAATAATTCTGAAAACACATGCAATTTTGCAGGATGGTTGGTTCATGCTCTTGAGTGTTCCATCAAACAGTGTCACAGTGTCAACAAATCTCACAAGTATCAGACACCGCAAGCTCCCATCTATGTAATCAATGCAACGTTTACATGAACCTACCCCTGGTTGACCACTATTGGCTTAAAAAGCCAATCCTAACACAATGTCTGCTAATACATTTCCAGCAATATTAAACCTGTCTGTCACTACGTGTGTAGCCAGTTGATGTGATAACTGTCTTGTGGGTTGAAATATTTTTTCTCAATTAAATGTTAACTGCAAAGTAGGCTTACCTGGCAGAAGTAAATCATTCGTATCTATTATTTGCCATGAGCAGCAGCAGTACAGAACCATCACTAGATGCACCATTAAAGGACCAGATATGCAGTTAAATGTGAATTATACAAAAAAAAGGGAACCGTTTTTGTCATGGTGCTCTTGTACTGCCCTTTTCTTAGTGATGGAAGCGGGGGGAACAGGCCGTGGCTCGGGTTGCTGAGGTCTCTGATGATCTTGGCCTTCCTGCGACACCTGGTGCTGTCGGTGTTCTGGAGGGCAGGCAGTGTGCACCCAATGATTGGTTCGGCTAAGCATACCACTCTCTGTAGTGCCTTGCGGTCCACGGTGGTGGAGTACGTGTACCAGGCTGTGATGCAGCCAGACAATATGTTCTTAATGGGGCTCCTGTAGAACACTGTGAGGGACCTTTGGGACAGGCCACATCCTGAGGTTGAAGGGTTTGCCACGGTGGGCGAAAATAGAATGTTTAATATTAATATTATGCGACATTTTGAGAATCGATTATGGTTTAAAAGCCAGGATGTTGTTTCAGCTCTTCATTTGGTAGATTTCGATGCATACTTTTCCACAATCCATTCAAGCCACCAAACAAAACAATCTGTCTTCCTAATTGGGAAGGTACCCAAAGCTTCTGCAGTGCTGTTCAAATGTAGGCAAAGTAGATTGTATTCTCCTTAAAATGATAACGAGTATTGCATCGTCTTTAAAACAAAAGTCTTTCAACAAAATGTTTACCCAAAGCGTGTGTCTGTTCTCACTGTAAAGGGTTTATTGTTCTCTTGGCCTTCGTCAGAGCTTTTAAACTAAATACTAAATCATCTTTTGATTTCAGAATGTGTGGGCACCGGGGACTCAGGATGTGGCTGTGTTGTTGATGTCATGTTAATCAGGCCGTTTGATTGGAACATATGGATTGTTTTAGTTTTGTAGGCGTGGCTTCCTATTTAATGAATGGATTAAGCCTTAGCAGTCATTCGGATCTCGTTCCCAATGATCAGTGCTTTGGTTTACTATGTTGCTGTCCAGCAGTTCTGAATGTGTGATGCACCCGGCTGTCCACGTTCTTCTGTACAATAGTGTTTTGATTTGAACATTTGAAGTTACAGCACTTGGTTTCACTATTAAATATGTTGAAATGGAACCAAATTCTGTTTCTGTCTTCAGTCCTTTTTAAATAGGATTGAGGGGCTATATGGGCTACTAAGGTATATGTCTAATGTGATAGTCGAGTAGGCCTATAACTCCATTAGGTTGAATGTGATAGCCTGTCTATAACCAGCCTGAGTAGGCCTAGAACTCCATTAGGTTGAATGTGATAGTCTGCCTATAACCAGCCTGAATAGGCCTAGAACTCCATTAGGTTGAATGTGATAGTCTGCATATAACCAGCCTGAGTAGGCCTAGAACTCCATTAGGTTGAATGTGATAGTCTGCCTATAACTCCATTAGGTTTAATGTGATAGTTTGCCTATAACCAGCCTGAGTAGGCCTATAACTCCATTAGGTTGAATGTGATAGTTTGCCTATAACCAACCTGAGTAGGCCTGTAACTCCATTAGGTTGAATGTGATTGTCTGCCTATAACCAGCCTGAATAGGCCTATAACTCCATTCCTATTCTATTCAGAGTTTACAAAAATGAATATAATGGGAAATGAGCTATAATCAGGCTGATTAATGCCATGTCTGTTGAATTTGGAAAAAAATTCACACTCGGCCCCACCCCACCTACTGAGCCGATCAGGAGCCCCTATTGTGTTGCTGCCATGGCGTACTGCATACTTTTTACTAAATGGTATGCAACAATGAGTAAATAGTATGCAGTTTAAGTATGTATAGTATGGATATTCGGACATGGCCTCTGTCTATAAGGGCCCAGATACAGACACACAGTCACCTGTATTGTAGAGGGCCCAGATGCAGACACAGGGGGAATCGGGTGTTGGAGTCTTATAAACATATCAACTGATAAACTATTCAGCCTACACATTCAGTCTAGAAAACACCTCTACTCGTGTTGATCAATACCTTATGACAAAGAAAAAAACAGGTTTTTGAAATGTTTACAAATGTATAAAAACTGAAATATCACATTTACATAAGTATTCAGATCCTTTACTCAGTACTTTGTTGAAGCACCTTTGGCAGCGATTACAGCCTTGAGTCTTCTTGGGTATGACTCTACAAGTCTGGCACACGTGTATTTGGGGAGTTTCTCCCATTCCTCTCTTCAGATCCTCTCAATCACTGTCAGGTTGGATGGGGAGCGTTGCTGCACAGTTATTTTCAGGTCCCTCCAGAGATGTTCGATCGGGTTCAAGTCCGGGCTCTGGCTGGGCCACTCAAGGACATTTGGAGACTTGTCTCGAAGCCACTCCTGTGTTGTCTTGGCTGTGTGCTTCGGGTCGTTGTCCTGTTGGAAGGTGAACCTTCACCCCAGTCTCGGTTCCTGAGCGCGCTGGAGGTTTTCACTAAGAATGAAGGTTTTCATTAAGAATCTCTCTGTACTTTGGTCCATTCATCTTTCCCTCGATCCTGACTAGTCTCCCAGTCCCTGCTGCTGAAAAACATCCCCACAGCATGATGCTGCCACCACCATGCTTCACCGTAGGGATGGTGCCAGGTTTCCTCCACACATGACGCTTGGCATTCAGGCCAAAGAGTTTAATCTTGGTTTCATCAGACCATAGCATCTTGTTTCTCATAGTCCATTAGGTGCTTTTTGGCAAATTCCAAGTCGACTGTCATGTGCCTTTTACTGAGGAAAGTTTTCCGCCTGGCCACTCTACCATAAAGGCCTGATTGGTTGTCCTTCTGGAAGGTTCTCTACAGAGTAACTCTGGAGCTCTGTCAGATTGACCATCGGGTTCTTGGTCACCTCCCTGACCAAGGCCCTTTGCAAAAATGTCAACAACAAAAAACTCTTCGCTTTGTCATTGTGTGTTGGGGGGGGGGGTCTGAATACTGAATATGGTGGGGCCAGTCAGTGTTGTGAAATGTCCAGATTTAGAGAGAGGATCGTGGCGTTTGCCTGTTTAAATTTAACCAGAGGTATTTACGAGCAGGCATTCTCTTCTGTCCTCCTTTCCCATGGGGCCTAGGCATGACTTCACAGCATTGGGGTAAGAGGCGAGGATGAGAGCTAGCCAGGCATTTGGTGTGGCTGTATGTTACAACATTGTTTTCCAAGGTGACAAAGTATACTCCTCTTGGTGACAATGCTCCTTGTAACTATGCCTGTCCAGTGAGGTTGATTAAAGTCACACTAGAAGTTGCACTTTGTGCTCTTTTAGATTCCCCCGTGGGAGAGGAGAGTGAAGAACCGGAGAAACAGCCCACAGAGCAAGCATCCCCACGGGAGAAGAAAGGAAAGAAGAGGAAGAGTGTAATAGAAACCCCAGTCCCGGTCAAGAAGAAGACTGCACTGGTATGTAATAGTTTGTTGTAAACGTCACCCTTCTGACTTCAATGTGTTTTGTTTGGATTATGTACTGCTTCTCTCAATTCTATTTGTCTACACAGAAATCACAGACTGAGTGTTTTATGGCTCAAGAGAAGAAAGAGGATGAAGGAGAAAAAAAGCCCAAGAAAAAGAGAAAGGTAAGATTGAGGATGGAGGGCATTGAAGAGACACCTGCTGTACCAAAGTGGAACTGCAGTTAAAATGTGCCTACATTCAATTGCATTGGAGTTAGAAGTGGGCATTTTGGCTTTGTGTGTATTCAGAAGAAGAAGAAGACGATCACAGACGTCCTCGCCACCTCAGACCCCAAACCGGGCTCTCCAGTTGACCTGCAGAGCCTGGTTCTAGAACACTTCAAAGACAAACGCTCCGTCATCGAGCTGGAGGAGCTCAAACTACAGGGTGAGTCACCTTTGACCTGCCAACTGTTAACCTGACCTCTGTCTGCTGTTAGGTCTAAAGCATGAAACACACTGGTACTCATCACAGTGGGAGGCCATTCCTTCTCTTGCTAGAACAAAAGTGGTACCTGCTCTGTCCTGACCCGGTAGTGACGGACCTGCCAATTCTACTTGTAGAAATGTTCGCCAGTGGCCAACAACTTTACTTTGAGCCAATCAGAGAGCACAAACTCTCACGTGGGGGAGCCAACAACAACAAAAAAGGAAAAAAGGTCATTTTCTCTGTACATCCACGGATGAGCCAGTCACACTTCATATGGCTAGACGCAATGCACACAACACTAAATACTTCCTCCAAGCTAACTAACCACTGTAGCAAGCAAATATTGACATCATTAAATCACAATAGTTTCCATGAAACATCTGCCTGTGTTAGCTGCCGAGTTTGTGCAGTGTTCTTAACTAACATTAGCTAGCTAGCTAGCTAAACATTTGGCTATGAGCTGGCACTGGCAGTATGGGATTATGGAGAGTGAATTAAATTGTTTCTTTGTCATCTTGCTAGGTAGTTATCAAGCTGTGGTCACCTGGCTAGTATCAACAATGGCTTTCTACAAAATGGCAACATTAGCACAGATAGCTTGGAATCTAGACCATAAGCAATGCACATGGATATGCATTGTCAAACTAGTGGTTAAGATCGTTGGGCCAGTAACCGAAAGGTCGTTGGTTCAAATCCCTGAGCCGAAAAATCTGCCTGTGCACTTGAACGGGACACACAACCATAATTTCTCCTGTTAGTCGCTCTGGAAAAGAGAATCTGCTAAATGACTAAAATGTTTTTAAAAAACAGTACTGCCACCTTCTGGTTTGGAGTATTTGAATAAGACTGAGTGGCTGACGAATTCAAAGTACTTTGCTGTGTGAACACAAAAGAGATTGACTGCCGACACCTGAGGTGCTAAGTACGGTAGGCAGCAAACATTGTACAATCTTACTGGCGTGTCTGAGCTTTAAGGACCATCAGTATGTCTGTCTAAAGGCATCCGCATGCTTCCCAGCTGAAACATTTCAGAAGAGGTCTTTCATACAGTATATTATAATGACATTTTGTGATGCTTATTGTTTTTTTTTCCGTCTGTTCGGTCACACAAAATGTTTTCTCAGGCAATCCGAAGTCTACGCCCTTTCATCTGTGATTGGTCAACAGTAGAGATTTGTTGTCATTCACTGAGAGACGACTCATTTTCATGCACATTTTTTCCTTAACCTGGATCGGACCCTTTTCTTTTCAATTTTCACCTAAAATGACACCCAAATCTAACTGCTTGAAGCTCAGGACCTGAAGCAAGGATATGAATATTCTTGATCCCATTTGAAAGGAAACACTTTGAAGTTTGTGGAAATGTGAAATGAATGTAGGAGAATATAACACATTAGATCTGGTAAAAGATAATACAAAGAAAAACAACAAAAAATCATCTTTGAAATGTAAGAGAAAGGCTGTTATGTAATCTTAGGGGTCTAGGCACAATTTAGATTTTGGCCACTAGATGGCAGTAGTGTATGCACAAAGTTTTAGACTGATCCAATGAACCATTGCTCTACTGTTCAAAATGTTGTATCAAGTCTGCCCAAATGTGCTGAATTGGTCAATTGATTCATTTTCAAGTACATAACTATAGAGAACATATAACAATAATATGGTAATAAAAATGGAAGTTTACACACTCCCAGGAATGTCAGAGACAATAGATAGCTTCCCTGTAGAAAATAAACTAACCTTCACACATCTAGATGGGGGGTGGCACAGCAGGGGTTCAAACTGTAGAACCCAGTAAAATGGATTTTATCATTTAAAAAACTAGCTACATTTTATCTCGTACACCTGGGATGACAAATCAGAGCAAGATTACTGAATGTAAGTACATTATTTACCTTCAGAGGTGAATGTATCAAACCAGTTGCCGTGCACTCTCCTCAAACAATAGCATGGTCTTTTTTCACTGTAAAAGCTACTGTAAATTGGACAGTGCAGTTAGATTAACAAGAATTTAAGCCCATATAAGACATCTCTATGTCCTGGGAAATGCTCTTGTTACTTACAACGTCATGCTAATCACATTAGCCTACGTTAGCTCAACCGTCCTGCGGGGGGGGGGGGGGGGGGGGGGGGGGGGGGGGGGGGGGCGGCGATCTTGTAGAGGTTTTAAGAAATACTGCACTTAACAGCTTAGTTCAATGTAAAATTGTGTGATTAAGATATCCTCGGCAAAACATCAAAATGAGTGACAGATTTCTTGAGTTACCGTAGATTCATTCTGACTATTGAGGAAGTGTATACTGGCTACGATGTCTCGAAATGGACATGCAGTACTCTTGCCGTTTTTTTTCTTGTGTTTGAAGCTGTCCTTTTATGGGAGTATGCGAGCACACTCGTTCCATTTGCCTAGCTGTGTTCGGATAGGTGCCAGCCGAACTGAAGCATGCTGACGCCTTTTCTCTCTCTCTCTCTTGCATTCTTTCTCTCTCTCTCTTACTCACTCACTTTCTCTGAATTTCCTAATGTGACTTTCTTCTCTGATTGGTTACTTCCAGAGTCCTGCTTCGTGAGGAGTAATGACCTCACACACAGCCTCTCCTCCTACCTGAAAGAAAGTGAGTTCAAATCAAACCATCACACCGTACATACCTAAATACATAACATTTTACATGTATATTACATGCCTCTCACCAATACAGGACTCCTTTTTAAACTCCATGTTACACTAATAGGACTGCTGTCTTCTGTCATGTTCCTAGATGTGTCCTTGGGTATTAACTCAGTAGTCTGACGTTGGCTTCCCCTCCTAATCGTCTCTCCTTCATCTGCACTACTGTAGTAGAGAAAATGAGGAGAGGAAGCCACTTTAGACTATTGACATCCGTCCCTTGTACCACAATATGTTTTTCCCTTTCTCTTTTCGCTCAGTTTGTCCCAAATGGGCTAAGGTCCAGAAGCAGCACACAGAGAAGAGTTCTGTGGTTCTGCTCATCGTCTGTAGCGCCGCGCTAAGAGTCATCGAGCTCATCAAGTGAGTGACAACCTACATCTCCCTCTTACCATTTATCATCTTTTATTGTATATTCTTTATGGCACTTCTCAGCTTAATATAATGCTCCCTTGTCTTTACATCTTCACCAGACAGTTAACCACCTTCAAGGGAGAGGCCAAAGTGCTGAAGCTGTTTGCAAAGCACATCAAGGTAACAGACCTTACCGTACAATAGTTTCCTATGAATATTAATGTGTACAGATGAGCCATTCCGTGAGTGAGTAAAGCCAAGCGTGACCGTACTCTGTCTTTCTGTCCCCAGGTAGAGGAGCAGGTGAAGCTCCTACAGATGGGGGTGACACACATTGGGGTGGGGACGCCAGGGAGACTGAGCGCCCTCATTGAGAAAGGTACAGCTTGTACTTAGTGTGGCTTAATTTACAGTGACTTTATTCTGATCTTCTAACCTTCAATCGGAGGTGTGCACTAATTCACTCCTCTTCGGGGATTAAACCCCTATTTGAACCCCTATTTGAACCCTATCTGACCTCTGACCTTTTCCAGAGGGTCTGACCCTGCCTCCCCTGCGTTTCCTGGTTCTGGACTGGAACTGGAGAGACCAGAAGCTTCGCAGGATGGTGGATGTTCCTGAGGTGAGACTACAACGCCCCCTGCTGGACCAGTAACAGTAACACTTTAGACAGCATTGAAAATATACTCTAGTAGTACATGGGCTTTCTGCCAGACAGACTATATGGAGTTTCTTAATAACACAGCCCTCTTTTTCACTTCCAGGTCAAAGGTGACTTGTTGAAGCTGCTGGATATGGGAATCTTGAAAGGATGTAGGGAAGGAAAAGTGAAAGTGGGACTGTTCTGATACAACCACACACCTAGTGCCATAATCTGCCATTTTATTAGATTTTTTTTCACCTTTATTTAACCAGGTAGGCCAGTTGAGAACAAGATCTCATTTACAACTGCGACCTGGCCAAGATAAAGCAAAGCAGTGTGACAAAAACAACACATGGACACAAGTTACACATGGAATAAAATAAAGTATAGTCAATAACAATAGAAAAATCTATATACAGTGTGTGCAAATGGAGTAAGGAGGTAAGGCAATAAATAGGGCATAGTAGCAAAGTAATTCAAATTTAGCAAATTAACACTGGAGTGAGAGATGTGCAGATGATGATGTGCAAGTAGAAATATTGGTGTGCAAAAGAGCAAATAAAAACAATATGGGGATGAGGTAGGTAGATTGGATGGGCTATTTACAGATGGGCTGTGTACAGCTGCAGCAATCGGTGAGCTGCTCAGATTGCTGATGCCACATACTTAGACACAAACACACACCTAGTGCCATACTCTGCTATATACTGACATACAAACACACACCCAACCAAGTCAGACTGGACCTCTTCTCATCATGCTCTTGTTCACACGCGTGCACAAACACTCACACGCAACAAAGTTTATTAGGGCCCCTCAAACCAATCCTGTCTCCATAACAGACCGACTGCTGGACAACCATCTACCCTATCCTGTTTTTACCCTCTCCCTCTGTGACACTGTGTTCTTGTTCTATTTTAAGTGACATGTAAAATATCTGATATGGTTTATACAGTGTTGTAGTTCAACAATAACACAGCCCTCTGTGTGACACAGCCCAACTGTGTGATGGTTTGAATAAAGACATTTGAATGGAACCAGACTCTCTTGTTTGTTCACACCAGCGGGAAGCCCCTCCCACTGAGTCTGTGATGTAATGAGTTGTTTCACCCAGTAGGTAGTCTGGTTTGTCATAACATCCTGTGTGTAAGTGTGTTCTGGAACAGACAAAGGCAACTAGTTCAGTGGGGAAGAAATAACGGATCGTAAAGGTACTGTTGGAAAATAAATCTGAGATATTTTAGTACTTGGATGATAGGCTGTAATACATCAGTGTGTATGTATGTATGACTGAATCGCTCGGGAAGGAGTGAGTGAAGAACAGTAGAAAAATAACAAGAGGAAGTAGAGCAGAGGATTCTGGTTAATGAGTAACTGCCAGCAGCCTGTCTCAAAGGTCTTCCCCACCCTAGCCCTAAGCATGCTGGGAAAAGGCTCTTGGCAGGCAGGGGAGCGAGGTAGAGAAATGCTGATAAGACTGTGTTAAAGAAGACCGGAAGAGAAGAGAGGGAAGACTCCTGTTCCTTGCTTGTTTTCTTGTTGTCTGACGTTCCTGGTCTCATCAGCCTTCCCCAGCCGGAGCTCTCTGTCATGGGCAAGGCGAAGGCCAACGCTGGGCCCCTGGCCCGGAGGCCTGATAACTCTGCTTTCAAACAGCAGAGACTGCCTGCCTGGTCCCCCATGCTCACAGCTCAAACTGTCCTGCCTTTCTTCTACGGTATGGCCATTGTGTGTGTGCTGCTGGGAGTGTGGCTACTTGTCACCGTGCAGAATACACATGAACTGAAGGTGAGTAAGCGATCCTTTCAGATAAAATATATTTTTATTCTACCGATACACACAATCACTTGAAATGGAGTAGGTAACACCCTCCAGAGCACATAGCTTATCTAACCATGAACACAAGATAAGAGGTAGAAAGTTTCAGGGTATTCTGATAGAAGGAGAGGTAGAAAGAGACGATAAGAGAGAGGACTTCCAGGGTATTCTGTGAAGAAGTGAAGCTACAGTATAATAAATGTCTGTGGGAAACAAACATTCTAAGATTCATATAGATTTTAATGTGTTGACTATACAGTGCATTCAGAAAATATTCAGACCCCTTGACTGTTTACACATTTTGTTATGTTACAGCCTTATTTGAAAATAGGATTAAATCGTTTTTTCTCTCTAAATCTACAATCTACATACTACCCCGTTTAAAAAACTGAAATGGCACATTTACATAAGTATTCAGACCCTTTGTTGAAGCACCTTTGTCAGCGATTACAGCCTAGAGTCTTTTTGGTATGACGCTTGGTACACCTGTATTTTGCACAGTTTCTTCCATTCTTCTCTGCAGATCCTCTCAATCTGTCAGGTGGGATGGGGAGCATCGCTGCACAGCTATTTTCAGGTCTCTTCAGGGACATTAGATCATGTTCAAGCCATGTCTCTGGCTAGACCATTCAAGGACATTCAGAGACTTGTCCCGAAGCCACTCCTGCGTTGTCTTGGCTGTATGCTTAGGGTCGTTGTCCTGTTGGAAGGTGAACCTTCGCCCCAGTCTGAGAACCTGCTCCAGAGCGCTCAGGACTTCATCAGGATCTCTCTGTACTCTGCTCCGTTACACTTTCCCCCGATCCCAACTACCTTTCCAGTCTCTGCCGCTGAATAAAATCCCCACAGCATGATGCTGCCACCACCATGCTTCACCGTAGAGATGGGTGTCTTGTTTCTTCCCGTTGTGACACTTAGAGTTCAATTTTGGTTTCATCAGACCAGAGAATATTGTTTCTCATGGTCTTAGAGTCCTTTATGTGCCATTTGGCAAACTTTTACTGAGTAGTGGCTTCCGTCTGGCCACCCTACCATAAAGGCCTGATTGGTAGAGTGCTGCAGAGATGGTTGTCCTTCTGGAAGGTTCTCCCATCTCCACAGAGGAACTCTGGAGCTCAGTCAGAGTGACAATCAGGTTCTTGGTCATCTCCCTGACCAAGGCCCTTCTGCCCTGATTGCTCAGTTTGGCCGGGCAGACAGCTCTAGGAAGAGTCTTGGTGGTTCCAAACTTCTTCCATTCAAGAATGATAGAGGCCACTGTGTTCCTGGGGACCTTCAATACTGCAGACATGTTTTGGTACCCCTCCCTTGATTTTTGCCTCAACACAATCCTGTCTCAGAGCTCTGCGAACAATTCCTTCGACCTCATGGCTTGGTTTTTGCTCTAACATGCGCTGTCAACTGTGGGACGTTATATAGACAGGTGTGCACCTTTCCAAATCATGTCCAATCAAATGAATTTACCACAAGTGAACTCCAATCAAGTAGTAGAAACATCTCAAGGATGATAAATGGAAACAGGATGCACCTGAGCTCAATTTTGAGTCTCATAGCAAAAGGTCTGAATACTTATGTAAAAAAAAAAAAAAGTATTTCTGTTTTTTATTTGGAATAAATTTGCAAAATAATTGCTTTGTCATTATGGGGTGTTATGTGTAGATTTGATGAGGAAAATATTTTATTTAATCCATTTTAGAATAAGGCTGTAACGTAACAAAATGTGGAAAAAGTGAAGGGGTCTGAATACTTTCCAAATGCACTGTATATATTTCTCTCCCTCCTGCTATATCTCCTTCCCTCCCTCTACAGGTAGACTACACACACACAGGGTCATGTGATAAGTGTTTTGAGAAGCGTAAAGACCGTGCCAATGCGAACCAGAGCTGCAACTGCACTGTGGTGTTTAACATTGAGAACACGTTCAAGGTGTGTGAGTATGTGTGTTTGTCTTGGTCTGTACACTTCGACAAGACCACAAGCTAATGTACTGTATGTGTCAGTGTTAAACATGTTGGAAACCAAATCCAACTAAGACTGACAGTGATGATGTGTTTCCTGTCCCAGGGAGATGTGTTCTTCTATTACGGCCTGATCAACTTCCACCAGAACCTCCGGCAATACATGGACTCCAGGGATGATGGACAGATGATTGGGAGAAATAAAAACCTCAAGGTAGCTACTGTTAATCTATCAATCTATTCTTCTCTGTCTTCATCCTCTTAATTTCCTGGTTTATTCTGAGCTTTTACAACATCAAATCCTTCCTGTCTGTCTCTACAGAACCCGAGCTCCTATTGCGAACCCTTCATAAAGGATAAGAACGGACTCCCTATTGCCCCTTGTGGGGCTGTGGCCAACAGCATGTTCAACGGTATCACACCATTACTCAGCAACATCAGTTTATGTCATCAGTCTCTGCTAATAATGTCACTGCATTAATATCCAGTGATATGATCAAATCTCTCCCTGACATGAAACACCTGGCTTTGATTAATTGACTGATTTGATTTCTTGATGAGTTTTTTGTTTGTGTTTTTCCCAGACTCCTTCACTCTGTTGTACCACTCAGCAGCGGGCAGTCGGGTGGTTCCTCTATTCAGGAAGGGCATCACCTGGTACACCGACAAGAACGTCAAGTTCCGCAACCCACAGGTGGAGAACAAAACCCTAACGTTAGCACAGGTGTTTGAAGGTGTGTCTGACAACACACCCACACAGTGTGTTCACAGCATGTTCAGCGTCACAACACACCCACACATTCAGCGTCACAACACACCCACCCAGTGTGTTCACAGCATGTTCAGCGTCACCCAAACCCACACAGTATGTTCACAACATGTTCATCGTCACAACACACCCACACAGTGTGTTCACAACATGTTCAGCGTCACAACACACCCACAGTGTGTTCACAACATGTTCAGCGTCACAACACACCCACACAGTGTGTTCACAGCATGTTCAGCGTCACAACACACCCACACAGTGTGTTCACAACATGTTCAGCGTCATAACACACCCACAGTGTGTTCACAACATGTTCAGCGTCACAACACACCCACACAGTGTGTTCACAACATGTTCAGCGTCACAACACACCCACACAGTGTGTTCATGGTCATCGTTATTATTAATACCACATTTTAATTTAATAGACATATCGCTGCTCTCTTGCCTTTCCAAATGTTGTATGACTGTTGTCAAAACCTTTTCCAAATCATGTCTTAATGTCGTATAACTGTTGTATTGCTGTTGTTAAAACATTGTCTGGACTCTAGATGTAACCGTTGTCTGTGTGTTGTCAGGCACGGGCCAGCCTCTGTACTGGCAGAAGCCTGTGTATGACCTGGACCCCTGGGACCGCAACAACAACGGCTTCATCAACGAGGACCTCATCGTGTGGATGAGGGAGGCTGCCTTCCCCAACTTCAAGAAGCTCTACGGGGTCCTGAACCGAGCCATAGAACCCTTCACCGATGGGCTGCCGGCTGGAAACTACAGCGTCCTTATCTCCTACAGTATCCTTTTTTATGCATATTACTGTTACCAGGGAGACATTGAGATTTGAGTCAATTGAATCAAAACTCTTTTTATTTATTTATTCCAAAAGCATGTTCCTATTTCCAACCCTTAGGTAGATTGGGGTTAATGTAGCTAGTTTCTCTTTGGATGGTAGTGAAACCATAGGATGTGGCTTGGAATATTGGATGTTTATTTTCTCAGTTACAAGTACAATGGAAAGTCACATCACATTAAGCACAAAAACAACAGCTATTTCCTTTACCTGTGTGGAAAACATTATGGTAGCACATTAATAGTACGTCTACTATTTAAATCCTGTTTAGATGAAAGGTTTGTGTTCACCTTATGTGGCTATGTTTATCCTTGACCTCTGCCCCCTCTCCAGACTTCCCAGTGGAGTACTTCCAGGGCAGAAAGGAAGTGGTCCTGTCCACAGTCAGCTGGTTTGGGGGTCAGAACAACTTCCTGCCCGTAGCCTACCTGGTCACAGGCTGTCTCATCCTGCTCCTCGCTGTCATCCTCACCGCCGTCTGGTGGAAGTTTGGTAAGAACGGACGGAATATGGAGGAGTGATGGAAAAGGAGACATATGGAATTCATAATACTGTAGATACAGTGAATGTGATTATTAAAATGGTCTAAATTGATGTAGTTCTGGATTAGAGATGGGGTTTGTGTTTTCAGCATCATGAATCCTTGTACTTGATTTAATTTCCCTAGATGACCATGTGGTGGCAGTAGTGCAGTTAGAATGAAACGAGGTGGGAAACCATAGGAAATTGTTTTCAGTGATAATTTATGTCAGTGCTTGAATATGCATTAAAGACATGCTCTGGAACTTTGGTGACTAGTAAGTATTTTTTAAGCCTCCCACTGGGTAGTTCATACACTGATAATCTATGAGCAGAATTACTGTTTTACCTCAATTCGCCACTGTTTTTCTAGAAACGGTGCTGTGCCATTTCCCCTATGTGTTCCAGCCCTCTAGCAATTTGAGTTCAACCAATGAGCTTTAGTCTCACGCTCGATGTGTGACAGCAGATATCTGCACGTGACGTAGTATGCAATTTTTCGGGACCACCTTTGGCTTGTAAGTACTATCAGAACTACTGGCTAAAAAGTACCAGAGAATCCCTTTAAGATGTGAAATATGAAGAATTCATTGATGTTTTATTTTATTCACTGTAGAAATGTGTAAAAGTTTTTTAAAAGCTTTTAAAAAAGTTACTTTTTAAAAAGGCTTTATTTCTCCTTGTACAATCTGTGAAGACAGAAACACACAGTGACCAGGGAACACACTGACCTACGGCCAGCCTTACATACTGAAGCCCTAACCTTTAACCTAACGTTCAACTGGTTCAGATTTGGTGTTCAGCACAGGGATTGACCGGACTAAATGTGCTCCACTGACTACAAACATGACTAATCAAACATAGATGCAGTACACTCGTAGGGACAGTCGTACAGACATAGCTAGCCACACACAGATACTCTCTTTAGGACAGCCATACAAAGACACTCATGAAAGCCATTACATACATTGATGAGACAGTCGTACAGTAGAGACAGTCAATCTCTAAGAAATAGAGACAGCAATTCAGACACATACTAGAATGAGGCGTTTCTGTAAATATTAACTTCTGCATGCTGATTGGTCACTAGTGATAATGTTCTCTCGCCGTACCGTCTTTGTCAGGATCCGTACCATACACACACCTGATGCGGTAACCTAGACTACTCCAGTGTGAGTTTGGCTGGAGTGGATCATCTTCCTCTAGCACACAGAAGTCCTACAACCTCTGGATTCTCTGGGAATTTACAGACTGTGGCCATGATAAATGATGCATAATAACAAAACATAAGGCAATGTTTAGTCTCACTGACATATTTTAGAGACAGCCCTTCTGTCTCAGCTCCTCTAGGATCACCATGAGGGCAGATTCTTCCTCTTCAAGTAACCCAATGGCACCTAAACGTTATGCAGAGGTCCTTTTTGACTGTCACGTGAGGCAAGGTGTCCATGACAACAGTGTAACCATCATTATTTGAAGCTGATTCGTCACCGCTTTCCATAGTGTTTTTTTCAGTAGGAATTATAAAAGAAAAATAAATAATTTTTCAGAAACTTCAACAGGTTTTTGGTGTGGGTTTCACTCTAGCTTTTTGTATAAGGTGATTGGTTAAACTCAAACATTTTGACAGGTCTGATTTTGTGAACTGAAAGCTGAAATAGTTCAAGCCTCCAATCAAAGCGTACCGTAGTAAACTGAGGAAGCTCCTCTTTAGACAGGTGACCTTTGGCCTTTATGCAGAGAACACTTCAGTGGTAGAAACATTGACTTTCTATAGAAGGCAACCACTTCAGAGAACCTATTGTTTGGAGAATTGTTTCACTTTTAGATTGATACGAAAGGAACTAATATATACTCAGTTTGACAAAACATCAAATTAAGAGACACACAGAGGGGACTGAGCCTGGCTGAAACAGTAGTGAGCTCTCCACCTCTCCTTGTTTCTTCTCTCTTTCTGTTCTCTCGCTCTCATGTAGACATTCATCTTTGTGGTTTCAGTGATAGGACTGGTATGGTACTATGCTAGCACTCTCCGGCCATGCACGTACAGGTAGACACTCACATATAGACTCCTCTGCAGACTCACTCACATACAGACATCTAACTTGAAGCTAACGTTCTTTATAGTTTAATTCACCCTCCCTCTCTCCATCATCCCCCTCTGTCAATGGGGGGGATTTATGGTTATGGCCTTGTCAATCAAAGTACTCACTCCACCTCTTCAGCTCTACTCCACTGGCTTCTGAGAGCTGCTCTGAGGCACCTGATAGGCTAAATCCTTAGTGGGTGTGGCCTGTCCTGTACTCTTGGGCGTGTCATACATTGACCTCCCTGATTGCCCGCTGTCTGTTCTCGTGAGAAGGGAGGCGGGGCCACGGCCCATGAAGCTGGAGACTGTGGTTGGCTGGTTCAGTGTGGAGCTCCCTGATAGGTGGCTTGCAATGTCAATCATAATGGGCGTGGCATACTCTGCACCGGAGGCGGGCAGGGGTTGAGCGTAGGCATGGTAGATGTCTGTTGCCATGGGAGCGTCGTAGAGGTTAGGGTCCGTGTAGCCGGGGTCAGAACCTTCCTCTGGCTTGAAAGTTGACCTCTGACCTAGTGATGTCATGACACCGCTGACCAGGGGCTGGGCATACTCTAATGGAAGAGAGGGTGTGTTCAACATACAAACAACTGTGTGGCCGTGTCTGAATAACCATACATGCGAACTACATAGTATGCATTTTAACTATTCAAAAATAAAGGTTTATAGTATGTGAAATTTCAAGGATGCTTTAAATGCCAGGATGTTATACTAATTTTCAATTTTCTTCTAGGAGAATTCAGTGTGGACTTTTGAGGAAGAGAATAGTCTTTCCAGACTCGTGTGTCTGACAACAGCTGATAAGAAGATAAGGGGACGTTCTGTACCCAAAACAATTCTGCATTAGATTACACATTTTCAGGAGCCTAGTATGTTGTTTACTGCGTTCGTTTTTAATAAACGGAACGTTCTAAGTAGTATATAGTACAATTATTACACAGTATAGCGGTGTTTGAATACCCATACTAACATACTGTCTACGACATATTTAATGAGTATATACTACATACCATTAGTTCATTTTAGTATACTGTAAACGAACGGTATCATTTCAGTTGAGCATACTAGAGGTACGCTTGTCTAGCGGAAGTTGATGCTATTGCTAGCTTGTTAGCATAACAAATTACTATCTCGACATTTTACGACTTCGGGTGTGTTCGTAAATTCAATCTGGAGTCCCAGAGTGCAAGTTTCTCTCTTGGAGTGTTCAGAGAGTACAGTGGACGCTCTGGCCGAGGAGCAGGGTTGATCCGAGCGTTCTGACCATCATCACAATGGCAGTCAAGCACCCAAGCTAACTGGCTAGCTACTTCCAGACACAAATGAGAGAACACCTCACTCTAACCATTTTATCTGCCCTGGCAGAGCTGGTTAGGCTGTTTTCATGTTATTCAGCGTGTTGGTGACTAACTGTGCTGCTGGCAACAATTTTAATTATGTGATTTTGCCAACGTTTACCGACACCGGTCATATTCAACTGGTGTTGAGCGTTTGTAAATTCATCAGTTATTCTGCGCTCAGACGAGTCTGAAATCGGAGTAGATAGCCGGAGCGAATTTATGTCCATTGAGAACGCACAATGACTATACCACTTTGCTAAGAATGACGTGAATAATAAAGTCAATAAACAGTAGTTAGTTGGATAGCATATAGTTAATAAACTTGCAAGTTTGATGTATTAGTACCCAACTAACATTAGGTACCTAGCTAACATGGGTATCTACACTGTGGTGATATGCGGTTCATAAGGATAGCATAGCCAACTAATTGGCAGCCAACTTATTTGAAAGGTCCATTTTATCACATTGCTCAACATTGTCATAATTAGTTAAAGCAATGAATTTGTATCCGCTCGTCGGACTTCGGCTGAATATTTTCTTAAAATCTGAAAACATTGTGAAGCCAGGGCCATTTTCTGAAAAATTGCATTATGGGCCCTAAAAGCATGGCAATAGTGTCCACTGCTTGTATACCTTGTAGGTAGTATGACATCCGGGAACTTTTGGCATACTAACTATATCCATACTGTGACTAATAAGCATACTATATACTCGATTTACATCACAAATAGTATGGTTAGTGCGGTTACTATGAGTATTCGAACACAGCTTAAGTCTTTTTAGTAAGTAGTAGGCAAGACAGATTTGGGACACGGCCTTTGTATGTACCTGCGGGTTCGGCCCGTAGTCTGGCGGTGTTCCCTCTCACTCTGAGCCGGCCCACCTCACTGCTGCTGTAGCGGACTGACTCCTCCCCCTCCGCTATCTTGGATGGCAGGAACTGCTTCATACTCTTCCACCAGTCTGGACAGAGACACACGCAATAAACATCTAAACACATACACACACATACTGAGAGTGTTGTGTTTACCTGCACGGTCCCAGTGAGACAGGTCATAAGCTCCCTCTGAACTATTCTTCCTGAGGAGAAAGATGAAACAGAAAGAAATGTAACATGCTGACCACACCGCAAGCATTGCAAAATAAATGTACACTGTTAATGCGCTGCAAGTCTCGCCTCTCCCATCTCATTGGTTTTAGGAGCATATACCCACGTGGGTGATTGAAAGAAACTGAGGTCCACACCTTAAAGTTGGTTGCCAATAACCATATAAAGTCCACAGAAGAAGACTGAAGGAGGGATTACTAGAAACTAACTAGGCTTCCCCTTTTATCGGTGGATTCATTGTTGGAGTAGAGAACACACAATTGTGTGAATCAAAATGGGTCAAAATTCGACAAAGATCCAGAAAAAAAAGACTGTGCATTTCAGGTAAAATAACAACCCAAATGTTTATATCACAGGAGAAATTAGCTCGCAACAGTATGTGTTTTGACCTGACCTCAAATTAATATAGTTGGTTCAAAGTGTGTTTTCACACATCAACCTTCGTGTCCTGATCGTGTCTAGTGTGGATGGACAAAATCAACATGCGGGCAATGGTGCACGCGCCCGGCCTAGTCAGTGCCCGGCCTAGTCAGTACCCGGCCTAGTCAGTACCCGGCCTAGTCAGTGCCCGGCCTAGTCAGCATGTACGCGTGGTAGTTTGTTGGGAGCTACTGAGTGGATATCTGTTTAGTTGTTACTAGTTATAGTTCATCCTCACCTGTTCTTCCAGTGCCAGGCACAGACCGTGGTCAAGATGAGGGTGGTCAGAATCATGACCAACACCGGCACCAACACCGTTGCAAACGCCACGTCTACGACCACAACACAACCAGTGTGAACCAACCACAATCAACAACACAACTAGACATGGACTGTTTTCCCTTTCTCCTCTCGCTCACCGTTGATGATGCATGGAGGCATGGTGGTGTTTCTGATGTCAGGGGTGTGGGTGGTCCGGCCGTACATTGGGGGGGTGTCTGTGGCCACTGAGGGAGGGGGAGGCCGAGCGGGGTGGTATATCCGGGGCCTCGCTGTCCAATGGAAGAAGAGACAGAACGGTTAGGATCACATGACTCCAATAGAGTAGACTAATCTTTGTTATTCATTTTGCAGCACTTATAAAACACAATGAACACATGACAAATATAAGTTCCTACCAATGATCCTGCTACTTAGTTTAACAATGTTACCCAGCCTGTGCTTACGCTTGAAGTTTATATTGCCAAAACAGCAGATCATATTGAATGTTCAAATGGATTATATATATTATCTGTAAGAGATGGTCATCAGTGTCCTATCCACCCTGAAACAGTTTCCTCAGGAAGAACAGGCTCTTATTTCCCTTTGTTCAGATAGTATCCACATTGGCCTCAATAGGATCCCTCAACTCCAATAGCTAGGTTGCCATCCAATGAACAAGGTGCATAAAGATATCGGAATTCAGATATGACGTCATTGTTTTAGCACTATCCACAGAGTTATTAAACTACAGTGCGCGACATGGTTCAATGCACTGTTAATCAGCACAATCAAATGTTGGGTTTCTTCAAATTGCTGGCTCCTTAAAGCTAAAATTGAGATCATGTATACATGTATACTGTGCTAATGACGATTTTAAAAAAGCATTAACGAAGAGCAATGTACAATACGGCGAACTTAGCAAACAAGGTATTTGTGGTACGTACATGGTATTTGTGGTAAGTACATGGTATTTGTGGTACGTACATGGTATTTGTGGTAAGTACATGGTATTTGTGGTACTTACATGGTATTTGTGGTACTTACATGGTATTTGTGGTACTTACATGGTATTTGTGGTAAGTACATGGTATTTGTGGTACGTACATGGTATTTGTGGTACGTACATGGTATTTGTGGTACGTACATGGTATTTGTGGTACGTACATGGTATTTGTGGTAAGTACATGGTATTTGTGGTACGTACATGGTATTTGTGGTACGTACATGGGGCTGCCATCTTTATGCACCTCTCCACTATCGGCGACAGATTTATATGCGAATATTCGAAAATAAAATATGCTAATTTTCCCACCAAACTGGCTTGTTGCAGATAAAAATCTGTGAGTGATGTAGTGCACACACTTCAGTTTACATGTACTGATTAAACATGTAAAGTTCAATGTGTTTCCATCGCATTTTCAACTCTACCGAGAGTTAGACTGTTGTGTTAAATAACAAAATGTACCTACTCTGGTCAAGGCACATGTGCTCTAGCCAACAGCTGGCAGATGAGGGTAGTCTGTGAGGGTAGTCTGTGAGGGTAGTCTGTGAGGGTAGGCTATGAGGGTAGGCTAGTCTACATGATGACATTTTTATGGATAAGAGCCAGAATATTCTTATTTGTCAAACGGCAGTCGAGCGTCGATCATCATGTCACCAGAATCAGACCCTCAATATTTATTGGAAAGAGGAGCATAAAGATCACCACCCTGTGAAGTTCATCATGAGTTATATCATCTGTAGCCTAATAACCTGCATGGTTTCCCAAGTCATAGTGGGAGGACCACACACCGTGTCATCGCGTGACTTCAAGTTTACTTCAATATGATTATTATGGTTATTATATCAATATTTCCACCACCATTTCTGTAATGAATACTCGGGGAGAAAAAGGTGTAGATTCACACGCAGAGTGCGGCAGGTGTTTATTGCACCTTCGCAGAAGGTCATAAACAGGTAGGCAAACAGGCAGGTGACTCAACTAGAACTGAAGGCTATAATTGGTTCTCAAAAACGGGCTAGGGAAAGGCTGAGTAGAGTCAAAACAAACAATACCTCACAAAGGCACAAACAGAATGAACTGAACTAAATAAGGAGCTGATGAGACCAGGTGAGTAACTAACACAGGTGAAATCAATGAACAAGAATTAGACAGGGCTATGTTCAAGAACACAACAAAACAGAACACAAGGTTGACTAAGAACATAAATACAGAACCTTACAATTTCTTAAATAATTCATTTTACCAACACAAAAAGATCCCACCATGTCGATTGAACAAATTAACTGTTGACATTTAGAAATTTGTACTGAAACTTCCTGCTCCTATCACAGCTCCCATTAATTTCTTCATAAGGTATGACCTTACTCGCATAAAAACTGGATGGAAACGTGGTTAGTGACACACAATGGTAAAATAATTGAAAGTCACTGATTGGCTACAAAGTCAAAACATCTGCATGTGATTGGCTGGTTTGGTTACCTTGATGGAACTGGCATCCGAGCAGCTCAAACTTGAGGGCAATTCGCTGGTGCCACTGGGTGGGGCTTATCCTCACATACCGCGCCTCGATTGGTGGGATGAAGTTATTGCGCACCTCCTGGAGGTAATTGGTGTTCCCTTTAAAAATCTATCAGGAAACAGAAACAGACTTCTGTAGCAATAGCTAATGGGGTTCCTAATAATATACTACACTGAAGCTATGTTTCCAAATTATATCTCATGTTATCTTGCCTGTGCCTACTGCCAACAGGTCTACTGTATTGTACATTTTATGTATGGTGTATAACAAATGTTTGATTGCTGCCTTCTTGGGACAAGTCTCTTGTAAAATAGATTTTCACTAGTATAAGTAAGGATAAAAAAAACTGATTACAGAGCCTGACCAGCACAAGCACTCAATCAATCTCCATCCATCTTTAATGAGCTGCTGTCCTGACTGAGTCTGACTGACCACAGCACTTAACAACCACAGTCAGCTCTCATGTTTCCTGCCATAAACAACCACAATCAATTACTGATGCCACAGAAACAAATGACTCCATCTTGCACTCCCGTATTTTGTCTAAAGAGGCTTTCTCTCTCCTTGAACAGTCAAAATCATGTTTTCCATGAAATTTGATATTTGAAGGAAACGGGATCAAAGTATGACGACCAAAGTATGAAAAATGACTTGCCTCTACAATGATAAAGTTTATCACAAAGTTACTGGTCCTCCCCTCCATGTCAAATACTTGGATTAATGATTAAGGGGACACCTTAAACTCTCATTTTAATACACCAAAGGTAACATGATATTCTCTAACCTCTAACCTTAAATAAGTACTGCCTTGTAACCAACATTGGAGAAGGCGTTTCCAGACGGGCGTGGTTTATATAGCTAGATAGCTACTCTACTGGTGCTAAGATACTTAAATGTTTCCCCTTTCATCTGTGCCTGGTGCTAGCTAGTTACTGGCTAGCTAGGTCTTAATCTGTGCCTGGTGCTAGCTAGTTACTGGCTAGCTAGGTCTTAATCTGTGCCTGGTGCTAGCTAGTTACTGGCTAGCTAGGTCTTCATCTGTGTCTGGTGCTAGCTAGATATTGGCTAGCTAGGTCTTCATCTGTGTCTGGTGCTAGCTAGGTATTAATCTGTGCCTGGTGCTAGCTAGTTATTGGCTAGCTAGGTCTTCATCTGTGTCTGGTGCTAGCTAGTTACTGGCTAGCTAGGTCTTAATCTGTGCCTGGTGCTAGCTAGTTACTGGCTAGCTAGGTTTTCAGTCAGCATGGAACAAAAGGGGGGGAAGGGTCCTTCAATACTCCCACTCAGTTGTCAACACATCCGTCAGTGCTGAACCGATTCACAAGAGAATAAAAACTAGATAATTGATGCAATTTCAATGTTGTTTGAGTTGCTTTGTGTATCACTAAACTAGCTTGAGATGATTTTTCTGCAACACTGCTCACTGCATCCAAGTTGCTTGACATAGGCGTTGGAAAGAGCTGTCAGTCAAGGCCAGCTCATGAATATAAACTCCCCGCCCACTTAGCCTGTCTTTTCAAACATCCTGGTAGTTAGCCATGGGGGGAAAAGTACTTTTCAAAATGACTATTCAGGACCTTTAAGGTTATTGATGAGAGGGATATTTTCATCACCTTGTCCTGGGTAGCATCTGCCTCCCGATAGATGTTCCAGTGCTGTCCGTCATTGCTGTAGAGGACCCGATAGGCTGACACGTAGAACTGGTACTCCAGTAGGGAGGAGCCTGTAGTGGTGATGCCTGTGATCCTCTTCTCCTTCTTCAGATCCACCTGTAGCCACTGCTGCTGGTTGCTGTGAGCCGACGCCCAGGGAAGCCCCGCCCCATTAAGGCGGGCCCCGGTTGGGCCCCACTCACTGGGTTTGCCAATCACGTCACTCCATTCCCACACCGAGGAAGCAAAGAGCTGTGAGTCCCTAACAACGCCCGATTCTAGACCTAGTGTCCCATAGCAACCTGAGAGAGAGAGAAACTGTGAGTCTGTATTAAAGTGGGAGGACACATGGCTGTTTTGGATATTGTAGAAGTGATTGTGGTGGCAGGTGTAGTTGAAAAGGATACAGAAGCATGTGTGGCTATGGTGGTTGTGGTATTATGGTCTGTTTTTGTATATTGTAGCTGATTGAACTCACCACTGGTCTTGAAAGTGAAGAGGCTGTTTGACAAGGGACCACTGGAGAGAGATCGACATAATGATGGAGAGAGATGGAAAGGGAAGAGAATGCAGATGTATTCTCCCAGACAGACAGGAGTACTTACACAGTGGAGGAGACGTTGTTAGCCAGCGAGCCATCGTAGTGAGGGATGCCCTTACTGTTGACCACACTGATCTGACCGCCCACAGAGTTAGACACCACACCTGCATGGATGGCTGCTAGACACACTGGAGACGACTGAGGGAGGGGAAGGAGATATTGATTATGATCCATTCATGACTGTTTGGAAGATGTACATTTAGATGTATGACCATCTTCATAAAATGACTGCTATGTCAATTGAATCCCTGCTGTTGCAGAGAAGGGGTTAGAACAGGAAGAGAGAGAGAAGATCGTGAGAGAGGTAGATACGAGAGTGAAAGAGGTAGAGAGAAAGGAGAGAGAAGAATGGACAGAGGAAGGGAGCAGTGTGTCGGTGGTTGTGATTATTCCACTGTCAGCTGAGAGGCCATATATCCCAGTGAGGGACAGCAATGGGTCGGATAAAGTTTCAGTGAGATAGATCACAGAGGACAGCTCTCAGCCCACAGCCCCACAGATAACAGGAGATAAGTCAGCATGACGACATCACTTCCTGGCAGGGGGAACACTGAGTGGCATGAAGAAAAGAACGCTGATCCAAGGTCTGTTTCAACTCTTTAGAAATGCTTCCTTCCCTCCTTCCGTCAATTAATCTTATATTAAAATCACTGAAAAAAGTTGGATTGTTGAAACTCTTTCCTTATTTCTCTTTAGTAAACCCTTAGCATTCCAGTAACTGACTCACTAATTTGCTGACATCATAAAATGGATCCATTCATGCATATATTAGCAAAACACACACACACATGTACGCACACACTAGTGAACACACACTTAGTGAGACCAGTTCCCAGCAGTGGGCAGCTAGCTGGGTGAGTGAAGTGGGAAGTGGGATGGTTTTATACACTCACTGTCAGATGATAAAGATACACACACACACAAACTGACTTTAACCACATAGTTGAGGCACCCACAACACCTGCCCTCTCAGCTCTAAAACATCCCAGTAACATACACCACATCCGAAGCAGCACCCCACCAAACCACTACACCAAATACACTGCACTAAACCACCCCACCCAGCCACTTGGAGCACAGACCACTTACACACACACAATGCATACACACACACACACACACACACACACACACACACACACACACACACACACACACACACACACACACACACACACACACTCCCTCATTACAACACATCATAAACCAACCCAAAGGGGTAGAACTAGAGAGGGACAAATTCCGACTGAGAAAGTTGACAGAGAGTGTGACCAAGTAAAGGAGAGGTGTAAAGATAGAGGGACTGGGTGAGGTGCACTGACTTGAGGTGTGATCTAGAGGTCTCCATGGGTCCAAAAAGTTGGACTCGTTCTAAAATGAATCCGTGGCTTTCCCACCCGGCCCGATATTACAGACTACAAAGGGAAGCACAGCCGAGAGCTGCCCAGTGACACAAGCCTACCAGACTAGCTAAATAACTTCTATGCTCGCTTCGAGGCAAGCAACACTGAAACATGCACAAGAGCATCAGCTGTTCCGGACGACTGTGTGATCATTCTATCCGCAGCCGATGTGAGTAAGACCTTTAAACAGGTCAACATTCAGACGGATTGACAGGATGTGTACTCCCAAGCATGCGCTGACAAACTGGCAAGTGTCTTCACTGACATTTTCAACCTCTCCCTGTCCGAGTCTGTAAAATCAACATGTTTTAAGAAGACCACCATAGTCCCTGTGCCCAAGAACACCAAGGTAACATGCCTAAATGACTACAGACTGTAGCAATCACGTCTGTAGCCATGAAGCGCTTTGAAAGGCTGGTCATGGCTCACATCAACATCATTATCCCAGAAACCCTAGCCCTACTCCAATTTGCATACCGCACTCCACACTGCCCTTTCCCACCTGGACAAAAGGAACACCTATGTGAGAATACTATTCATTGACAACAGCTCAGAATTCAACACCATAGTGCCCTCAAAGCTCATCACTAAGCTAAGGACCCTGGAACTAAACACCTCCCTCGGCAACTGGATCCTGGACTTCCTGACGGGTCACCCCCAGGTGGTGAGGGTAGGTAACAATACATCTGCCACGCTGATCCTCAACACGGGGGCCCCCTCGGGTGTGTGTGCTCAGTCCCCTCCTGTACTCCCTGTTCACTCATGATTGCACAGCCAGGCACGAATCCAACACCATCATTAAGTTTGCCGATGACAACAGTGGTAGGCCTGATCACCAACAATGACGAGACAGCCTATAGGGAGGAGGTCAGAGACCTGACCGTGTGGTGCAAGGACAACAACCTCTCCCTCAATGTGACCAAGAAAAAGGAGATGATTGCGGGTTAAAGGAAAAGGAGGACCGAGCACGCCCCCATTCCCCCATTGACAGGGCTGTAGTGGAGCAGGTTGAGAGCTTCAAGTTCCTTGGCGTCCAAGCACACCAAGACAGTCGTGAAGAGGGCACGACAAAGCCTATTCCCCCTCAGGAGACTGAGAAGATTTGGTATGGGTCCTCAGATCCTCAAAAGGTTCTACAGCTGCACCATCGAGAGCATCACTGCCTGGAATTGCAACTGCTCAGCCTCTGACCGCAAGGCACTACAGAGGGTAGTGTGTATGGCCCAGTACATCACCGGGCCAAGCTTCCTGCCATCCAGGACCTCTATACCAGGCGGTGTCAGAGGAAGGCCCTAAAAATTGTCAAAGGCTCCAGCCACCCAGGTCTTTGTTCCCAACAGGCTTCTAAACAGCTTCTACCCCCAAGCCATAAGACTCCTGAACATTTAATAAAATGGCTACCCGGACTATTTGCATTGCCTCACCTCCCCCTTTTATGCTGCTGCTACTGCTCTCTGTTATTATCTATGCATATTCACTTTAAAAACTCTACCTACATGTACATATAACCTCAATTACCTCGACTAACCGGTGTCCCCGCACATTGACTCTGTACCGGTACCCCCTGTATATAGCCTCGCTATTGTTATTTTACTGCTGCTCTTTAATTATTTGTAACTTTTATTTCTTACATTCTTTTGGGCATTTTCTTAAAACTGCATTGTTGGTTAAGGGCTTGTATAAATAAGCATTTCACTGTAAGGTCTACACCTGTTGTAATAGGCGCATGTGACAAATACAATTTGGTTTGATATGGATTAGAGGTCAACCGATTAATCGGAATGGCCGATTAATTCGGGCCGATTTCAAGTTTTCATAACAATCGGAAATCTGTATATTTGGACACCGTTTTGGCCCATTTTTTTTACACCTTTATTTAACTAGGCAAGTCATTTAAGAACACATTCTGCCTTGTTCAGGGGCAGAATGACAGATTTTTTACCTTGTCAGCTCTGGCGATTCAATCTTGCAACCTTACAGTTAACTAGTCCAATGCCCTAACCACCTGCCTCTCATTGCACTCCACGAGGAGCCTGCCTGTTACGCGAATGCAGTAAGAAGCCAAGGTAAGTTGCTAGCTAGCATTAAACTTATCTTATAAAAAACAATCAACCAATCAATCATAACCACTAGTTAACTACACATGGTTGATGATATTACTAGTTTATCTAGCGTGTCCTGCGTTGCATATAATCGATGCGGTGCGCATTCACGAAAAAGGACTGTCATTGCTCCAACATGTACCTAACCATAAACATCAATGTCTTTCTTAAAATCAATACACAAGTATATATTTTTAAACCTGATATTTAGTTCATATTGCCTGCTAACATGAATTTCTTTTAACTAGGTAAATTGTGTCACTTCTCTTGCGTTATGTGCAACAGAGTCTTGGTATATGCAGCAGTTTGGGCCGCCTGCCTCGTTGCGAACTGTGTGAAGACTATTTCTACCTAACAAAGACAGCCAACTTCGCCAAACGGGGGATGATTTAACAAAAGCGCATTTGCGAAAAAAGCACAATCGTTGCACGACTGTAACTAACCATAAACACCAATGCCTTTCTTAAAATCAATACACAGAAGTATATATTTTTAAACCTGCATATTTAGCTAAAAGAAATCCAGGTTAGCAGGCAATATTAACCAGGTGAAATTGTGTCACTTCTCTTGCGTTCATTGCACGCAGAGTCAGGCTATATGCAACAGTTTGGGCCGCCTGGCTCGTTGCGAACTAATTTGCCAGAATTTTACGTAATTATGACATAACATTGAAGGTTGTACAATGTAACAGCAATATTTAGACTTAGGGATGCCACCCGTTAGATAAAATAAGGAACGGTTCCGTATTTCACTGAAATAATAAGTTTTGTTTTCGAAATGATACTTTCCGGATTCGACCATATTAATGACCAAAGGCTCGTATTTCTGTGTGTTATTATGTTATAATTAAGTCTATGATTTGATACTGGATAGAGCAGTCTGACTGAGCGGTGGTAGGCAGCAGCAGGATCGTAAGTATTCATTCAAACAGCACTTTCGTGCGTTTTGCCTGCAGCTCTTTGCAATGCTTCAAGTATTGAGCTGTTTATGACTTCAAGCCTATCAACTCCCGAGATTAGGCTGGTGTAACCGATGTGAAATGGCTAGGTAGTTAGCAGGGGGCGCGCTAATAGCGTTTCAAACGTCAGTCACTCTGAGACTTGGAGTAGTTGTTCCCCTTGCTCTGCAAGGGCCGTGGATTTTGTGGAGCGATGGGTAACGATGCTTCGAGGGTGGCTGTTGTCGATGTGTTCCTGGTTCGAGCCCAGGTAGGGGCGAGGAGAGGGACAGAAGCTATACTGTTACACTGGCAATACTAAAGTGCCTATAAGAAAATCCAATAGTCAAAGGTATATGAAATACAAATGGTATAGAGAGACAGTCCGATAAATACTATATTAAACTACAACCTAAAACCTCTTACCTTGGAATATTGAAGTCTTATGTTAAAAGGAACTACCTGCTTTCATATGTTCACATGTTCTGAGCAAGGAACCTTGAAATATTGAAGTCTCATGTTAAAAGGAATCACCAGCTTTCATATGTTCTCATGTTCTGAGCAAGGAACTTAAACATGAGCTTTTTTACATGGCACATATTGCACTTTTACTTTCTTCTCCAACACTTTGTTTTTGCATTATTTAAACCAAATTGATCATGGTTCATTATTTATTTGAGGCTATATTGATGTTTATTGATGTATTATACTAAGTTAAAATAAGTGTTCATTCAGTATTGTTGTAATTGTCATTATTACAAATAAATAAATTAAAATAAAAATAAATTGACCGATTTTAATCAGTATCGGCTTTTTTTAAAGGTCCTCCAATAATTGGTATCGGCGTTGAAAAATCATAATCGGTTGACCTCTAATATGGATAAATACATATTCTAAAAAAACAGAGAACCGTTCCGAATGGACCCGAGGACAGTCCGACCCGTTCCGAAAAAGACTGTGGAAAAGAGACCCAAACAGTCTGTTTATAGTGAGTCTGTCTATTGTTTAATTAGTTTTTTTACTTTCCTAAAACAGTAATTGTCTACCTCACGGTTCAGCTGTCAGAGATTTGAGGGCTAAATGCATGCATATAGGCACAGGCCTAGGTGTCCACTGTATAATATTCATATAAAAAGATATATATTAAAGCAGACAAGCTTAGGCCTAGTCCTAGAGAGACCGAGATAAAGACTGCGCCAGGTTCCCGACATTGACATGGATTTCTGTCATCTCTGCCAAAGGTGCTTCAACAAAGTACTGAGTAAAGAGTCTGAATAATTATGTAAATGTGATATTTACGTTTTTATTTTATTTTTACATTTACTAAAATGTCTAAATAACCGTTTTTGCTTTGTCATTATGAGGTATTGTTTGTAGATTGATGAGGAATAAAACAACATTTTAGAATAAGGCTGTAACATAACAAAAAGTCAAGAGGTCTGAATACTTTCCAAATGCACTGTATATCAGACCTGACCAAGATCCGAGAGAAAAGTTTGAATTTAGGACCCGGACCCGCTCTGGTCCCAGGTCGGATCTCATGGTTTTGTGCCTGTTGGACCTGTAAAGAGCTCTAGTCTGGTCCAATGAGCAACACTCCATGGCAACTAATGTCAGACTGACTCTAGGTGTAATGGTTGTAACCCCTTACATCTCTGTTTGGCTGAACATGGAAAACCAGGGATCCTTTTCTGCCATGTAATCTACAACACCGCCTACACAAGCTCACAAACACCACCAGTCAAAACAGACACACACACATACACACACCACAAGCTCACAAACACCAGCCACAACACACACACCACCATTCACAAACAAACACACACACCAGTCCGCTCAGCACCCTTCTCCAGCTGGGCTGAATTAGCAGACCGTTCCTTCGGCCAAACAATTAGCTCACCTCCCTACAACCCCTTTCCCTCCCCTGTGCATTGGAGACACACACACACACACACACACACACACACACACACCCTTCCGCTCTACCGTGCCTCTGAGCCACCCCTGGGCCTCCCCTCATCAATAACACCCTCAATCTAGCCCTCCCTCCCTTCATTCCCAACCCCATGGGCCCTCTGACCCACCCAGGTATGAGGTCATCAGCCAGAGACTACCTCAGCCCCAATGACCTCAGACACAGTCGGGGCATTGTGAGGTCATCAGCCTGGGACGTGCCTACATACCGCTGAGAGAGAGGCCCTGTTTACATAGTCCTCAGAGAGAGGAGACAGAGACAGAGAGAGATAGAGAGATAGAAAAGAGACAGGATGAAAGTTGGGAAGAGAGAGAGTAAACCGATAGAAAGAGAGAGTAAAAGAGATATAGGACAAGAAAGAGAAGGGAACATGACCATGAAGTGAGTCATGGCTCTGTGGCCAGTTAGTTCCTGTGGGGTAGAGGTGCTGGTGGGTACAGAGGGATCAGCAGGATAGACAAACTTGGTGTGTGTGGGGGTGGAAGGGTGTGCACACCACAATGACTGGGACACGCAGACTGCCACACACACACAGACATACACTGGCGCCTGTACACACATGCAGGCCCACAGACACACACTCACACAGGCACCTAGATTTGCGCATACACACACACACACACACACACACACACACACACACACACACACACACACACACACACCCTTATCTGTGTAATGTGCATATACTCACATCTCTGTAGCCGTGGGGTATGGTCCCAGAGATCTCCCCAACAGACGTCAGGCATCCTGCTGGACAGTATCTAGTGAACTCTGCCTCAGTGAAGTGGATTCCTTTGTCTAGACAGGTGATCAGATCTACAAAGACATACACACAGATCACATTAACTCAGCTCTCGCTCTGTACTACACCCTGTCTAGGTACACACACACACACACACACACACACACACACACACACACACACACACACACACAAGTACAACAGATACACACGGACTACAGATACACACGGACAGACACATATGGGCACACAAGTACGCACGGACACACACACACTAAGGGGATAACATTCTAGACAACCACTGAGGGGATGACCACAAGGTTAGAAAACCCATCCATTCACTGAGGGTGACAAATGGTTGGTTTGGCCACACTGGACTGTGGGGGATATTGGTCATGTCTGGTCAGGTCATGACCACATGATCAAGTAGTGATTCAACCTGATGTGTAACCAAAGCAACAACCAGTCACCAAAGACAGCATTGGTTCTGACGATCATCGGATGTGGCAGGGATTGCAAACTATCACGGATTCAAAGGGAAACCCAGCCACGAGTTGCCCAGTGATGTGAGCCTACCAGACAAGCTAAATGCCTTCTATGCCCAATGCCTTCTACGCTCGCTTCGAGGCAAGCAACACTGAACCATGCATGAGAGCACCAGCTGTTCTGGACGACTGAGTGAACTTGCTCTCCGTAGCCAATGTGTGTAGGACCTTTAAACAGGTTAACATTCACAAGGCCAGGGGGCCAGACGGATTACGAGGACAGGTACTCCGAGCATACGCTGACCAGGTGGAAATTGTTTTCAATTACATTTTCAACTTTCTCCCTGACCCAGTCTGTAATATCTACATGTTTCAAGCAGTGCACGAGAACACCAAGGCAACCTGTCTAAATGACTATTGCCTCGTAGAACTCACATCTGCAGCCATGAAATGATTTTAAAAGGCTGGTCATGGCACACATTACCACCATCATCCCAGACACACTGGACACACTCCAATTCGTTTACCGCCCCAACAGATCCACAGATGACGCAATCTCTATTACACTCCACACTGCCCTATCCCACCTGGACAAGAGGAACACCTATGTGACAATGCTGTTAATTGACTACAGTTCAGTGTTCAACACCATAGTGCCCTCAAATGTTATGACTAAGCTCAGGACCCTGGGACTGAACACATCCCTTTGCAACTGGATCCTGGACTTCCTGACGGTCCGTCCCCAGGGGGTGAGGGTAGGCAACAGCACATTCACCAGGCTGACCCTCAACACGGGGTCCCTTCCTGTACTCCCTTCTCACCCACGACTGCGTGGGCATGCACTCCTCCAACACCATCGTAAGTTTGCTGACGACACAAAAGTGGTAGGCCTGGTCACCAACCACAATGAGACAGCCTATAAGGAGGAGGTCAGTGACCTGGCAGTGTGGTTCCAGGACCCAACCTCTCCCTCAACGTCAGCAAGACAAAGGAGCTGATCGTGGATTACAGGAAATGGCGGGCCGAGCACGCCCTCATCCACATCGGCGGGGCTGTAGTGGAGCGGGTCGAGAGGTTCAAGTTCCTCAGTGTCCACATCACTAAGGAACTAACATAGAAGAAGGCACGACAATGCCTCTTCCGCCTCAGTTGGCTGAAAATTATTTTTAATCCTGACATAGCTATACAGCTGCACCATTGAGAGCATCTTGACTGGCTGCATCACCGCTTGGTAAGGAAACTGCTTGGCATCCGACCGCAAGTTGCTACAGAGGGTATTGCATATGACCCAGTAGATCACTGGGGCCGAGCTCCCTGTCATTCAGGACCTTTATAGATGTTCGCTCTGCTACTGCACTGCAAGCTGTACCGATGCTCTAAGTCTGGAACCAATAGGACCCTGAACAGCTGCTACCTCCAAGCCATAAGACTGCTAAATAGTTAGTCTGGGTATCTATTTGGTTAACTATTTAACTATCTGCAATGACCCCCCCCTTTTGCACTAACTCTTAACTCATCACATACACTGCTGCTACTGCTTATTATCTATCCTGTTGCCTCGTCACTTTACCCCTACCTACAGTGCCTTGCGAAAGTATTCGGCCCCCTTGAACTTTGCGACCTTTTGCCACATTTCAGGCTTCAAACATAAAGATATAAAACTGTATTTTTTTGTGAAGAATCAACAACAAGTGGGACACAATCATGAAGTGGAACGACATTTATTGGATATTTCAAACTTTTTTAACAAATCAAAAACGGAAAAATTGGGCGTGCAAAATTATTCAGCCCCCTGTAGGAGACTCCCCAAACATATGGAAGAAGGTACTCTGGTCAGATGAGACTAAAATTGAGCATTTTGGCCATCAAGGAAAACGCTATGTCCGGCGCAAACCCAACATCTCCCATCACCCCGAGAATACCATCCCCACAGTGAAGCACGGTGGTGGCAACATCATGCTTTGGGGATGTTTTTCCATCGGCAGGGACTGAGAAACTGAGAATTGGGACAGAGGTTCACCTTCCATCAGGACAATGCATAATGCTAAAGCAACGCTTGAGAGGTTTAAGGGGAAACATTTAAATGTCTTGGAATGGCCTAGTCAAAGCCCAGACCTCAATCCAATTGAGAATCTGTGGTATGAATTAAAGATTGCTGTACACCAGCGGAACCCATTCAACTAAACAATATCATAACCGCCATCGATAAAAGACAGTACTGTGCAGCCGTCTTCATCGACCTGGCCAAGGCTTTCGACTCTGTCAATCACCATATTCTTATCGGCAGACTCAGTAGCCTCAGTTTTTCTAATGACTGCCTTGCCTGGTTCACCAACTACTTTGCAGACAGAGTTCAGTGTGTCAAATCGGAGGGCATGTTGTCTGGTCCTCTGGCAGTCTATGGGGGTGCCACAGGGTTCAATTCTCGGGCCGACTCTTTTCTCTGTATATATCAATGATGTTGCTCTTGCTGCGGGCGATTCCCTGATCCACCTCTACACAGACGACACCATTCTGTATACTTCTGGCTCTTCCTTGGACACTGTGCTATCTAACCTCCAAACGAGCTTCAATGCCATACAACACTCCTTCCGTGGCCTCCAACTGCTCTTAAACGCTAGTAAAACCAAATGCATGCTTTTCAACCGTTCGCTGCCTGCACCCGCACGCCCGACTAGCATCACTACCCTGGATGGTTCCGACCTAGAATATGTGGACTGTAGCCAACCCCCAATAAGTACCTTGGTGTCTGGCTAGACTGTAAACTCTCCTTCCAGACTCATATCAAACATCTCCAATCTAAAATCAAATCTAGAGTCGGCTTTCTATTCCGCAACAAAGCCTCCTTCACTCACGCCGCCAAACTTACCCTAGTAAAACTGACTATCCTTCCGATCCTCGACTTCGGCGATGTCATCTACAAAATAGCTTCCAATACTCTACTCAGCAAACTGGATGCAGTTTATCACAGTGCCATCCGTTTTGTTACTAAAGCACCTTATACCACCCACCACTGCGACCTGTATGCTCTAGTCGGCTGGCCCTCGCTACATATTCGTCGCCAGACCCACTGGCTCCAGGTCATCTACAAGTCCACGCTAGGTAAAGCTCCGCCTTATCTCAGTTCACTGGTCATGATGGCAACACCCACCCGTAGCACGCGCTCCAGCAGGTGTATCTCACTGATCATCCCTAAAGCCAACACCTCATTTGGCCGCCTTTCCTGCCAGTTCTCTGCTGCCTGTGACTGGAACGAATTGCAAAAATCGCTGAAGTTGGAGACTTTTATCTCCCTCACCAACTTCAAACATCTGCTATCTGAGCAGCTAACCGATCGCTGCAGCTGTACATAGTCCATCGGTAAATAGCCCACCCAATTTACCTACCTCATCCCCATACTGTTTATATTTATTTACTTTTCTGCACACCAGTATCTCTACCTGCACATGACCATCTGATCATTTATCACTCCAGTGTTAATCTGCAAAATTGTAATTATCCGCCTACCTCCTCATGCCTTTTGCACACAATGTATATATGGCTTGTTTATTGTTTACTCCATGTGTAACTCGGTGTTGTCTGTTTACACTGTTTACACTGCTATGCTTTATCCTGGCCAGGTCGCAGTTGTAAATGAGAACTTGTTCTCAACTAGCCTACCTTGTTAAATAAAGGTGAAATAAAAAAAATGTTTTTAAAAAACTTGAAGGAGCTGGAGCACTTTTGCCTTGAAGAATGGGCAAAAATCCCAGTGGCTAAATGTGCCAAGCTTATAGAGACATTCCCCAAGACACTTGCAGCTGTAATTGCTGCAAAAGGTGGTTCTACAAAGTATTGACTTTAGGGGGGTGAATAGTTATGCACGCTCAAGTTCTGTTTTTTTGTCTTATTTCGTGTTTGTTTCACACGAACAAATACTTAGCATCTTCAAAGTGGTAGGCATGTTGTATAAATCAAATGATCCAAAACCCCCAAAAAACTATTTTAATTCTAGGTTGTAAGGCAACCAAATAGGAACAATTCCAGGGGGGGTGAATACTTTGGCAAGCCACTGTATCTCCATTGCCTCGTACCCCTGCACATCAACTCAATACTGCTACCCCGTGTATATACTGTAGCCATGTTATCATTACTCTTTGTGTATTTATTCCTTGTGTTATTAATTTTCTCTCTGCATTGTTGGGAAGGGCCCTTCAGTAAGCATTTCACTGTTACAAGGCATTTGACAAATACAATTTGATTTAGAGCAGAGTGGCTGTTCAAACTGCTAACCACCATCCCATCACACACACACACACACACCCCTCCCCCTCTAAAAACAGATGAGTCCCTTTCTTGATTCAAATCAAATGTTATTTGTCACATGTGTCGAATACAACACTTACAGTGAAATGCTTATTTACAAGCCCATAACCAACAATGTAGTTTTAAGAAAATACATAAAAAAGTAAGAGATAAAAATAACAAATAATTAAAGAGCAGCAATAAAATATCAATATCGGGGCTATATACAGGGGGTACCGGTACAGAGGGGGCTATATACAGGGGGTACCGGTACAGAGGGGGCTATATACAGGGGGTACCGGTACAGAGGGGGCTATATACAGGGGGTACCGGTACAGAGGGGGCTATATACAGGGGGTACCGGTACAGAGGGGGCTATATACAGGGGGTACCGGTACAGAGGGGGCTATATACAGGGGGTACCGGTACAGAGGGGGCTATATACAGGGGGTACCGGTACAGAGGGGGCTATATACAGGGGGTACCGGTACAGAGGGGGCTATATACAGGGGGTACCGGTACAGAGGGGGCTATATATACAGGGGGTACCGGTACAGAGGGGGCTATATATACAGGGGGTACCGGTACAGAGGGGGCTATATATACAGGGGGTACCGGTACAGAGGGGGCTATATATACAGGGGGTACCGGTACAGAGGGGGCTATATATACAGGGGGTACCGGTACAGAGGGGGCTATATACAGGGGGTACCGGTACAGAGGGGGCTATATATACAGGGGGGTACCGGTACAGAGGGGGCTATATATACAGGGGGTACCGGTACAGAGTCAAATGATATATATATATTTTGCTTTGCTTGCCTTTCCTATACTGGTGAGCCAGCATGCAGGCCCAGGAATTGTGAAGGCAGGGACAGACCGGTAGGTTTATCAAGCATCTGCCGGACTAAAATGTAGATGGATGGGTGTTACACCGGAACTAGTACACTACAACTGGGGAGTATGGGGACATCATTAAGTGTGACACAAGATGTACCATGTATGAAATGATAATGGCGAAGTAAACATTGGACATTTACACCGGCAGTAACGTTGTCAGACTCCCTTATTTCGCCCACGCACCTCTGATCAAAGTGCCACTCGTAATTTGCAAACCGAGTGAAAACTGCAAACCGATTCTACATGTAAAAGCGGTCGAAAATGACTTCCATCAGTCGGTTGGTCACTTAAATGGCTATTCTAGGTAGATAGGCTTGGCCTGCCCTGCTAGGTGGCTCTGCTAAACCAAGAGGATGATGAGTAGGCCAGGTCTACATTAGCTCAGTACTGCCTGTATACTGGAGCTCACAGTGATGTTGTCTCAATATAACACTTTCTGACGTGCGAATGAGCAATAACAAATGAATCTGTCTTTCACCCCATCTCTTTCCGTCTCTTCAGTAATTTGATATCCTTCTTTCAGAGTATAGGAATAAAAAATAAACTTGGGCAGGATCAATCTCCAACCCCCCCCCCCCCCCTCTCTCTTTCTCCCTCTCTTCTTTGTCTCTTCAATTCAAATGGACTCCTCCCTTCTCCCACCTTTCTCTCTCTCTCCCTTATCTCCATCACCCTGCTTCCCCCTTTAGTCTCCTCCATCTTCCTTTCCTGTCAATCCCCTCTATCTCTCCTTCTCATCTGTCTCTTCCCTCCCCACAGTACTCCAGGGAGACTGGTGATGTAGACAGACTCCTGACGCAACAGAAGTGTGATCACACACGCTGGATCTGCACTGCCCTAATGGCTCTCAGCACACACACACACACACACACACACACCGGCTCTTCTAGTCTGCAGAGATGGACAGCTCTTTGGAGTGATGTGTGACAAAGCCCAGACACACAGAGATAAGGTAGGATTAATCTAAGGGTTCTGGATCAAATCAAAATCAAATGTTTGTCACATGCGCTGAATACAACAGGTGAAATGCTTACTAAAAAGCCCTTTTAACTCTATTTTCTTTCAACTGCATTGTTGGTTAAGAAAATATTTACTAAATAAACTAAAGTAAAAAACAAAACAAAAAAAGTAACAAAATAAAATAACAATAATGAGCCTATACACAGGGGATACCGGTATCGAGTCAATATGCTGGGATCCAGGTTAGTTGAGGGGGGTCAATGCAAATAGTCCATGTGATTAATTGTTCAGCAGTCTTATAGCTTGGCGGTATAAGCTGTTAAGGAGCCTTTTGGACCTAGACATGGTGCTTCGGTACCACTTGCTGTGCGGTAGCAGAGAAAACCGCCTAGTATATAGGTCCCAGTATGTAGGTCTAGCGCACTACCCTCTGTAGCGCCTTACAGTCCGATGCCGAGCAGTTGCCATACCAGGCGGTGATGCAACCGGTCAGGACGCTCTCGATGGTGCAGCTGTATAACCTTTTGAGGATCTGGGGACCAATGAAAAATCTTTTCAGTCTCCTAAAGGGGAAAAGGTGTTGTCGTGCCCTCTTCATGACTTTGTTGGTGTGTTTGGACCATGATAGTTTGTTGGTGATGTGGACACACACACTGTTCCTGGCACTCTCACTGTAATGCACACACACTGTTGGAACTGTGCAACACAAACAGAGAGATAAGAAAGTGCTCTGCACAAAATGGTACAAAGCGCTAGAACTACAACAGCAGTGCACAAGTTATGTCTAGTGTTTATATGTGCATATGTGCGTGTCTGTTCAGAGGTGAGTTAACAGCACAACCCATCATTAAGTTTGTGATACCATCCGATTGAGCTTGTAGATAAGGCGACTTTTAAAGGCAATATTACCGCGTTTGCAGGAGATTGCATTCTAGGTAACAATGCCAATGTCGGCTCAATTGGAAATTCCCTTTAAATGTCAAGCGTACAGTGCATTCGGAAAGTATTCAGACCACTTGACTTTTTCCACAGTTTGTTACATTACAGCCTTATTCTAAAACTGATAAAATAGTTTTTTTCTTCTCATCAATCTACACACAATACACTATAAGGACAAAGCAGATTAATAATAAAAAATAAAATAAAAACACATTTACAGAATTCAGACCCTTTACTCAGTACTTTGTTGAAGCACCTTTGACATCAATTACAGTCTCGAGTCTTCTTGGGTATGATGCTACAAGATTGGTACACCTGTATTTGGGGAGTTTCTCCCATTCTTCTCTGCAGATCCTCTCAAACTCTGTCAGGTTGCTGCACAGCTATTTTCAGGTCTCTCCAGAGATGTTCAATCAAGGACATTCAGAGACTTGTCCCAAAGCCACTCCTGCATTGTCTTGGCTGTGTGCTTAGCGTTGTTGTCCTGTTGGAAGGTAACCCTTCGCCCCCAGTCTGAGGTCCTGGGCGCTCTGGAGCAGGTGTTCATCAACGATTTCTCTCTGTACTTTGCTCCGTTCATCTTTGCCTCAATCCTGACTAGTCTCCCAGTCCCTGGCACTGAAAAACATCCCCATAATGCTGCATTCTTCACCGTAGGGATGGTGCCAGGTTTCCTCCAGACGTGACGCTTAGCATTCAACCATATTGGTTTCATCAGACCAGAGAATCTTGTTTCTCATGGTCTGAGAGTCTTTAGGTGCCTTTTGGCAAACTCCAAGCGACCTGTCATGTGCCTTTTACTGAGGAGTGGCTTCCGTTTGGCCACTCTACCATAAAGGCCCAATTTGTGGAATTGCTGCAGAGATGGTTGTCCTTCTGGAAGGTTATCCAATCTCCACAGAGGAACTCTAGAGCTCTGTCAGAGTGACAATCAGGTTATTGGTCATCACTAAGGCCCTTCTGCCCTGATTGCTCAGTTTGGCCGGGCAGCCAGCTCTAGGAAGAGTCTTGGGGGTTCCAAACTTCTTCCATTCAAGATTGATAGAGGCCACTGGTACCCTTACCCAGATCTGTGCCTCAACACATTCCTGTCTGAGCTCTACAGACAATTCCTTTGACCTCACGGCTTGGTTTTTGCTCTGACATGCACTGTCAACTGTGGGACCTTATGTGGACAGGTGTGTGCCTTTCCAAATGATGTCCAATCAATTAAATTGACCACAGGTGGACTCCAATCAAGTTGTAGAATCATCAAGGATAACCAATGGAAACAGGATGCATCTGAGCTCAATTTTGAGTCTCATAGCAAAGGGGCTGAATACTTATGTAAATAAGGTATGTGATGGAAAATGTTGGTGCTTTTTCATTCATACATTTCTGTGTTCTCAGTTTGTGCTTTTCTAAAAACCAATATACGTTCATGCAAATTACTGATTGAACGAATCCTCACTATCAGTGTCTACAATTTGGCAGTACACCCAGAACCTTGTTTAGGGAAAGGGATATCTCAGTTTCAAGGTCTTAGCTTAGAGAGGAGCCCTGTGAGGTATTGGTCGGTCACTTGAATGAAGCAAACGTTAATGATTAATTAATTATGAATAAGCTAAATCATGCAAATATGACTTGTCTGCAGTATATAGAAGAACGAAACAGGACTGTCTCGTTAGAGCTCCTGACAGACAGACGTTCACTAAGTTTGTTTGAACCTCTCCAGTACGCTGACAATAAACAATTATTAATTTAAGATTGACTTTGAGTGTCATGCTGTAAGAATTTCCACAACCGGTATTTCTGTTTTTGATTTTGTATAAATTTGCCAACATTTCAAACAACCTATTTTCACTTTGTGATTATGGGGTAGTGTGTGTGTAGATTGTTGAGGGCATTTTTTGATTTAATCCATTTTCGAGCGAGGCTGTAACGTAACAAAATGTGGAAAAGGTCAAGGGCTCTGAATACTGTAGCAGGGTTTGTATTGAATCCCGGCCTAAGCCTCCCTGTCCTTCCATCTGCCCTCTACCGAAACTATCCAGTAACTTCCTTCTCTATTCACCTCCTCATCTCTCACTATGCCACATCTTTACCTTCTCTCTGTTAGTCACACACTCACATAAAGACACACACACACACACACACACACGATGCTCACACAGAGCTGAACTTCAGAATTAAAAACACACAAGTTGATGTATTATCCTTGTGAGGACCAAACAATTGATTCCCATTCAAAATCCTATTTTCCCTAAACCTAACCCTTAACCTAAGCTTAACTCCTAACCCTAAACCTAAGCTTAACTCCTAACCCTAATTGTAAACCTAACCCCTATGCATAAAATAGCCCTGTACCTTGTAGAGACTGGCGAAATGTCACCACGTGTCTGAATGTTCCTTATTTTACTATCCTTATAAGGACTTCTGGTCCTCACAAGGATAGTAAAACCACACGCACAGCTATATGTAGAGGTAAATGCCAGCCAGCTGTGTAACACTCCATATTACAGCAGATCACTTTCCTCACGTTTCCCTACAACTGAATTCACTCCATATATCTCCCACTCACTGACAGAAGGAGAGCAGCAGGAGACACCACTTACAGATGCCAGTCACTGTAATAGATGTAAAATAGTTATTTCTCCATTAAGGAAGAGGTGGAAGGATGAAAAGGAAGAGAGAGTAGAGGAGTCAAGGGAAAAGAGACGGAGAAGAGAAGCATCTTTAATATGACTCAAAAGAGACCCCTAATCATGCAAACACACACACTGTTACCTAGGCAACTCTCTTAGTCATGGGGGCACAACGTTACTGTAAAACAATATTTTGTGATCTCACAGCCTATGATTGGGCCCTTAGTGACATTGTTATATCTGAAAGTTTGGACACCAGCAGCAGCTCAGACCCCCTAACTTTTAACCCCTGGTACCTGGGTGTTCTGTGGTGGAGTAGGCCAGGGAGAAGCCCCGCCCACTTTGGTGGGTCCCACTCATGAACTGGACGGTGACCTGGTTCCCACTGGACAGGATGAGATCAGGAACATTCAGGCCCAGACCACAGAACTTCACTAGAGGAGGAGAGGGTCAGTTCAATAGCATAGAACTCACTAGTTCCATTATCCTACCTCGGCAGTACAACTTCATCTTGTACTCTGAACTAGAGGTTATTATCTACATTCATACAGTGGTACAGACAGTGTTATTGTATTGATATGTCTGTCATATACTGTGCATAATCAATGGCAATCACTATATGACAGTGTCAGTATATTTCATACCCCTCCCTCTTCCTGATGATCTCCCTCCCTCCCTCCTTCCCCATTTCCCTCTCTCACCTATCTGGGTCCTATGAGGTCCTATACCATCGTAGATCCTGAGGTAGTTGACCTGACAGTTGTTTTCCTCTATGTCCAGGTCAGCGAAGCGGAAGTGGAGCCTCCGGCCCTGTGGCACGCTGATCTCCCACTCACACACCGTGTGGTTAGGGTACGTACCAGGGTAACCCAGAGACGACAGGCTCCCACTGCAAGGGCCTAAAACACTCAGGCCACAGCCATCGCCTGCAGGGACACACATACACACAATGAGTGATGGCTGGACACATATACATACATCATAGGAGGCTGGTGAGGGGAAGAGAGATCATAACGATGGCTAAAATGGAATGAATGGAACAGTATCAAGCAACTAAGTGTTGTATGTGTTTGATACCATTCCATTAAATCTGTTCCAGGCATTAGTATGAGCCATCCTCCCAAATCTACCAGCCGCCTGTGACATACAATTGAAGTCAGACTTTAACATACACTTAGGTTGGAGTCATTAACTTGTTTTTCAACCAATCCACACATTTCTTGTTAACTAACTATAGTTTTGGCAAGTCGGTTAGGACATCTACTTTGTGCATGACACAAGTAATTTTTCGAACAATTGTTTACAGACAGATTACTTCACTTATAATTCACTGTATCACAATTCCAGTGGGTCAGAAGTTTACATACACTAAGATGACTGTGCCTTTAAACAGCTTGGAAATTTCCAGAAAATGATGTCATGGCTTTAGAAGCTTCTGATAGGCTAATTGACATCATTTGTGTCAATTGGAGTGGTACCTATGGATGTATTTTAAGGCCTACCTTCAAACTCAGAGCCTCTTTGCTTGACATCATGTGAAAATCAAAAGAAATCAGCCAAGACCTCCACAAGTCTGGTTCATCCTTGGTAGCAATTTCCAAATGCCCGAAGGTACCACGTTCATCTGTAGTATGCAAGTATAAACACCATGGGACCACGCAGCTGTAATACCACTCAGGAAGGAGACGCGTTCTGTCTCCTAGAGATTAGAGGTCGACCGATTATGATTTTCAACGTCGATACCGATTTATTGGAGGACCAAAAAAAAATGTTGGGAGCTATAGGGGAACAGGCTAGGTGTTAGGAGCTATAGGGGAACAGGCTAGGGGTTAGGAGCTATAGGGGAACAGGCTAGGGGTTAGGAGCTATAGGGGAACAGGCTAGGGGTTAGGAGCTATAGGGGAACAGGTTATGGTTAATGAGCTCTAGGGGAACAGGCTAGGGGTTAATGAGCTATAGAGGAACAGGCGGGGATTCATGAGCTATAGAGGAACAGGCTAGGGTTAATGAGCTATAGGGGAACAGGTTAGGGTTAATGAGCTATAGGGGAACAGGCTAGGGGTTAATGAGCTATAGGGGAACAGGCTAGGTGTTAGGAGCTATAGGGGAACAGGCTAGGTGTTAGGAGCTATAGGGGAACAGGCTAGGGTTAATGAGCTATAGAGGAACAGGCTGGTGGTTGGGAGCTATAGGGGAACAGGTTAGGGTTAATGAGCTATAGGGGAACAGGCTAGGTGTTAGGAGCTATAGGGGAACAGGCTAGGTGTTAGGAGCTATAGGGGAACAGGCTAGGTGTTAGGAGCTATAGGGGAACAGGCTAGGGGTTAGGAGCTATAGGGGAACAGGTTATGGTTAATGAGCTCTAGGGGAACAGGCTAGGGGTTAAGAGCTATAGGGGTACAGGGTTAATGAGCTGTAGGGGATAGAGGTTGACCGATTAATCGGAAGTGCCAAATAATTTGGGCATTTTTGGACACCTTTATTTTTAAAGTTAAGAACACATTCTTATTTTCAATGACGGTCTAGGAACAGTGGGTTAACTGCCTCGTTCAGGGACAGATTTTTACCTTGTCAGCTCGGGGGATTCAATCTTGCAACCTTACAGTTAACTAGACCAACGCTCTAACCACCTGCCTTACATTGCACTCCACGAGGAGCCTGCCTGTTACGCGAATGCAGTAAGCCAAGGTAAGTTGCTAGCTAGCATTAAACTTATCTTACAAAAAACAATCAATCAATCATAATCACTAGTTAACTGCACATGGTTGATGATATTACTAGTTTATCTAGCGTGTCCTGCGTTGCATATAATCGATGCGGTGCGTATCGTTGCTCCAATGTGTACCTAACCATAAACATCAATGCCTTTCTTAAAATCAATACACAGAGGTATATATTTTTAACCTGCATATTTAGCTAAAAGAAATCTAGGTTAGCAGGCAATATTAACCAGGTGAAATTGTGTCACTTCTCTTGCGTTCATTGCACGCAGAGTCAGTGTATATGCAACAGTTTGGGATGCCTAATTTGCCAGAATTTTACGTAATTATGACATAACATTGAAGGTTATCCAATGTAACAGGAATATTTAGACTTATGGATGCCACCCGTTAGATAAAATACGGAACGGTTCTGTATTTCACTGAAAGAATAAACGTCTTGTTTTCGAGATGATGGTTTCCAGATTCTACCATATTAATGACCTAAGGCTCATATTTCTGTGTGTTATTATGTTATAACTAAGTCTATGATTTGATAGAGCAGTCTGACTGGGCGATGGTAGGCAGCAGGCTCGTAAGCATTCATTCAAACAGCACTTTAGTGCGTTTTGTCAGCAGCTCTGCTGTTTATGACTTCAAGCCTATCAACTCCCGAGATTAGACTGGTGTAACCGATGTGAAATGGATAGCTAGTTAGCGGGGTGCACACTAATAGCGTTTCAAACATCACTCGCTCTGAGACTTAGAGTGGTTGTTCCCCTTGCTCTGCATGGGTAATGCTGCTTCGAGGGTGGCTGTTGTCGTTGTGTTCCTGGTTCGAGCCCAGGTAGGAGCGAGGAGAGGGACGGAAGCTATACTGTTACACTGGCAATACTAAAGTGCCTATAAGAACATCCAATAGTCAAAGGTTAATGAAATACAAATGGTATAGAGAAATAGTCATATAATTCCTATAATAACTACAACCTAAAACTTCTTACCTGGAAATATTGAAGACTCATGTTAAAAGGAACCACCAGCTTTCATATGTTCTCATGTTCTGAGCAAGGAACTTAAACGTTAGCTTTCTTACATGGCACATATTGCACTTTTACTTTCTTCCCCAACACTTTGTTTTTGCATTATTTAAACCAAATTGAACATGTTTCATTATTTATTTGAGGCTAAATTGATTTTATAGATGTATTATATTAAGTTAAAATAAGTGTTCATTCAGGCTTTTGATACTGTTAACCATGAGATTCTCATCACAAAATTGTCCAAGTTCAACTTTTCCCCTGATGCCTTGAGATGGATGAAATCATACCTTGAAGGCAGAACTCAGTGTGTCAGAGTGAGCAATGAGCTGTCGCCCACTCGTAGCTATGATGTGGGCGTGCTCCAAGGGTCAATACTGGGGCCCCTCCTGTTCAGCCTGTACATTAATGATCTGCCTTCTGTCTGTACTGGGTCTGAAGTTCAAATGTATGCAGATGATACAGTGATATATGTGCATGCAAAGAGCAAACAACAAGCTGCACAAGAACTCACTACTGTAATGGTCCAGGTTACAAAGTGGCTCAGTGACTCGTGTTTGCATCTCAATGTGAAACAAACTGTTTGCATGTTCTTCACAAAGAGGGCAACAGATGCTACTGAGCCAGATGTCTATGTGTCAGGGGAGAAGCTCCAGGTGGTATCCGATTTTAAGTACCTTGGCATCATACTTGATTCCAACCTCTCTTTTAAAAAGCATGTGAAAAAGGTAATTCAAATAACCAAATTCAACCTAGCTAATTTCCGATTTATACGAAATTGTTTGACTACAGAGGTAGCAAAACTGTACTTCAAATCTATGATACTCCCCCACTTAACATACTGCTTGACTAGTTGGGCCCAAGCTTGCTGTACAACATTAAAACCTATTCAGTCTGTCTACAAACAGGCTCTCAAAGTGCTTGATAGGAAGCCCAATAGCCATCATCATTGTCACATCCTTAGAAAGCATGAGCTCTTGAGTTGGGAAAATCTTGTGCAATACACAGACGCATGTCTTGTATTCAAGATCTTTAATGGCCTGGCTCCCCCTCCAGTCAATATTTTTGTTAAACAGAAAACCCAGACATATGGCAGCAGATCCACAAGGTCTGCCATGAGAGGTGACTGTATAGTTCCCCTAAGGAAAAGCACCTTTAGTAAATCTGCATTCTCTGTGAGAGCTTCCCATGTCTGGAATACACTGCCATCAGACACACATAACTGCACCACATATCACACTTTCACAAAATGCTTGAAGACATGGCTAAAGGTCAATCAGATTTGTGAACATGGTCCCTAGCTGTGTGTTGCTGCTCTCCATGTTGTCTGTTGTCTGTAGCTTGTGAGGTGTGGAAACACTTTGTTGCTTTTATGAATTTTGACTTGCTGCTTTTTGTTCTATGCTGCTCTGTCTGTATGCTACGTCTTGCTTGTCCTATGTTGCTCTGTCTGTATGCTATGTCTTGCTTGTCCTATGTTGCTATGTCTTGCTTGTTCTATGTTGCTATTGTCTATATTGTAATTGTTTTTAATAACCTGCCCAGGGACTGCGGTTGAAAATTAGCCGGCTGGCTAAAACCGGCACTTTTACTGAAACGTTGATTAATGTGCACTGTCCCTGTAAAAATAAAAAATAAACTCAACTCAGTATTGTTGTAATTGTTATTATTACAAATACATTTAAAAAATCGTCCGACTAATCAGTCTCGGCTATTTTTGGTCCACCAATAATCGGTATTGGCGTTGAAAAATCATAATCGGTCGACCTCTAATAGGGGAACAGTCTAGGGTTAATGAGCTATAGGGGAACAGGCTAGGGTTAATGAGCTATAGGGGAACAGTCTAGGGTTAATGAGATATAGGGGAACAGGCTAGGGTTAATGAGCTATAGGGGAACAGGCTAGGGTTAATGAGATATAGGGGAACAGGCTAGGATTAATGAGCTATAGGGGAACAGGCTAGGGTTAATGAGCTATAGGGGAACAGGCTAGGGTTAATGAGCTATAGGGGAACAGTCTAGGGTTAATGAGCTATAGGGGAACAGGCTAGGGGTTAATGAGCTATAGGGGAACAGGCTAGGGGTTAATGAGCTATAGGGGAACAGGCTAGGGGTTAGGAGCTACAGGGGAACAGGCTAGGGGTTAATGAGCTTTTGGGGAACAGGCAAGGGTTAATGAGCTATAGGGGAACAGGCTAGGGGTTAATGAGCTATAGGGGAACAGGCTAGGGGTTAGGAGCTATAGGGGAACAGGCTACGGGTTAGGAGCTATAGGGGAAGAGGCTACAGGTTTGGATCTATAGGGGAACATGCTAGGGGTTAGGAGATTTATGGGAACAGGCTAGGGGTTAGGAGCTATTGGGGAACAGGCTAGGAGCTATAGGGGAATGGGCTATGGCTTTTTTTTTGGACCAGCGATAACAGTGGACAGTCATTCATTATGGCGGCCTGGCTGGTGTTATGTAATATCACTGACACTGGCTGGACATTAGCCAGATGAACTGGACAAAAACAGTGGCCTCCCCATCCCGCTGGACTTCGAGAGAAGCAGCTTTCGGGTCAGTTTACACCATCACTAACCAAACACTGTACTCAACCACCAACGTTTCCAACCGTGCAAGTGTCCGTTGGAGACGTGTAATACATTTCTAAACCACGTGAACATTAACCTAGTTCGCGGGATTAAGAAGAGTTGTTAACTAGTTACTACCTGTAATGCCACGATAAATTGATATGAGGTTGTTTACCCCTCTCTACCACTTCAACCCCATGGCAAAATTCTACCAAATTGTGATATCGCTGTCTCTTTCATTACCTGAAATCCTGCCCACAAATGACTAGTGCTATTTTGCACTGTCTACCCCTTATATATAGGTTGTGGGCTACACTTCAATAACCCATTTCAATGACTAACAAACTACTTGAAGAAAAGAGGAACTTTTCCAGTCTGATTCTGGCTACATATTTGGGATAGGGGAGAGAACGAGCCATGTAAGGTAGGCCATCTGGCGATATAGTCTCTGTTTGCTCCCTTGCTGAGGACAACAAAATCATCTCTGCCGCTTGACTATCGAGTGCAACCGAGTGGCCAAACGTCATTTGACCACTGCGTCATAACGACGTATAGCTAGTAACAGACTATATGTATCGAGTTTGTAACACTTTTATTACACTTGGTTACATTGAGTGGCACCGACAGACACCAACCTTGCTGCGCTCGACTGCTTCTGGCGGTGAGGATGATGACAGTCGACAAGAAGAAAAGCCTGGTCCCTGTCGGTCCCCTGCCCACCATTACCGCTCTGCCCATAGCAGCCTGCAGTCTGAATGCATAATGCACGCTTTCACACCGGTGAACTCCAAGTTTAGTCCATACAAGCAGTTTAAAACGCCGCTTCCCAAAACCTCAGTCTTCCGTCAAATTAACCCTTGCTTCCTTCCGCACTCTGAAACCTCCGACACTCTCCACTCTCTCTGAAATCACTGCGCGGTCGCGTTCAGCTTCGTTTCCACAACTGAATCTGAAGAAACATTATCCAATCGGCTGTGGAACCACTTCCTCCACTTCCGCCCCTCCTCCCACATTGCAATAGGATTCAGTAGGAATCCCCTAGTCCACCAAGTGGTGTGATGGAATAAAAAATATTAAACCGTGACTTTCCCCTGCGCTCCTACGTGAGCAGCCTGTAACGAGTTTTCCCCGTTGGACATGATAGGCAGGGCCGGGTCTAGCATTTTGGGGGCCCTAAGCAAGATTTGTTTTCCCTCCACCTCGAGGAAAATAACATTTTGTGGCCCCCCTCTTGAGAGTTGAGATAACATTTTAAGTTAATTTCCTGTAATTCTACACATTTGTCCATGTATGTACACAGCAAAATGGCCAGTGTTAATCAAAACATGTAAGGAAGAGTCCATGCACAATAGAATACCCATTTTCCAAAAGCTTTATTTCCAAATACAGAAAATGTACAGGTTACTCAGCATCAGCATCCGTGTTCTCGTCTCAGGTCTGGGTCAGACCATAATATCTCATCACAGTCACACATTACGTTTGCTCTTGCCAGACAGCGTGGGCAAAATGCCTTAGAAAACCCTGGATAGACTCCACAGACACATCACCACAGGCGTCCACCATTGCCTCCAGGAGGTTTTGCTGTGTGTAAGGGTTGCTGTCATATACTCTCCACCGCCATGCTGAGAAAAACTAAGCAATCGGATTGGGGAATATGTTGGCAAAAAAAATAGTGAACCTGGGGTGGTCATTGAACCAGGTGTGAACCAGAGGAGACGATGGGAACTCACGTTATCCTAAATGACAACATATTAGGCTTGCTCTGGTTGCCCTGGCTCCCCATCCTGTTGAAGAATGTTATTGTGTAATGAAAGATTGTGTACTGCAGTTACTGTAACACATTACTATAAAGTACTGTATTGATATGCTGGAGAGATGGGTCATACTCTACATATTGTAAAAATTCTGTACCATATAGCAATTACCTGCACATACTGGAATCGTTGCTCCTTAACTCTGTTTGAATTCCTTTCAAAAGGCACACAGTACAGCTGCTTTGTACTTATGTAGTTCTTCTGAACGATCTGGTCAATGGTGGAAATGTTGACACTGTCAATTCCTTGGAAGACTACCAGGTCTTCAACTATTTGGGTTTGAATTTCCCTCAAACAGATGGCATTATTGGCAATCACCATATTCTCCAGGGCAGTCTCCTGCTCAGCTGTGAGAAGTCTCCGCCTACCTCCAATACCTCTCAGTCCTGTAAAAATGAAATCTGACCATTACTGACCTATGATCAGCCATTACTGATCAGCCAAAACTTCACTGAGAACAAAGTGGAGATTCAGTCTATATGAACAACGACATTACATGTATCACAGTAGCAAAAAGTCAAATGACACGTTTTCCCTTCTGAAAGTACGGACAATGGATGCAAATGTGTAACGGCTTAGGTTGGGTTGTACTAGGTTCTCTCATAGGCCTCCCATGTATGAGCACATGATAAACTAGGGTGGCACGGATTTCATCTGAGATTACTTGTTGTTGTTGTCGCCCTCTTCCTCTCTGTTGTCTTGCAACGTCGGCATTGTTAGGGTCCATTGTTCCAAAGCACATGGAGATGCCTCTAGGCCCCATTTATTAATCCTGCAATTCTGATTGGTGTGTTAACAACTTTGAGGCTTAGTGTTTGCACCTGGAGAAAGGTGTGCTCTTTGATTTTAGATTGTAATGACTTGAGGTAATTGTACTGAGAGCATGTGTTTGGTGAATGAATGCAATTAATGATTTATTTGGCCACTTTTGTGTAAGGATTTGCAGAAAGAGTTTTGAATATTGAAACGTGTGGACAGTTATGGGAAATGTGTGTGTGTGTGTGTTCTTGGTAATGACGTAAGGGTATGGGTTTTTGTGCTGAAGGAACCAGTTTTCGTGTTTAAGCAATCGAGAAAAACTGTTGGGACAAATTCTTATTTACAATGACTGCCTACCCCTGCCAAACCCTAACACGGGCGACGCTGGGCCAATTGTGCGCTGACCTATGGGATTCCCAATCACGGCCGGTTGTGATACAGCCTGGAATCGAACCAGGGTCTGTAGTGATGCCTCTATCACTGCGATGCAGACCGCTGCGACACTATAGAGCCCATGCTATGCAGGTCGTTTTTTAGTATTGTTTTTCATACAGTTGAAGTTGGAAGTTTACATACACTTAGGTTGGAGTCATTAAAACTAATTTTTCAACCACTCTACAAATGTCTTGTTGACTAACTATAGTTTTGGCAAAAGCCTGAAGGTACCACGTTCATCTGAACAAACAATAGTACGCAACTATAAACACCATGGGACCACGCAGCCGTCATACCGCTCAGGAAGGAGATGCATTCTGTCTCCTAGAGATGAACGTATTTTGGTGCGAAAAGTGAAATCAATCCCAGAACAACAGCAAAGGACCTTGTGAAGATGCTGGAGGAAACAGGTACAAAAGTATCTATATCCACAGTAAAACGGGTCCTATATCAACATAACCTGAAATGCCGCTCAGTAAGGAAAAATCCACTGCTCCAAAACCGCCATAAAAAACCCAGACTACCGTTTGCAACTGCACATGGGGACAAAGATCGTACTTTTTGGAGAAAAGTCCTCTGGTCTGATGAAACAAAAATAGAACTGTTTGGGCATAATGACCATCGTTATGTTTGGAGGAAAAAGGGGGAGGCTTACAATCTGAAGAACATCATCCCAACCATGAAGCACGGGGGTGGCAGCATCACGTTGTGGGGGTGCTTTGATGCAGGAGGGACTGGTGCACTTCACAAAATAGATGGCATGATGAGGACGCAAAATTGTGGATATATTGAAGCAACATCTCAAGACATCAGTCAGGAAGTTAAAGCTTGGTTGCAAATGGGTCTTCCAAATGGACAATGACCCCAAGCATACTTCCAAAGTTGTGGTAAAATGGCTTAAGGACAACAGTCAAGGTATTGGAGTGGCCATCACAAAGCCCTGACCTCAATCCCATAGAAAATGTGTGGGCAGAACTGAAAAAGCATTTGCGAGCAAGGAGGCCTACAAACCTGACACCAGCTCTGTCAGGAGGAATGGGCCAAAATACACCCAACTTATTGTGGGAAGCTTGTGGAAGGCTACCCGATACTTTTGACCCAAGTTAAACAATTTAAAGGCAATGCTACCAAATACTAATTGAGTGTATGTAAACTTCTGATCCACTGGGAATGTGATGAAATAAATCATCCTCTCTACTAATATTCTGACATTTCACATTCTTAAAATAAAGTGGTGATCGTAACTGACCTAAAACAGGGATTTTTTACTTGGTTTGAATGTCAGAAATGGTGAAAATCCTAGTTTAAATGTATTTGGATAAGATGTATGTAAACTTCTGACTTCAACTGTATCTGTGTTTTTGCATATGAATTGATTGATTAATTAATATTAAGCTACACAAAGATAAATATCATAAATGTCTCTAAACTTATCCAATCAGCTAGTTAGATTTATTGCACCCATCGCAGAAATGGTTGTTCCGTTTTAAATGGTTTAGGTAGTCTCCTTTTCCAGATTTCATTCCAAATGCAGGTTGCAGATGATCACAAATTCCAACTGTTGGATATCCCAACTCTGGCTGAAAAGGAATTACACATCAACTTTGCCAGCTAGCATAATGTGACTTGCAGGCCTGATCTGGCCTGTCATTTGTAAACCAGGATTTTCCTAACACCACTCTGGTAGGGTAAAAACTAGGCCATGAAAGTAAGGTCTTATGATATATTGTCATAAAATACAATTTTTTATGATAACCTTCACCTAGGTAATCATTTGGTGAAAGCCACGGGTCTTTAAAAGGAAAGCATTCAACAACCATGTCTCTGTCATTAACAAATACAGTCATGGGTGGTAACTCTACAATTCACTCGAAAAGAAAAGGTACCATGTGAAATAAGGAAATGAGGCTTTACACCATATAATGTTAAAACGACACCCAAAATCACTTACTGTAACCGTTTTGCATAACATTAATAGGAGTTAACTCTAGATTAACACTAGTTTTGAATTTAAATAACGCTGTGAGTTTAAATAACGCCACAGTCAGCCATTAGACATTAAATGTAATGTCTAAATGCAGCTTTTTACACTGAAGTGTTACATTAACACTCTAAATGTATAACACTACAATCAGTGCTTTATACACTGTAGAGTGGGACCATATGTTATCTAAGGTAGTGGTGAAACACTGACAAATTTACTGTGCAGAGAAAATGTTGCAGTTTTAAAGCATGTTTTCTGCAGTTCTACACATTTTGCCATGGGGCGGAGAGAAAATGTTGCAATTTTAAAGCATGTTTTCTGCAGTTCTACACATTTTGCCATGGGGCGGAGAGAAAATGTTGCAATTTTAAAGCATGTTTTCTGCAGTTCTACACATTTTTGCCATGGGGCGGAGAGAAAATGTTGCAATTTAAATCAAATTTCATGCAATTCTACTTCTTTTGCCATGGGGCGGAGAGAAAAATGTATCCAGTTTTACAGCACATTTTCTTCAACTCTACCCCTTTTGCCATGTGGTGGAGATAATTGTTTTCAGTTTTAAAGTACATTTCCTGCAATTCTATACATTTTGCCATTACTTATGCAATGTTAATGATATCTGAGTGAGAGTGACTAACACAATCAATGGGGACTCCATGGAGGTCAGGGCCCCTGGGCACATGCCCTGCGTACCCTGTCGGTAGTATGCCTAGATTACTACTAAGTTTAGATAGATTGGTAAATTAGTCTAGCAAGCTTAAAATTGTTAGCTGACATGGCTAATTGAGTGACTGCCAGTGATGACATAATGGAAAAATTGCTGATAAAGAACCAAAAATCGAACTTGCACCTTCAGTATTCTACTATTCTAACTCTCAATAGTAAGTTGAGACCCCAACTTATGTTGCTTATGCCTGGAGCTGGCCCTGGTGATAGGTATGAACCAGGTAATCAACATTTATTGCAGGATGAGTTGTCACAGGCCTACAACCTAAATAGCCCATACTGCCATACCTGCCCAATGCCCAGGCTCATGACCCAGCCACAGTCAGTCCTTAGTCAGTGCTTAGCTTTTATGTAAAGATAGACAGCTTACTCTTATATTGAAGAAGTATATAACACAAAATGGCTTGGTTATTGACTGTCTGTTGTGGTTAGTAGATTGTGTGCCAGTAATAATCTATTATTAATGAACGCCTACATTTTGGTCCCTGTCCAGTGTCCAGACGTTCCTGAGTCCCAGTGGTGCATTAGTTTAATATAGTAAACTTAAACTGAAACTAAAATGTGAACTAATCATGAAAAAACGAATTAGTAAACTGAAATAAAATTATTAACAAATAAACCCATTTGAAAAATGAAAACTATTGTGGAATTATTATCTTTGACTCCAAAACTAAGCTTTTGGGAAATTTTCAAGCAAATGAATTTGGTGGGAATAAATGTGACCAGTAAATGGCTAGCTTGTACATCACTAACACTAGCTAACATGCAAACAATTGTCTTGGTAGCTAACTTGGTTCTTCTTACATGCACTACTAAAGTTAGTTTTTCTCAATAGCTTAATCACAAAACATGTTCCTATCGCACAAAAGCACAAGTCATTCCCAAAAACACACACGTTTCCCTTTCACCGTAAACACTATTCACCTGTTTCCACATGTTTCAATATTCAAAACTCTTTCTGCAAAACCTTACACAAAAGTGGCCAAATAAATCATTAATTCCACTATATATTCCTTCACCAAACACATGCTCTCAGTATAATTAACTCAAGTCATTACAACCTAAACTCAGAGCACACCTTTCTCCAAGTGCAAACACTAAGCCTATAAATGGTTAACACACCCATTAGAATGACAGGATCAATAAATAGGGCCTAGAGGCGTGTCCATGTGCTTTGGAACAATGGATCCTAACAATGCCCAAGTTGCAAGACAAGAGCGAGGTAGAGGGCGGCGACAACAACAACAACAACAAGTAATCTCAGATGAAATCCGTGCCACCCTAGTTTATCATGTGCTCATACATGGGAGGACTATGAGAGAACCTGGACAGCTAGTACAACCCAACCTAAGCCGTTACACGGTTGCATCCATTGTCCGTACTTTCAGAAGGGAAAACGTGTCATTTGACTTTTTGCTACTGTGATACATGTAATGTCGTTGTTCATATAGACTGAATCTCCACTTTGTTCTCAGTGAAGTTTTTAACCACAGTAATGGCTGATCATAGGTCAGTAATGGTCAGATTTCATTTTTATAGGACTGAGAGGTATTGGAGGTAGGCGGAGACTTCTCACAGCTGAACAGGAGACTGCCCTGGCGAATATGGTGATTGCCAATAATGCCATCTGTTTGAGGGAAATTCAAACCCAAATAGTTGAAAACCTGGTAGTCTTCCAAGGAATTGACAGCATCAGCATTTCCACCATTGACCGGATCGTTCAGAAGAACCAAATAAGGACAAAGCAGCTGTACTGTGTGCCTTTTGAAAGGAATTCAAACAGAGTTAAGGAGCAACGATTCCAGTATGTGCAGGTAATTGCTATATGGTACAGAATTTTTACAATATGTAGAGTATGACCCATCTCTCCAGCATATCAATACAGAATTGTATAGTAATATGTTACAGTAACTGAAGTACACAATCTTTCATTCCAGTACAGTAGTACACTACAGTACTGTATTTGTAGTACAGTAAAATGTTGTTGTTTTTTTAACTTCTGTAGAGAATCTTTAAACTGGATGCCATGGCTGACCCACAGGAGTACATCTTCATCGACGAGGCAGGAACCTAACAAAAGGGGGTACAACATTATTGGTCACCTTCACAATAACATTCTTCAACAGGATGGGGAGCCAGGGCAACCAGAGCAAGCCTAATATGTTGTCATTTAGGATAACGTGAGTTTCCATGGGGCTGCTCTGGTTCGCTCCTGGTTCAATGACCACCCCAGGTTCACTATTCTTTTTTTGCCAGCATATTCCCCATTTCTGAATCCGATTGTGTAATTTTTCTCAGCATGGCGGTGGAGAGTATATGACAGCAACCCTTACACACAGCAAAACCTCCTGGAGGCAATGGTGGACGCCTGTGGTGATGTGTCTGTGGAGTCTATCCAGGGTTTTCTAAGGCATTTTGCCTGTAGTCTGTGTTGTTGTTTTTTACAGCTTGTGTGTGTTGTCTGAGGGCAAAGTTTGAATTGGGATCCAGAAGTTATATTTCTGTACCGTTGGGGTGGGTTTTTAAAATTGTGTGTGAAGATTTGAGAAAATGGTGAGTTGTTCCAGGAATTGTCCAAGCAATTGAGAAAAGTTGTAAAAAGCCTTGAATTAATGTGAACATGGACGATGGAGCGGTTCCTTCCACCATATTGTTCTGCACAAGTCTCTGCACTATTCCTTTTAAATCCAAGTCACATTGAGACTGACTTAATCATTTAAACCTAACCTATGAGCAGACCCATCATCTTATGAATGACTGCCCCCAAGTTGCAAGAAGTTACATCCCAAAAAACACACAAAAATCTATAGAATACAAATGGCTTATAGCCTTCCACGCATGCTTTCTGTCCCTAACCAGTTTTCCTTATAACCATTTACAGGTGATGAATTACCTGACGCATTAAAATTACTCACGACAGGCCTGATGGAATCAGCACATATTGTCGGTAAAAGCACTGCTTCTTAACACAGCGCCATCCAACCCGGAAGCCAGCCGCACCAATGTGTCGGAAGAAACACCGTGCACCTGGCAACCTTGGTTAGCGCGCACTGCACCCAGCCCGTCACAGGAGTCGCTGGTGCGCAATGAGTTAGAAGATATTTATTTCAAATCTTCTTAACTTACAGTATCTTGCTCTTATCCATGTCTCATCATGTAACCTACCCAATTTTGTTATGTGGATTTTATTAAATTTGCATAAAAATCTGTCGCCAATAGGATGGAAACCTAGCTCCTAACACTCAAATTGAAATTAAATCATATAAAAACAACAGAAATATCTTTACACAACTTAAAGTAAATAAAAACTAGCAAATCAGCTCTGAAAACAAATTTATACTAAACTGAAAAATCTTTAAACTAATAGAAATAAAAACTAATATAAAAATACACAACTATAATAACCTTGACAAACACACACACACACATCATGTGTTTATAATGGCTCAGACACACACACACACACACACAGACTTGGCAAAGAGGTAAGAATTTGACTTGCTTTGACGTGTGATGCAACTGAGTATTAATTTGTAACTCGTAGTAACAAAGTGTTTTCACCAGTGATTAATGTGCTCACTGATCCAGAACTGTGTGGATGCACGGAGGGTTTGTGTGTGTCTTTGTGTGTGCATCTAGGCCTACAGTTGAGGAATCTGAATGCATTCAGATGTTTTCTACGGGGACATACATTTTTGCTGTGTAGAGGAGCAGTCCGAAATTGTCTCGTTATTGAATATTATGTCATCTCTCTATCTCCTAAGTGCATACATTTGTGGAATTCGTGTGTTGTTATCAGTAGAAGCCCTCCTGTGCAGGCCTTTCTAGGTATTGTTTTTAGCTGATATCCCCCTCTCCAACCAGCTAACTTCTCACATTGACCAAACGATTTGTCTAAAAGTAATACATGTTTCAATGATTTAAATAGCATAAATATTGTTTCTGATGAACAGTCTGGCCTCAGTTCATCTGGAGTAAGTAGCCTTTAAACACTAATACAGAGTCATATATTATTCCAACACCTAAAGGTAAAGTTAGGATTACAGTAATCTGATCCTAGATCTGTGGCTAAGGCGTAAGGGCAGCTTCTACTAGCAGCATGTGCTCTGTGCTGTGAAACTGATGCTCTCTGGTGGACAACCTGGGTATTGTTGTGATCAGCTGCTTCTCTCCAACAACTTTCCCGATAGTTACTGTTGCTATGATTAACAGGGGTGTGTGAGCAGTCCCGGGAAAAGTGGAGACAGATCAGGCAAGCAAGGTGCTGAAACGAAAGCTAGCAATATAATAATATGAAGCTAGCTAGATGACTAGCTATCTTAGATAGCTGGCTATGGTGAGAGGCAAACCATTTTACTATCTAAATTAGTTTGATTAGGTTCTATTTATTTTACTTTTCCATTTAGAACAAAGACTTAGTGGCTACTATCTGAAAAGCCTGTCAATGTAATTAGCTACAACATTTTCATTTGATTCTGTTTCCAAGTCTGCCAGTGTGTCTTTCTGTCTGCCTGTCCACCTAGGATTTCCAGTACCAGGCTGGAGAGTGGTGGTGGCCACTGGAGGGCAAGCAACGTTACTGAGCACACCTAGAAGCTCATCGGCATGAAGTTCATCTATACCAGCTGATACAAGTAGCCTAGCTAGCACAGAATGTTCCTGTAACATTCCTTAAAGGTTCTTAGAAAATAACTTTCAACCATTTCCACTGCTATGAGGGAACATTTTGTTACCCCCCCCCCCATCAATCTACCCACAATAGCCCATAATGACAAAGCAAAAACAGTTTTGTTGAAATTTGTTAAAAATATATTTTTTAATAGTTACAAATATTATTTTATGTGGGAAGGGCACGACGTCTCATGATGATGGCTGCTGGGGAAAAAGGCCATATTTTTTATTTTTTATTTTACCTTTATTTTACTAGGCAAGTCAGTTAAGAACAAATTCTTATTTTCAATGACGGCCTAGGAACAGTGGGTTAACTGCCTGTTCAGGGGCAGAACGACAGATTTGTACCATGTCAGCTCAGGGATTCGAACTTGCAACCTTTCGGTTACTAGTTCAACGCTCTAACCACTAGGCTACCCTGCCAGATCCATGTCTGATTCAGCACACAGAGTCAATACCACACAAGCACTTGTGATCTTAATTGTACTCACCTGCCCACTAGCCTGCCAGGAATTCACTCTCTGACACCACTGTAGGAACAGAAAACGACATTAGTATTCAATAGGAGCACTGAGACAAGCAGCCTGCTGACTGGAGGGAATTGGAGTCCACCGAGTTCCATCGACTTGTCTGGCCAAGAACCAGTCTGCTAACATTGCTAGCTAGTAGCTACCCCCTTTCTTTCCCTAAGCACATTAAAAGGGAACACTAGACCTAGTAGGAAACATTCTCCCCAACCCATTTTGAACTCTGTTTCAACAATCATCAGCTGATTCAGAAAATAATTTCCCCTTTGACAGTAAAGTGAACAGCTGATAGCACGTGAGTTGAAGAGTTTATTTATTTATTTATGTGTCATACGTTGTCACGGCTCCTCCTCTGCATTGCAGGGGCATTTCCTCCTGCAGGCAGAGGAGGGTCGTTAGTGATTGGAGTCACCTGGGATCAGAGTATTTAAACTGTTACTAATCACCTCTCTCTCTCTCCGCTCCTCCAGGTATGAACCTGTTTTGTTTGTTCCTTTGTAGTTTTGCATAGTTTTCACTCAGTCATTCACGCACACAGATTCACACATCCATGCACTTTACATTATGATACTTCCACACCTCATTCCTTTTCTTAGTTTAAAGTTAATAGTTTTGTTTACAATAAAGAACATGTTTTTAATTGGCCTATAGCTGTTGTTCACGTCCCTTCATTTTTGCCACAGGCTTGTGACATACGTTACGAAAAGGATCATTCAAACTATACAAACAAAATATGTATTATAGCATTTTTAAAACAGTTCAAAATCTAAACACCATTATCTCCTTGTAATGAATGTGATTTAATGGCTTCACCTGTGTCCTCAACAGTCAGGGTAAAACATTCCAACGTTATAATCTTGTGACTATCTCACGCATATTCGTTGATTGATAAATGGGAACAATGGGAGAGATCGACAAATGCTGATTTCAAAACAAAATGGTCTACATTCTCATTGATATTATCAAGACATGAGGTGGGTATCAGAAGTTTTGAAGAAATGGCTTGCCTTAAATTTGAACCTTGAATATATCTTTAGTATAATCAGTGGCAATTTTAGCATGTAAATCTTGGTGGGGCAAACTCAAAATTGTTTTTAGATGCATGCCAGCAAAGCCACTACACACAACACAAAACAATGCATTAACTGCACTATAACGTTGACAAACGGTGCCCACAAACTGTTAGGACCTACATAAAGCTGTCCCAACAGCAGAGTCACAAAAGCAGTCTCAACACCTTACCACTGCTACACCTAGCTATAAGCGAAGCCTTGTCTGACAGCGAAACAGTTAATTCAGCCCCATTTACTGCCTTTTAAAAACACGCTAATATTGCTGTGTTGCTTCAGCAAATTTGGTTTCTTCTGACAATTGAGATGCACAAACTATGGCATAAGGGGACAACGAGCGGATAAGAGGCAATCCGAGTTCCCAGTGGCCTTGAACTCACTGGCACCTTAACACTCATTGTTGAATTTACGATTTCCAACTTGTTGTGTAATGTTTACGGCCGATGAGCACCGATACATTTTATCTATAATTTCTCAAGGATTGAAAAATATTTGCCAGTAGATTGCTGACTTGATGCATGATGACTGCTTGTCCAACTTGCTAGCTAAGATTTTGAAAGTATGATGTTCCATGATCAGTCCAATCAAAGCTACAGTAGATATAACATGATTTAAAGTCATTTTTATCTATGGCCAATGATCTTGAGCCTTCTTGGATGGGCACTTCCAATGCAAGTCTATAGCAGCCTCAAGGGGCTTGAATTTTCGAGCTCCACCCATAGATTTGGCAGTGACTTAGTGTATCCATGAGTGACAGAATACTGAAACAATCACGGTGCAACTAGAGAACATTACCAACCCCATACGCTCCGTATTTTCCTCTGGCTGCCCCACCACCACAGAAAACATTGAGCTAGGTTGAAACACCTGCATTTTGGAGCTGCCTTACTAAAGAAAGCAAAAAAGAGACCATGTTTGTTTGCGGCTTTATTAACTCAATTATTATTATTTACAGGGGTGGCTCTGCCCTGAATGATGCGTTGCCACGGAGTATAATAGCCTATACAGTCAACTCAAAATATGGTATTCTGTTCTTTTGAAATAGCCTACATTTTCTGTATCATAATGAGATTAAATAAAACGACATAGACCAAATAGATTTTTTGACGTCCTATATTAAGTTGACTTATTAGACTGTTAAAATGTAGCGGAAAAGGCAGTAATTTTATATAAACATTGGATTTCTTTTGTTCCTGAAATTTCATGAAAACATCTGAAAATGTTGTTTTCCGTTGAGAGGCCTACCCATGTGACTCTTCTCACTCGGAAAGCCTGCTCACTAATGTGAATACCAAAGCTGATTAATTATGACTTGATTGAATTGGAACGATGTGAATCATGATAAATATGAAGGTGAGAGCCCAGAATAGCCTAACCCTTTAATCATAGGCTATTGTTACTTTGTGTCTCTAAAATCACAATGTTTCCATTTCTATAGTGATGTGACAAGGAGTCTGTGTTAACTGAAATGTCATTTTCACCAGATCCATTAGGTCATATAAAGAACACCTGCAGTATGCATGATTTAATGAAAGCAGAAAACAGACACAACATTATTTCACATTCTTTAATAAAAGACACAAACAGGCAATAGGTAATACAGCTGGCTTCACATTTTCCCCTCCAAATAGGCCTACAAGGAAACTCAATGTATCTTAATGAAGTTGATTGCGCGAGGCTGTCTGTGCTGCGTAGTACCTTAAACAAAAGGGTTAGCTCGCCAAAAAGACACGTAAGCTTGTGTGTGTGCATGCATGCATGTATAAGTGTATGTATACATTCGTGTGTGTGTGCGCATACATTCATCTGTGTGTCACGTCCTGACCTTAATTCCTTTTTATGTCTCTATTTTAGTTTGGTCAGGGCGTGAGTTGGGGTGGGCATTCTATGTGTTCTATGTTTTTGTATTTCTGTGTTTGGCCTGATATGGTTCCCAATCAGAGGCAGCTGTTTATCGTTGTCTCTGATTGAGAACCATACTTAGGCAGCCTATTTTCCCACTATGATTGGTGGGTAGGTGTTTTCTGTCTGTGTTTTACTATACAGAACTGTTTCGGTTTTCATTTTATTTTGTATTCAGTGTTCGGTTATATTTCATTAAAATATGGACACTTACCACGCTGCGCATTGGTCCGATCTTTCCTACTCCTCCAAAGAGGAAAACCGTTACACTGTGTGTGTAGTTTTGGTGAGATGTGTGATGTTGTTATTGTATGTGGTCCATTTGTCTTGCTTCTGCTTACCTTGGTCACACCTCACCACTGGCATACAAACCTCCATGGCAGCATACTCATCTTGGTTACCAAAGCATGTAAGTCACTTGTGATCGATACAGCCGGCAGGCTGAGTGTGGCTCTGCGGTAACAGGGATCTGAGAGTTTGTCTGAGGTTGACAGACATCAGTGTGTGTTACTATGCTCCTCAGATGAGTAAACTGGAATCTGGGAGAGCCATGTGTGCAAACAAATACTTGAGTCATTCATTCTCTCTCTCTTTCTGTCTGTCTAGACAGGAACTAACAGGGAGATCACTGAACCGTCCCTCTGCCTCACACTTCAAAAGACAACCATAAAAATACCAGAGTTTACACCTCAGTCCGCTACTCTAACCTTGGTCACGATTCTAAGGGTAAGGAATGAGATGGAATGGAATCTGATCTGTCAGCACATGCTTTGAGCTTTTGTTTTTGTTAAGAGCTTGATTGGCAGTGTCCCCGTTTGATGACATCACTGTGAAGATGGATGAGTGTTTGGCCGCGGTCCACAGCTAAGGCGAGGCAGACGCAACAACCACGGTTGTTAGCCACGTCATCCACTGTGTCGTCGACTGACAAATTTCTATAACATATGATGTGGTTAGCTAATATAAAAAATACCTATCCAACTGCACACATACATTAGACACATGACATGGGAGTGTGTGTAGAGCAGGGGTGCACTGGTCAATTTGTTTTGAGCCACATCAATGATATTTAGTTAATCAGTGTCAGGGAGAGAGGAAACTTAGCAAGACTCTTGCGTTCAAGGACTGTAGACTAGCAGATGAGTGCAAGAATAAATACAAGTATTAGAGCTCCTATTGTAGGCCATGGGCTACTTTCATAAATGGAATAATTTCATTAAACCACACTATTCAAACCTATAGTGCATTAGGACAGAGATGGTAAGGAAGCAGATATGAGAATCAGGGAATAAAGTACCTAAACATCTCTGACCAATCAGACGAATGCCTCAAACTTTAGTATTCTTGACATTAGAATGTTCTGAGCAGAATGTTCCACAATCGTCAGTAGGCTAGACATGGTGGAATGCTGGTGTCTTCCACAGACATTCTTCCACACTGACCTGTATGAGAGAGAGTTGACATTTTTTCTGGTCCTGGCACTGACCAGGTCAAGGGTCAGAGAGTTGTAGGGTCACAGCTACTGAGCTACAGGATCTGACGACCTGGAAAATTCAACTTCAAACCACCATTTATGCTCAAAAGACCCAAGGCATCGCCTAAACCATACGTTTAGTATGGTTACATAAGGCAGAAGGATACTTAGGACAACAACGAAAGTAGGGTGGTTGGTCGGGGTGGACGGGTGGGTGTGTAATGCTTACATCTAGCAACCCAAAGGCTGTGCATTTGAATTTCATCAAGGACAACATTAGCCTTTAGCTAATTAGCAACTTTGTAACTACTTACTACTTTTTTAGCAACTTTGCATGTTAGCTAACCCTTCCTCTAACCTTTTAACCTAACTCCTAGTCTTAACCCTAACCTTAACCCCTAGCCTAGCTAACGTTAGCCACCTAGCTAACATTAGCAACAACAAATTAGAATTTGCAACATATATGTTTTTCATTGGTAAGATATTGTGCGAATTACAATTCGTAACATATTGGACGATTTGCAATTTGTAACATATAACAATTGTCATTCGTAACATATCATACAAAATGATTGATGGACATCCATACATACCATACGAAACGTAACATATCATACTAATTTCAGTTGAAGACATACAGCTGTAAACTGACTAGATATCCCCCTTTTCCTTTCCTAATTGGAGTGTCCCGGATTTACATTTACTATGTTATGTCTACCCCTGAGTCTATGCTGGGAATTCAAGGGAGTTCAGCATATTGTACTGGATACACCCACCTGGTGTCAGTATTGAGCTCTTTACAGGGTCAATCACTACATCAGTGTAGAGAGAACGACAAGGCGAGAGACCAGAGGGACATATATATTGGCCAGCAGCATACCACCCTGCATCCCATCCTTGCTTCTGAAGCTAAGCAGTGTTGGTCCTGGTCAGTTCCTGGATGGGAGACCAGATGCTGCTGGAAGTGGTGTTAGAAGGCCAGTAGGAGGCACTCTTTCCTCTGGTCTAAAAAAAGATCCCAATGCCCCAGGGCAGTGATTGGGGACACTTCCCTGTGTAGGGTGCCGTTTTACGGGTGTCCTGACTCTCTGAGGTCATTAAAGATCCCATGGCACTTATCGTAGGGGTGTTAACCCTGGTGTCCTGGCTAAATTCCCAATATGGCCCTCAAACCATCACGGTCACCTAATAATCCCCAGTTTACAATTGGCTCATTCATCCCCCTCCTCTCCCCTGTAACTATTTCCCAGGTCGTTGCTGCAAATGAGAACGTGTTCTCAGTCAATTTACCTGGTGAAATAACAGATCAATAAAATAAAAAATGCTGCTATTTAAAGTAACTGCCGGGTGAAAATCTCACTTTTAAAAGTTAATATTCTGTTAACTCATATCCAAATAATGTTGTTGACTGATCCTATACTCGTATTTGTGGCCAAAGCATAAATTAGAGAAAAAAGACTTAAAAAACCCACCTTAAACTTGTATCTCAAACAGATCATTTAAAAAATGATTGCTATTTACTCATAGAAGATGATGTCATAGGTAGGGGTTGAGGAAGGGCATGGGGCACGGTTATGAGACTGGCATAGGAAATTGTGCACTGCTGACGCCTGCTTGGGCTGGAGATGTAGCTAGGAAATGGAGAGAGGGTTGGGAAGACACAGGTGATTTTAAAGAGAGAACAAGAGGGTAAGAAACCCTCTAACATGTAAAATGATGACAAAGAAGCTGGAATCGCCAATAGGTCCATATGTTCTCAAATGAAATAATCAAAGCTTATTTTGTGTGTGTGTGTGGTGTGTGTGTGTGTGTGTGTGTGTGTGTGTGGTGTGTGTGTGTGTGTGTGTGTGTGTGTGTGTGTGTGTGTGTGTGTGTTTGTGTGTGTTGTCATGGCCGGCAGACTCAGGTAGCAGCACAGTGCAGATGGACATATGGTACATACTGTTAGGGAAGATTTATAGAGCTACATATGTCTGGTCCAGAAGATTGACTATTGAATAACAAACTTTTTTTTACCTCTACACATTCAGCAATTCCTCTAACCTTTTTTTTCTCTCTCTCTCTCTCTCTCTCTCTCTCTCGCTTGCTTGGGGTGAGCCATGAGCTTCAGCACGTAGGTCTCTGGCCTGACATTAGTACTGTATGTATCACTACACACCATTAGGATAGAGGTGCAACTAACCTCCAGGTGAGGTAAGTCTAATGATCCAAGTCTAAAAGGTTTTTGGTGGAAGAAATAAATAGTGCTTAAGAATTCCTTGAAAGAAAAGCACAGTGACGGAAGGAACAAGAGGGGTTTTGGTAGGTTTACAAGTGAATGGTGTCGCATTTATCATACAGTAGGTGCATAGAAGTCTATGTGTGTGTGTGTGTGTAATAGTGTGAAAAAATGACAGGTTCTTTAGAGTGAAGTAGAAGTAGACAACAAACTGTTTTCAAACATTTAATAAATTGATGAATGGTTTCACAAGTTCCCCTTTTCAGCGTGGCCTAACTCTCTGGCCTGGGAACACATTCACCTAACCATGCAACCACCATACCTCTGGACTGCATCACCACCCCTGGGCAGCTGCCTAGAACAGGGTTTAAGGTGTTCTATTCATTTGTACATTTTCCAATGACAATGCTCGATGAATTAACAGGAGCAATGAGTCACACCTTTGAAGCTGTGACGTATGTGTGTAAAGTTGTGTGTGTGTGTGTGCATACATGTGTGTGGTTGTAAGCTATCCAGACCACCGTCACAATGAATCATTATGGGGTTAGAGGTGTGCTTTTAGGGTGGTGAGGGTTTTAGGGTGGTGGTCTAGCTGGAGAAACATGTATGTTCCATTTTTGTTCCACAAATAAACGTCTGCTCCTTGCTGAGCCTGACTCAGTGAAGCCATACACCTTCTCATGGTTTGCCATGGCCGGTGGTCTGACGCTCTCCGTCCATTAACCACCTCTTCCGCTCATCCGCTGGAAAGATTGGTGCTCGCAGACCCTCAAACATATATGCATATGAAAGACAGACAAAACAGACAAGAAACGCTGCACATGGAGGGCAGGCACTCACACACACACACACACACACACTGCACAGATGTTTGTCTGTTTCCTTGGAGCCTCAATGTGGCCCGGAACCAGCCTGAATAACAAGCAGAAGATCCTCAAAATCAGAGGTGATTATGTCTCCGCTGGCCTCCCATCTGCACAGGGGAACACACACAGCTAAACAGGACAAAGGGCCCATTCACACACACACACACACACACACACACACACACACACACACACACACACACACACACACACACACACACACACACACACACACACACACACACACACACACACCTTCACATCTATACATACAGTCGCACAGACACAAGCGCAAAACACCCCGTGCGGGAAAGACTGCACAAAACACACCAGTGCATAGACAGACACAAGTTATACATTCACACATTGTGGAGATGTACTGTACATTTTGAGACAGAAGTACTAACATTAGGCAGACGTGGTTATTCAGCACAGTATGTTCATGGTCATGGAAGGAACTGGAGGAATACTTGTTTCATCTGTGTGAGAACCATATTCAGACCTGCGGGACCCATGTCCTGCGGTCAACAGTACCGTCTGTCCGCTTGACCATGTGTGTCTGTCTTAATATGTGTTCCGTTAAACTACCGTGCTTTTCGTAGCAACGGCAGCCTAAACAGACACACTGAGGGGATGGTCTGAAAGTGAGGGTGGTAGAATGAGGGGGATGGGGGTGACGGTCCAAGATGAGGTGAAGCGTTGGACAGCGGTGTGATTTACCTCTTGTACGTGAGTGCGGATATGAAACATCGTTAGAAGATAGTCCATCTCTAGTTGAACTCAATCCCAACCCTATTCTCCCTCAATTGAGATTTCCAATTGTTAGGGAGATTGTTGCAGTGTTGTACTGAAAAGGCGGAAAATATGCTCCCAGTGCAATTACTGGTCATAAAGAAAGGAATTAAATGCACATCAACATATTTAGGTAATACAATCTCAATTACCATAAATATACACACTTTCAATAATAGTATAGAAGCCTACATTAAGCAGAAATATACCTTGGTACTACCCTGCTGGAAAAACCAGCATAGACCAGCATACATTTCAAGCTGGTCTATGCTGGTCAGTGCTGGTCTAATCACACAGATGCATAACAGAACAGACACACAGGCTTTTTGATAGTGCAGCCCTAAGTAACAGCACAGATGAAGATGAAAAATGATCAGGCCTACTGTCCATCTTACTGTAGAAATGACTGGCGAAAGAAAGTCTAGGTTGGAGCTGTTGCTGTTAAAATATAAGTCATACATTTTTATTCTGAACTGGAATTAAGTGATTGATCCAGACTGGATCACATCCGGCCGTGATTGGGAGTCCCATTGGGCGGCGCACAATTATCAATTATCAAACAATGTTTTGCCGGGATAGGGAGTCATTGTAAATAATGATTTGTCCTCAACTGACTTGCCTAAAATGTTAATAAAAACTAATATTTAAAAAAAACAACCACACAGATGTAGACCAGAAAATATACACACAGTCCTAATGAGAGGTGTGTGGATGGTCAAAGTTTTCAACAAGCAGGTCTATTCTGGGATCAGTTTCTGACAGCACAACACTAAGGTCAAGCTTAGCATTGACACTGTTTCTGTACTTGTGTTTTTTAAGTAATCCAGAGTTGAGAACCCTGACTGTCATAGGTATGTGGTGTGAAACTGGATCAGAACATCGACTGCTTTCAGAGTTGAGAACCCTGACTGACATAGGTATGTGGTGTGAAACTGGATCAGAACATCTACTGCTTTCAGAGTTGAGAACCCTGACTGACATAGGTATGTGGTGTGAAACTGGATCAGAACATCTACTGCTTTCAGAGTTGAGAACCCTGACTGACATAGGTATGTGGTGTGAAACTGGATCAGAACATCGACTGCTTTCAGAGTTGAGAACCCTGACTGACAGGTATGTGGTGTGAAACTGGATCAGAACATCGACTGCTTTCTCAGACAGGCAGGAGACAGCTTCCTGCTGTAGATGAGCAACCCAGAATATTGTTTCAATCGGTTTATTCCAGTTCAGAATAAAAATCATGACTTGTATTTTAACAGCAACGGTTCCAACCTAGACTAGTTTTCAACAATAATATCTACCGTAAGATGTACAGTAGGCCTGATCATTTTTCATCTTCCTCTTCACTGTTACTTAAGGTTGCAATATCAGTAGCTAGCTAACTTGCTTTGGCTAACAGTAGCTATTAGATGTGTACAAGGCCAGGGAATTGTTTGAAAGAGAAACTCACATATACTACCATGAGATAGTACTCCCTTATTTCTGCTCATCATCATCTTTTATAAAATGACAACAATGTCTTGCTAGCTGACTTACTTTCCCAATGTGAAAGCATTCTGTCCTGTTCTGAAAGAATTCCCTGGGTATACCGTCATGCTGTGGATGTTTGGTCAGGACGTGTCATTATATAAATTTGTTCATTTTGATTGACTCATTACTAAGCACTTCACCGCACAAAACACATTGAGGGAGCTCCTCGTTAATTTTCAAAGTTTATATGAAAGAGAGAAACTCATTGATGTATTGGCTTTTCATGACGATTGAGCTCAGTCAGAACTTGTTGCCAACTCCGCAGTAAGGAAAGTAGCTATTGGCTGTCCTAAAAGTCGCTAAATAACGTCATCACCTAATTTGCATAATTGGCCATGTTCATGTAATTGAGATGGACACTGTAGGACAGAGGAATGACGTCGTGGGAGAGACAAAAAAGTGAGTAAAAAACACCCTAAATATGTTTAGAACTACAAATGAGCTGCAGAGAGTGGCATCACACAGGGAATAAGAACCAGATATATGAGCCCATACTCCTCCTTCAGCACTTCAAGCTGCAGAGAGGCACACAGCGAATAAGAACCAGATATATGAGGCCATTACTCTTCCTTCAGCACTTCAAGCTGCAGAGAGTGGCACACACAGCGAATAAGAACCAGATATATGAGGCCATTACTCTTCCTTCAGCACTTCAAGCTGCAGAGAGTGGCACACACAGCGAATAAGAACCAGATATATGAGGCCATTACTCTTCCTTCAGCACTTCAAGCTGCAGAGAGTGGCACACAGCGAATAAGAACCAGATATATGAGGCCATTACTCTTCCTTCAGCACTTCAAGCTGCAGAGTGGCACAACACAGGGAATAAGAACCAGATATATGAGGCCATTACTCTTCCTTCAGCACTTCAAGCTGCAGAGAGTGGCACACACAGCGAATAAGAACCAGATATATGAGGCCATTACTCTTCCTTCAGCACTTCAAGCTGCAGAGAGTGGCACACACAGCGAATAAGAACCAGATATATGAGGCCATTACTCTTCCTTCAGCACTTCAAGCTGCAGAGAGTGGCACACAGCGAATAAGAACCAGATATATGAGACCATTACTCTTCCTTCAGCACTTCAAGCTGCAGAGTGGCATCACACACAGCGAATAAGAACCAGATATATGAGGCCATTACTCTTCCTTCAGCACTTCAAGCTGCAGAGTGGCACACACAGGGAATAAGAACCAGATATATGAGGCCATCACTCTTCCTTCAGCACTTCAAGCTGCAGAGAGTGGCACACACAGCGAATAAGAACCAGATATATGAGGCCATTACTCCTCCTTCAGCACTTCAAGCTGCAGAGAGTAACACACAGCGAATAAGAACCAGATATATGAGGCCATTACTCTTCCTTCAGCACTTCAAGCTGCAGAGAGTGGCACACAGCGAATAAGAACCAGATATATGAGGCCATTACTCTTCCTTCAGCACTTCAAGCTGCAAAGAGTGGCACACACAGCGAATAAGAACCAGATATATGAGGCCATTACTCTTCCTTCAGCACTTCAAGCTGCAGAGAGTGGCACACAGCGAATAAGAACCAGATATTGAGGCCATTACTCTTCCTTCAGCACTTCAAGCTGCAGAGAGTGGCACACAGCGAATAAGAACCAGATATTGAGGCCATTACTCTTCCTTCAGCACTTCAAGCTGCAGAGAGTGGCACACAGCGAATAAGAACCAGATGTTTGAGGCCATTACTCTTCCTTCAGCACTTCAAGCTGCAGAGAGTGGCACACACAGCGAATAAGAACCAGATATTTGAGGCCATTACTCTTCCTTCAGCACTTCAAGCTGCAGAGAGTGGCACACACAGCGAATAAGAACCAGATATTTGAGGCCATTACTCTTCCTTCAGCACTTTATGGACCCCATTGTTAATCCCCGTCATAACAGAGGCATTGTCAGTCCCTATCCCCAGGAGTTTCTCTTTTTTAAGACAACACTTCTCGAGGGAAGCCACAACAGCACGGGCTATTAGATTTGGCATCTCCTCCCTCCAACTCAACAAGCCCCAGAAATGTTGATACAATTGTCTGCTTGGTGTCACTAAAGTACCTTATCACAACCCCCAGGTACTTAGAAACACTTACATCTGTGGACTCATCGAGGAGGCTGAAACACTGGTCACCCACATCTGTGGACTCATCGAGGAGGAGGCTGAAACGCTGGTCACCCACATCTGTGGACTCATCGAGGAGGAGGCTGAAACGCTGGTCACCCACATCTGTGGACTCATCGAGGAGGAGGCTGAAACGCTGGTCACCCACATCTGTGGACTCATCGAGGAGGAGGCTGAAACGCTGGTCACCCACATCTGTGGACTCATCGAGGAGGAGGCTGAAACGCTGGTCACCCACATCCGTGGACTCATCGAGGAGGAGGCTGAAACGCTGGTCACCCACATCTGCGGCCAACTTTTTCAGAAAGTATGGTGTAACAGTTGTTAAAGTACTATGTGAATTTCACCAGGTTCATATATTAATATGTCGTGTTGATTTGTTATTATGCTGCATCCTGGGAGAAGGGGAGTGTGTACTTACGTCCCTGCGTGCTCAAATCATTTTGATGCACTGAGAGAGGTAGGCACGCTTTTTCTGTCTTCAGAAAAGTTTGATTCTTTTAAGTACAAAGTCATTCACACAGTGTTTTGTTCATGAATAATGATGTATATTTAGAGGTTCCTCATAAGTGGATGGTATTGGTAAGATGCACTTGTAATTATACTTTTTAGGATGATATCAACATTCTGAATTCAACATGTGGTTAATAGCTAGCTAAGGTATTAGCAGGCTATTGTATGTGTGAACAATGGCTAGCTCCTCGAATGATCCCAGTCCCTCCTATTGTGCATCTGTTGTAGAAAGAGGTGACGATTCTCAGAACATATGTGCTCTACAAATGTTTTATTTCCTTTTGGATGCAGGTATGTGGTTTTATCTATGTAAAATATGTATAATAAGGAGAGACTGTATTAATTTTTGTATTCGAAAATCATTTGGATGCACTGAGAGAAAGAGGCAACGATTCTCAGAACATATGTGCTCTACAAATGTTTGATTTCCTTTTGGATGCAGATGCAGGATGCAGAGAGTGAGTTCTGCTTGATTAAAACTACCTGATCTCCAAAGTCCACGTCTATAGTCTCAATCAACCACACACAATGTAAAGTTACAGCGGTGCAGCTCAGCACCGGTTACACTAGAACACCATTAATCATTTCTGTGCACTTTGCCCTGTGCATTTTGAAATGGGTAGCAGCAGTGGAGTCTGAGAAAGCAGCTCTACATGCTTCTCCAATGTGATCACATGCCAGCATGCAACAGTGTTCAGCGATAGCTAATGCCATGGTGGCCTCAGCCATTTTTTAAACCATAAATGGCAGCTTGTTTTGGGTGGAACTGTTACAGTGCCTTGCGAAAGTATTCGCCCCCCTTGAACTTTGCGACCTTTTGCCACATTTCAGACTACAAACATAAAGATATAAAACTGTATTTTTTTTTGAAGAATCAACAACAAGTGGGACACAATCATGAGGTGGAACGACATTTATTGGATATTTCAAACTTTTTTAACAAATCAAAAACTGAAAAATTGGACGTGCAAAATTATTCAGCCCCTTTACTTTCAGTGCAGCAAACTCTCTCCAGAAGTTCAGTGAGGATCTCTGAATGATCCAATGTTGACCTAAATGACTAATGATGATAAATACAATCCACCTGTGTGTAATCAAGTCTCTGTATAAATGCACCTGCACTGTGATAGTCTGAGAGGTCCGTTAAAAGCGCAGAGGGCATCATGAAGAACAAGGAACACACCAGGCAGGTCCGAGATACTGTTGTGAAGAAGATTAAAGCCAGATTTGGATACAAAAAGATTTCCCAAGCTTTAAACATCCCAAGGAGCACTGTGCAAGCGATAATATTGAAATGGAAGGAGTATCAGACCACTGCAAATCTACCAAGACCTGGCCGTCCCTCTAAACTTTCAGCTCATACAAGGAGAAGACTGATCAGAGATGCAGCCAAGACGCCCATGATCACTCTGGATGAACTGAAGAGATCTACAGCTGAGGTGGGAGACTCTGTCCATAGGACAACAATCAGTCGTATATTGCACAAATCTGACCTTTATGGAAGAGTGGCAAGAAGAAAGCCATTTCTTAAAGATATCCATAAAAAGTGTTGTTTAAAGTTTGCCACAAGCCACCTGGGAGACACACCAAACATGTGGAAGAAGGTGCTCTGGTCAGATGAAACCAAAATTGAACTTTTTGGCAACAATGCAAAACGTTATGTTTGGCGTAAAAGCAACACAGCTCATCACCCTGAACACAACATCCCCACTGTCAAACATGGTGGTGGCAGCATCATGGTTTGGGCCTGCTTTTCTTCAGCAGGGACAGGGAAGATGGTTCAAATTGATGGGAAGATGGATGGAGCCAAATACAGGACCATTCTGGAAGAAAACCTGATGGAGTCTGCAAAAGACCTGAGACTGGGACGGAGATTTGTCTTCCAACAAGACAATGATCCAAAACATAAAGCAAAATCTACAATGGAACGGTTCAAAAATAAGCATATCCAGGTGTTAAAATGGCCAAGTCAAAGTCCAGACCTGAATCCAATCGAGAATCTGTGGAAATAACTGAAAACTGCTGTTCACAAATGCTCTCCATCCAACCTCACTGAGCTCGAGCTGTTTTGCAAGGAGGAATGGGAAAAAATTTCAGTCTCTCGATGTGCAAAACTGATAGAGACATACCCCAAGCGACTTACAGCTGTAATCGCAGCAAAAGGTGGCGCTACAAAGTATTAACTTAAGGGGGCTGAATAATTTTGCACGCCCAATTTTTCAGTTTTCAGTTTTAAAAAAAAGTTTGAAATATCCAATAAATGTCGTTCCACTTCATGATTGTGTCCCACTTGTTGTTGATTCTTCACAAAAAAATACAGTTTTATATCTTAATGTTTGAATCCTGAAATGTTGCAAAAGGTTGCAAAGTTCAAGGGGGCCGAATACTTTCGCAAGGCACTGTATAAGGCTTTGCCTTTTGAGTATGTTTTTGAGTTGTCATGTGTTTTTTTACATCACTAAGTTTGGCGTAGAAATCAACCTTATAATACAGGCAGTATGCCCGTGTATCATCTCCAATAAACGGCTTCAACCAGCCTTTGAATTCAGGGTTTGATAACCACTCCTTTCTGTATTTTTGAGTGTACAGTTTAGACTGAGACATGATGAGCTAGCCAGCTAGATGCTTAGTTTATGTCACAGAGAGGCACACACACAGTGGACAAGGTGAGTAAGTGACTGAGGCTGTGTGAGTCAAATGCAGTGATTTATTTTTGTGCAGAGATTTATTTTAGACAAAGAACATTTTACATTTCCATCCCGCCCTGAATGTAAGCCAGGGCGGGATCAGCCAGTGGCGGCTTCCCGCATGCGCGGTTCATTTGCAGTCTGGACGAGGAGGGGTGAACATCTCCTGCTCTGACTGCAGCTGGGAGGGACTGCTGTGCGAGAACGGGGGTGGGGCCCACGGCAGCACCCGCTGCTCGTTGAGAAGAGTAAGAGCGATAGGTGCTTCCAGGTCAGAGTCTCCAGAAGTTTCCAATAACACCAGAAAAAGTCACTAGATTTGTCGTTAGTCTATTTTTTGAAAATGTGTCGCTAGAGGGGTCTGAATGCTCGCTAAATATAGGAACAATGTCACTAAGTTGGCAACACTGTTGCTAGCATGAGTCCATTTGGCAAGTGGGAATGACAAGTCAGTTGCAGACAGCGCATCATCTGCTGTTGAACGACAGCGCTGCAGCGTGTGTCGCGGAGTGATCTTCAATAAAACTCCAGAAAAAAAGATCTGGTAAACCGCGAAGCACACGGGCATCTCCCTCTCCCATCTGCGCAGCTGTCAAACTGAGCAGCTGCCAAACTGAGCAGAGACCGCTGCTAAGCAGAGAGCACGCTGAACAGAGAGCGCAGTTGCACTTGGCCAAATCAATTCATTAAATAATTATACATTTACTCTGACACGTCGCAACCCACCATTAACCTCTCTGGGATATGTGGGACGGTAACGGCCCACTTGGCCAAAAGCCAGAGAAAATGCAGAGCGCCAAATTCAAATAAATTCCCATAAAAATCCAACTTTCATGAAATCACACATGTAAGACATCAAATTAAAGCTACACGTGTTGTGAATCCAGCCAACATGTCAGATTTCAAAAAGGCTTTTCGGCAAAAGCAAACGATGCTATTATCTGAGGATAGCACCTCCGTAAACAAGAGAGAAAACATATTTCAACTCTGCAGGCGCGACACAAAACACAGAAATAAATATATAAATCATGCCTTACCTTTGACGAGCTTCTTCTGTTGGCACTCCGATATGTCCCATAAACATCACAAATGGTCCTTTTGTTCGATTAATTCCGTCCACATATATCCAAAATGTTCATTTATTTGGCGCGTTTGATCCAGAAAAACACCGGTTCCAACTTGCGCAACGTGACTACAAAATATCTCAAAACTTACCTGTAAACTTTGCCAAAACATTTCAAACTACTTTTGTAATACAACTTTAGGTATTTTTTCAAGTAAATAATCGATAAAATTGAAGACTGGATGATCTGTGTTCAAAACAGGAAGAAAACAAACTGACGCATGCTTTCTGGTCATGCGCCTCTATCAAACAGTACACATAAAGTGACCCTCGTTCAAGATGACTGTACTTCTTCATTACACAAAGAAATAACCTCAACAATTTCTAAAGACTGGTGACATCCAGTGGAAGCGGTAGGAACTGCAAGCCAAGTCCCTTAGAAATCTGGAATCCCAATGAAAACCCTTCTGCTGACTGATTAGCTGGTCAAACTGGTGATGCTGGTGAGCAGCTCATGCGGGTATGCTGGTGATACTGGTATGCTGCTAACTAAGCTGGTCCATGCTGGTCTTGCTGGCAAAACCACGCTCATCATTATCATATTTCCCAGCATGCTGTATTGCAGTTCGATATTTTTTTGCATGTACATTGATTGATTAATTAATCTTATGCTACACAAAGGCAGTGATTGGGAACATTGCCCTGTGTAGGGTGCTGTCTTTCGGATGGGACGTTAAACGGCTGTCCTGACTTTCTGTGGACAGAAAAAGATCACATTGCACTTATCGTAAGAGTAGGGGTGATAACCCCGGTGTCCTGGCTGAATTCCCAATCTGGACATCATACCATCATGGTCACCTAATCTTCCTCAGCTTCCAATTGGCTCATTAATCCCTCTTCCTCTCCCCTGTAACTATTCCCCAGGTCGATGCTGTAAATGACTATTTGTACTCACTCGATTTACCTGGTAAAATAAGGGTACATTTTTCTCAACTATTCCAATCTGTTACTTGGACTTATTGCACCCATTACTGAAATGGTTGTTCCAGTTCAGATGGTTTAGGTCGTCTCGTTTATTAATCTTTCTAACCAGTCATTCTGAATGCAGATTGTGTGTGAAGAAAAGTTCAAATTATTGTATATCATCTCTCTGGCTGGATTAGGGATTAAACATCACTTTGCAAACCAGGATAATGTGATTCGCAGACCTAATGTGGCTACTGTATAAGGGAAAAACTAGGCACTCAAAGGCTTTATGACATACAGTGGCTTCAGCAATTATTCACACACCTTGACTTTTTCCACATTTTGTTGTGTTACAGCCTGAATTTAAAATTGATTAAATTGATATATTTTGTCAATGGTCTACAAGCAATACCCCACAATGTCACGCCCTGACCTTAGAGAGCCTTTTTATTTCTCTATTTGGTTAGGTCAGGGTGGGATTTGGGTGGGCATTCTAGTTTGTCTATTTCTTTGTTGGCCGGGTATGGTTCTCAATCAGAGGCAGCTGTCTATCGTTGTCTCTGATTGGGGATCATACTTAGGCAGGCCTTTTCCCACCTTCAGTTATGGGATCTTGTTTGTGTGTAGTTGCTTTCTGCACTGCATATAGCTTTACGTTCGGTTTGTATTTTGTTGTTTTTTGGTGTCATGTAAAATAAAAATATAATGTACGCCTACCACTCTGCACCTTGGTCTTCATCTATGATGTTGTTCGAATTAATTACAAATGAAAAGCGAAAAGCTCTTGATTCAATAAAAAAGTATTCAACCCCTTTGTTATGGCAAACCTAAATAAATTCAGGAGTAAAAATCTGCTTTTTAACAAGTCACGTAATATATTGCATGGACTCACTCTGTGTGCAATAATAGTGTTAATCATGATTTTTGAATGACTACCTCATCTCTGTACCCCACACATAAAATTATCTGTAAAGTCCCTCAATTGAGCAGTGAATTACAAATACACATTCAACCACAAAGACCAGGGAGGTTTCCCAATGCCTCGCTAAGAAGGGCACCTATTGGTAGATTGGTAAAACATTTTAAAAGCAGACATCAAATATCTCTTTGAGTACGGTGAAGGTAATCACACTTTGGATGGAGTATCAATACATCCAGTCACTATAAAGATACAGACGTCCTTCCAAACTCAGTTGAAAGAAAGAAAAGAAACCACTCAAGGGTTTTTTTTTGCGAACACACATACGCAAACAGGCATGTATAAGAAATCCATATGTTTGTGTAAGTTAGCTAATAGTTAGCTAATATAATATTATACAGTGGTTTATCATACAGTGGTTTATTTTGGAGAGAAGTGTGTATCCTTGTTACCTAGCAGACAGGTTTATTTTGGAGAGAGGTGTGTATCCTTGTTACCTAGCATACAGGTTTATTTTGGAGAGAGGTGTGTATCCTTGTTACCTAGCAGACAGGTTTATTTTGGAGAGAAGAGTGTGTCCTTGTTACCTAGCAGACAGGTTTATTTTGGAGAGTGTTCTTGTTATCTACAAGGTTTTCTAAATAGCTAAGTGAGACACTTAGAGGAGGGGAGAGGTGGCATAGAGGAGAGGTGGCATAGAGGAGAGGTGGCATAGAGGAGAGGTGACAGAGGAGAGATGGCATAGAGGAGAGTTGGCATAGAGGAGAGATGGCATAGAGGAGAGGTGACATAGAGGAGAGGTGGCATAGAGGAGAGGTGACATAGAGGAGAGGTGGCATAGAGGAGAGGTGACATAGAGGAGAGGTGGCATAGAGGAGAGGTGGCATAGAGGAGAGATGGCATAGAGGAGAGGTGGCATAGAGGAGAGGTGGCATAGAGGAGAGGTGACATAGAGGAGAGGTGGCATAGAGGAGAGATGACAAGAAAAGGTGACAAAAGATTGGACCATGGTCCCAAATGTTTCCAGGCCACACACACACACACACACACACATATGCGCGTGCCCACACACACACACACACACACACACACACACACACACACACACACACACACACACACACACACACACACACACACACACACACACACACACACACACACACACGTCATGGTTCGTTCCTTTGGTATCATGCACATTCTTTATTTGATAGAAGCTCCTATTATGGTGAAGTTTGTTGTTGATAACTTATACAATATCAGACAGAATTACATCATAGTGACGGTATGGATGGACAGATGCTACTGCCTGAAGTTAGTGTTTTCTGACTCACTCTCTCATCTTTGGTTATATTTATTCTCGAGTGTGTAGATGGTGTTTTCTGTTTCTCCAGACAGTGTGTTTGATCACACAGGTTTTTACACACACATTGTGACTTATACACACACATTGGTCCCTGTCAGTAATGGTGAGCTCCAGACATTGTGTGTTTGTGATTTAACAGTGGAGATACAACATGACCCAGACATTTTGTCTGTGATCCAAAAGGTTGTGTGTGTGTACTCGAGACATAGTAGTAGTCGGTTTGTAGTAAATACTGAGCCCATGAGACACACTTTGACATGCCACTGGTTTGTAACAGTAGGAAGCGCAGTGATATATCTGTCAAAGATGGATCCCCTCAACTCTCTCTCTCTCTCTCTCTCGCTCTCTCTTTACAGTATGAAGCGTTTGTCTTAGAAACGTCAGTCAACCGGGGGGCTCTGGTCCGGTATACTTCCTGTGTGACCTCTGACCCCTCCCCTGGGTGGCATATTTGCCCTGGGCCAGCTGGGGGAGGAATGTTACTCTGTTCTGTTTGCTTAGTGTCAGCGCTGCCACATGTCCCTTTCACATATCCACTGTATGTGTGCCCTCCTGCCATTTTTTGTTGTTGTCATATATGTCAATCTGTCAGTCACCTTGTGAAGTGTTTATGTGCCAGCTGGTCAGTCGTGTGTACAGTGGTTCCTCCTTTAAAAGTTGCGAGCTTGCGCCGCAGGACTTTGTGCTTTAGTACGGTACCCTACGTCACCACTTCATTGCTCCAGACCAGCACAAGGGAGAGTTAGAGCACTGATTATGCTTTTGGGTCCTACTGTGTCTCTAACTGTCAATGAATGGGTGACATAAACCTAAATAGAAACTGAAGCAGAGAACTGGAAGGCGGCCAAACAAGGAATTGGCATTGGGGATGACCAGTGAAATATACCTGCTGGATCGCATGCTATGGGTGGGTGCTGCTATGGTGACCAGTGAGCTGAGATAAGGTAGGGCTTTACCTAGCAAAGACTTATAGATGACCTGGAGCCAGTGGGTTTGGCGACGAATATGAAGCGAGGGCCAGCCAACGAGAGCATACAGGTCGCAGTGGTGGGTAGTACAGTGGGGCAAAAAAAGTATTAGTCAGCCACCAATTGTGCAAGATTTCTGGCTCTCACAGACCTGTAACTTCTTCTTTAAGAGGCTCCTCTGTCCTCCACTCGTTACCTGTATTAATGGCACCTGCTTGAACATGTTATCAGTATAAAAGACACCTGTCCACAACCTCAAACAGTCACACTCCAAACTCCACTATGGCCAAGACCAAAGAGCTGTCAAGGGACACCAGAAACAAAATTGTAGACCTGCACCAGGCTGGGAAGACTGAATCTGCAATAGGTAAGCAGCTTGGTTTGAAGAAATCAACTGTGGGAGCAATTATTAGGAAATGGAAGACATACAAGACCACTGATAATCTCCCTCGATCTGGGGCTCCACGTAAGATCTCACCCCGTGGGGTCGAAATGATCACATGAATGGTGAGCAAAAAAAAACAGAACCACACGGGGGGACCTAGTGAATGACCTGCAGAGAGCTGGGACCAAAGTAACAAAGCCTACCATCAGTAACACACTACGCCACCAGGGACTCAAATCCTGCAGTGCCAGACGTGTCCCCCTGCTTAAGCCAGTACATGTCCAGGCCCGTCTGAAGTTTGCTAGAGAGCATTTGGATGATCCAGAAGAAGATTGGGAGAATGTCATATGGTCAGATGAAACCAAAATATAACTTTTTGGTAAAAACTCAACTCGTCATGTTTGGACGACAAAGAATTCTGAGTTGCATCCCAAAGAACACTATACCTACTGTGAAGCACAGGGTTGGAAACATCATGCTTTGGGGCTGTTTTTCTGCAAAGGGACCAGGACGACTGATCCGTGTAAAGGAAAGAATGAATGGGGCCATGCATCGTGAGATTTTGAGTGAAAACCTCCTTCCATCAGCAAGGGCATTGAAGATGAAATGTGGCTGGGTCTTTCAGCATGACAATTATCCCAAACACACCGCCCGGGCAACGAAGGAGTGGCTTCGCAAGAAGCATTTCAAGGTCCTGGAGTGGCCTAGCCAGTCTCCAGATCTCAACCCCATAGAAAATCTTTGGAGGGAGTTGAAATTCCGTGTTGCCCAGCAACAGCCCCAAAACATCACTGCTCCAGAGGAGATCTGCATGGAGGAATGGGCCAAAATACCAGCAACAGTGTGTGAAAAGACTTACAGAAAACGTTTGACCTCTGTCATTGCCAACAAAGGGTATATAACAAAGTATTGAGATAAACTTTTGTTATTGACCAAATACTTATTTTCCACCATAATTTGCAAATAAATTCATAAAAAATCCTACAATGTGATTTTCTGGATTTTTTCCCCTCATTTTGTCTGTCATAGTTGAAGTGTACCTATGATGAAAATTACAGGCCTCTCTCATCTTTTTAAGTGGGAGAACTTGCACAATTGGTGGCTGACTAAATACTTTTTTGTCCCACTGTATAGTTTTGGAAAGTCGGTTAGGACATCTACTTTGTGCATGACCCAAGTAATTTTTCCAACAATTGTTTACAGACACAGACATAATTCACTGTATCACAATTCCAGTGGGTCAGAAGTTTCCATACACTAAGTTGACTGTGCCTTTAATTAACTTCTTATGGCTGGGGGCAGTATTGAGTAGCTTGGATGAATAAGGTGCCCAGAGGTGTCCAGAGTAAACTGCCCGCTACTCAGTCCCAGTTGCTAATATATGCATATTATTAATATATTTGGATAGAAAACACACTGCAGTTTCTAAAATTGTTTGAATGATGTCTGTGAGTATAACAGAACTCATATGGCAGGCAAAAGCCTGAGAAAAAATCCAACCAGGAAGTGAGAAATCTGAGGTTGGTCATTTTTCAACTCATTCCCTATTGAAGATAGTGGGATATTGGTAATGTTGCACTTCCTAAGGCTTCCACTAGATGTCAACGGTCTTTAGGACCTTGTCTGATGCTTCTACTGTGAAGTGGGGGCGAATGAGAGGGGAATGAGTCAGAGGTCTGCCAGAATGCCTTGAGCTCGTGACGCTCGTTCACGTGAGAGCGAGCTCTGTTCCATCGCAGTTCTATAGACAACGGAATTCTCCAGTTGGAACATTATTGAAGATTTATGTTAAAAACATCCTAAAGATGGATTCTGTACATCGTTTGACATGTTCCTACGGACTGTAACGGAACTTTTTGACATTTCGTCTGCTCCTGGTGAACGCGCTTCGTGAGTTTGGATTTGTTTACAAAATGCGCTAACAAAAGCTATTTGGACATAAATGAAGGACATTATCGAACAAAACAAACATTTATTGTGGAACTGGGATTCCTGGGAGTGCATTCGGATGAAGATCATCAAAGGTAAGTGAATATTTATCATGTTATTTCTGACTTCTGTTGACTGCACAATATGGCGGATATCTTTTTGTCCTGTTTGGTCTCTGAGCGCCGTACTCAGATTATTGCATGGTTTACTTTTTCCGTAAAGCTTTTTTGAAATCTGACACAGTGGTTGTATTAAAGAGAAGTGTCTAAAGTTCCATGTACAACACTTGTATTTTCATCAACATTTATTATGAGTATTTCTGTAAATTGATGTGGCTCTCTGCAAAATTACCAGACGTTTTTGGAACTACTGAACATTACGCGCCAATGTATACTGAGATTTTTTGATATAAATATGAACTTTATCGAACAAAACATACATGTATTATGTAATATGAAGTCCTATAAGTGTCATATGATGAAGATCATCAAAGGTTAGTGAATAATTCTATCTCTATTTCAGATTTTTGTGACTCCTCTCTTTGGCTGGAAAAATGGCTGTGTTTTTCTATGACTTGGCTCTGACCTAACATAATCGTTTGTGGTGCTTTCGCCGTAAAGCCTATTTGAAATACGACATGGTGGGGGGATTAACAAGAAGTGTATCTTTAAAATGGTGTGAAATACTTCTATGTTTGAGGAATTTTAATTATGGGATTTCTGTTGTTTTGAATTTGGTGCCCTGCACTTTCACTGGCTGTTGTCATATGATCCCGTGAGCGGGATCTCAGCCCTAAGAAGTTTTTAAACAGCTTGGAAAATTCCAGAAAATTATGTCATGGCTTTACAAGCTTCTGATAGGCTAATTGACATAATTTGAGTCAATTGGAGATGTACCTGTGGATGTATTTCAAGGCCTACCTTCAAACTCAGTGCCTCTTTTCTTGACATCATGGGAAACTCAAAAGAAATCAGCCAAGACCTCAGAAAAAGAACTGTAGACTTCCACAAGTCTGGTTCATCCTTGGGAGCAATTTCCAAACATCTGAAGGTACCGCGTTCATCTGTACAAACAATAGTAAGCAAGTATAAACACCATGGGACCATGCATCCGTCATATTGCTCAGGAAGGATACGCGTTCTGTCTCGTAGAGATGAACGTACTTTCTTGCGAAAAGTGCAAATCAATCCCAGAACAACAGCAAAGGACCTTGTGAAGATGCTGGAGGAAACAGGTACAAAAGTATCTATATCCACAGTAAAACGAGTCCTATATCGACATAACCTGAAAGACCGATCAGCAAGGAAGAAGCCACTGCTCCAAAACCGCTATAAAAAAGCCAGACTACGGTTTACAACTGCACATGGGGACAAAGATTGTACTTTTTGGAGAAATGTCCTCTAGTCTGATGAAACAAAAATAGAACTGTTTGGCCATAATGGCCATCTTTATGTTTGGAGGAAAAAAGGGGAGGCCTGCAAGCCAAAGAACACCATCCCAACCGTGAAGCACGGGGTTGGCAGCATCATGTTGTGGGGGTGCTTTGCTGCAGGAGGGACTGGTGCACTTCACAAAATAGATGGCTTCATGAGAAAGGAAAATTATTTGTATATATTGAAGCAACATCTCAAGACATCAGTCAGGAAGTTAAAGCTTGGTCGCAAATGGGTCTTCCAAATGGACATTGACCCCAAGCATACTTCCAAAGCTGTGGCAAATTACTTAAGGACAGCAAAGTCAAGGTATTGGAGTGGCCATCACAAAGCTCTGACCTCAATCCTATAGAACATCTAAAAAAACGTGTGCGAGCAAGGAGGCCTACAAACCTGACTCAGTTACACTAGCTCTTTCAGGAGGAATGAGCCAAAATTCACCCAACTTATTGTGGGGAGCTTGTGGGAGGCTACCCAAAACATTTGACCCAAGTTAAACTATTTAAAGGCAATGCTACCAAATACTAATTGAGTGTTTGTAAACTTCCGACCCACTGGAAATGTGATGAAAGAAATTAAAGCTGAAATAAATCATTCTCTGTCACGCCCTGACCTGATAGAGCCTTTTTATGTCTCTATTTTGTATTAGTCAGGGTGTGATTTGGGTGGGAATTCTATGTTTTATTTTCTATGTTTTTGTATTTCTTTGTTTTGGCCGGGTATGGTTCTCAATCAGGGACAGCTGTCACTCGGTGTCTCTGATTGGGAATCATACTTAGGCAGCCTTCTTTCCTTGTTGTATTTGTGGGTAGTTGACTTTTGTTAGTGGCACTATAGCCCTGCGAGCTTCACGGTTGTTTCTTCATTTGTTGTTTTGTTGGCGACATTTTAAATAAAAGGAAAATGTACACTCACCACGCTGCACTTTGGTCCACCTCTTACGACGCCCGTGACATTCTCTCTGCCATTATTCTGACATTTCACATTCTTAAAATAAAGTGGTGATCTTAAACTGACCTAAAACAGAGATTTGTTACTAGGATTAAATGTCAGGAATTGTGAAAAACTGAGTTTAAATGTATTTGGGTAAGGTCTATGTTAACTTCTGACTTCAACTGTAGATAGTGTGGTCTACAGCTTATCAAAAGGTACTCTACCTCAGGTGAGCCTCGAGACTTCTTTAATGTTAGACATCACGCATCTGTTTCTTCCCGTCCGCGGTGAGTAATCGCTGTTCTGATATCCAGAAGTTATTTTCCGTCATAAGAGACGGTATCATCAACATTATGTGCACAATAAGTAAAAAAATAAGTTATGCAAAGTAAACTAACAAAATAGGACAATTGGTTGGGAGAATGTAAAACGTCAGAGATGTTCTTCGGTGTCATCTTGTATGTAGCTTTGTAGTTGTGTAACTGTGTACCCTGTGAACCTTAGTCTGGGTATCTAACTGTGTACCCTCTGAATCCCTGGGGGTGTAACTGTGTACCCTCTGAACCTGTGGTTGTGTAACTGTGTACCCTCTGAATCCCTGGGGGTGGGTGTATAACTATGTACCCTCTGAATCCCTGGGGGTGGGTGTGTAACTATGTACCCTCTGAACCTGTGGTGGTGTAACTGTGTACCCTCTGAACCCCTGGGGGTGGGTGTGTAACTATGTACCCTCTGAACCCCTGGGGGTGGGTGTGTAACTATGTACCCTCTGAATCCCTGGGGGTGGGTGTGTAACTATGTACCCTCTGAACCCCTGGGGGTGGGTGTGTAACTATGTACCCTCTGAATCCCTGGGGGTGGGTGTGTAACTATGTACCCTCTGAACCCCTGGGGGTGGGTGTGTAACTATGTACCCTCTGAACCCCTGGGGGTGGGTGTGTAACTATGTACCCTCTGAACCTGTGGTGGTGTAACTGTGTACCCTCTGAACCCCTGGGGGTGGGGGTGTAACTATGTACCCTTTGAACCCCTGGGGGTGGGTGTGTAACTATGTACCCTCTGAACCTGTGGTGGTGTAACTGTGTACCCTCTGAACCCCTGGGGGTGGGTGTGTAACTATGTACCCTCTGAATCCCTGGGGGTGGGTGTGTATCTATGTACCCTCTGAACCTGTGGTGGTGTAACTGTGTACCCTCTGAACCCCTGGGGGTGGGTGTGTAACTATGTACCCTCTGAATCCCTGGGGGTGTAACTGTGTACCCTCTGAACCCCTGGGGGTGGGTGTGTAACTATGTACCCTCTGAACCCCTGGGGGTGGGTGTGTAACTATGTACCCTCTGAATTCTTAGGGGTGGGGGTAAATGTCTGTCCAGGATCCTCTCTGGGATCCCCTCTCACATTCCTGCTCCAGGTGCTGTGTATTTTCATTTCCACTCTGCGTGAGTCCCCATGTAAACCCCAAAGACCCAATGCATACATTACCTAAATACTTCATAAAATGTTTAATATCTACTGTATCTACCGTAAACAGCAGCATTTAAAGTGAAATGGAGATTTTGGATATTGCCCTAGAAGGCCAGGGAATAAAACGTGGGAACATTTAACATATTCTGTCTTTTTTTTTTAAATGGGTTGTTTAAAACCCTTTTTATACCTAATGCTAGCATGCAACCTGTGTCCAGATTACATCCACATTCTGATTGTGCCTATGTTATGAGACAGGTGTAGACGATTATAAACTGATTGTAAACTGACTTTGATTAGTTCTTATAAGTGTAAACGGACAAGATCAGGACAAAGGGTGCATGTTAGCACTAGGTATAAACAAGGCTTAAGGTGAATGCCTACCACAGACAGAAAATGTGCGGAATTTAACTGAATTCTAATTTGTTAATCAACTGAGCTAATGTCTAGGCATCTAAAATCCAGGTTTTAAAGTTTCAGGAAAGGCTACTTATCGGGCAAGTGACCTTTGACCTGTTTTTCCTCATCTCTGCAGCAACGCAAGCAGCTAATACACAGCAACTTCGTGATCGGAGTCACGGCACCAATGTAACTGACCAGGCATCAAACCTGGCCAACTGTACAACTCAATCAAGCATTCACTCTCTGAATAAACTGACAAACCCACAAATATGCTGTCAAACTAAGTCTCATTATAGCTATAGTGATAGACATGGATTAAACCCATGGAGAGACATTAGATATTTTAAATCGTGCTAAATTAATGCAATGTCAGGATTTTCCACTCAGAAGCACAGTATTGCTATAATTCATTGAAACTGAGCCGCTCTGGCAGGTTATGGGGTCGTTGAGACATCAATGTTTTTTTTTTGTATCAGTAGTATTTAACGGTGTAAATTGAAACACTAACTGTACTGGGATCAGAGTTCAACTTCTAGTGGGTTGTTACAGGCAGAAGATGCCTTCATGGGGGCCCAGGGAATGTGTGTGTGTGTGTGTGTGTGTGTGTGTGTGTGTGTGTGTGTGTGTGTGTGTGTGTGTGTGTGTGTGTGTGTGTGTGTGTGTGTGTGTGTGTGTGTGTGTGTGTGTGTGTGTGTGTGTGTGTGTGTGTATGCGTTTGTGTGTGTGTGCTGTGTGGTTTTATTACTAGTTCTCCCACGAAGTACAAGAAGGGTGTAAAAATGTCTCACGCATGCTGTGTGCTCACATACACATTAGACACATACTGTAAAGCACACACCGTACACCTTCACACAAATTGTTCTCACACTGTTAAGAGATGTAAGCAGTGAACATTGGAGGAATTTCACCTTTCTGTATCACAAAGACTATATTTAGCACTGTCAGTTAGCCAGGGCTAAACGCACACGCACACACACACACACACACACACACACACACACACACACACACACACACACACACACACACACACACACACACACACACACACACACACACACACACACACACACACACACACACACACACACACACACACATTCCCTGTGCCCCAACACACTTGTGTCACTGGTCAGCTTGTGTCAAGAAGCTACAGTATGTCACATTCTCCAAGGCAACATTAGCATTTATCTTCAAAATTGTCCTTCCTGGTCCAAAGTTACAACAGTAGGAATTTACCTCAGAAAATCTATCAAACAACCTTTTCTCCCCTACTTCTGACCAATTATATTTTTTAATTCTGTAGACCAACTCATGTGGATACAGAGCTCAGGAAGTCATGCAGCCAATATTTAGAGCCAGAAGTATGTGAAATAGTTGCTACAAGCAAACTCTTCCCCCCAGTCTTAACACTTATGTATTAAAGTTGCCACACCTGTTGACCAGAGGTGCCTTTCAGGGAATTCAGTGGGAGAAAATGTTTTGTTAACTTTCTAACAAAGCTACATGGAGACAGGAGTATGAAAATCTAGACTGTAAAATCAATGTCTGTGCTCAGTGCAGAATGTATATAGATGAGCGGTTTAATGTGTTTTTAGCTATCAGGATTTTTTGGGGGGAAAACAGTAGATAAGAATAGCTAATGTATCACCAATAAAAGCAGCTACCTTTTGATTAAATATTATTGAAAATCTGTTCTAACCAGAAAACAACTTCCACAATACTTATCCCTCTCTTAAAGTAACAGTTTGGATTGAAGAAAGTCCTTTGTCTGCCCTCAGTATAGGGAACCTACTCCTTCCGCTAGTCTGCCATGCATAGGCCTGTTCTCAAAGGTGTAGTGAACTTTCCACTTCCCCAGAGGAAACTAAGTATAACCAACTAATTCATCCAAGAAGAAAAACAAGAAACCAAACAGTTCCTTCAGCTACCCCCACCCCTCATACATACAAACAAGTGCAGGTGCAGTATTTTTAACCGGAAAGCAAACGGACCCTTGATCATGACTTTGAGTCCCACCCAGTTCTAGAGGAGTCATGGATGTGACAAGCCACAGACACCTCTCTGAGACCTGAGGTTTACAGACATGCTCCATAGCAACTACGGTTCCACATACAGACGTTTACCATGACTAGCTGGGCCATTCTTTGAGTAATGACTATGGTTCCTCTTACAGTGCTACTGTATGAAGTAGAAAGAACACTCTGCCTCGGTGTGCTTGGTGTTATGGTTGGAGCACAACCGGGGTAGCCGTCTTATATGTCACAGACAGGCATGGCAGCGGATACACAAAGTGTCCCCGTTTCACTCTGATGCAGACCAGACTGTTTGCCTATGATGACTCCACTCATTTGAGGCTGGCCCCTTTGGGTGTTTTCCTAAATTGGTTGATATGCTGCTACCGAACCTGAGCTCCCCCGTCCAAAACAAACGACAGTCATACTCGTCAAGGCTTCAAGGCTGCAGCCCAGAACCACTGTTCTGACCTTAGTTCCTTTTTATGTCTTTGTGTTAGGTTGGTCAGGGCGTGAGTTGGGGGTGGGTAGTCTATGTTCTTTTTTCTATGTTATATTTCTATGTGTTTGGCCTAGTATGGTTCTCAATCAGAGGCAGGTGTCGTTCGTTGTCTCTGATTGAGAATCATACTTAGGTAGCTCAGGTTGTGGGTGTTTATTTTCTGTTTAGTGTATGTCACCTTACAGAACTGTTTCCTGTCTTCCATTTCACTTTGTTATTTTGTTTTTGTGCGTTCAGTCAATCAATTATGACGGACACTTACCACACTGCATATTGGTCCGATCCTTCTTAGGAGATTCGTTATACATACCTATATATACAGACACAGAAAAATGTACACAGAGAGACGCAGAAAAATTTGCAAACACACAAGCTACACACACGTACAATCGTCTTCCCTTATGTCGTGGACGTGAGTCGGTCATGGTTGCTCATGGTCACGTGATGAGGTAGCCCCACCTGCAACTTCAAAATCTGTGTTTTTCCTCTTGGTCTAGTGGTCAAGACGTTGGTTTCTCCCCCGGTAGACACAGGTGAATTTCCCACCACTTAAAATGTAGCGGGCATGAGTTATTCATGGTTGCCTATGGTCACGTGCAGTGGTGGAAAAAGTACCCAAGTGTCATTCTTGAGTGAAAGTAAAGATAACTTAATAAAAAATGACTCAAGTAAAAGTGAAAGTCACCCAGTAAAATACTTATTGAGTATAAGTCTAAAAGTATTTGGCTTTAAATATACTTAAGTATCAGAGGTAAAAGTATGAATCATTTTCACTTTCTTATATTAGGCAAACCAGACGGCACACTTTTTGTGTTTTTTTGGCACACTCCAACTCTCAGACATAATTTACAAATGAAGCATGTGCATTTAGTGAGTCTGCCAGATCAGAGACAATATGACCAGGGATGTTCTCTTGACAAAACAAAACAAATAAACTTGTATTGGTCACATACACGTGTTTAGCAGATGTTATTGCGGGTGTAGCGAAATGCTTGCACAAAGTGTTTCAATTGGACCATTTTCCTGTCCTGTTAAGCATTCAAAATGTACGAGTACTTTTGGTGTCAGGGAAAATGTATGGAGTAAAAAGTACATTATTTTATCTAGGTAGAGAGAGAGAGAGAGAGAGAGAGAGAGAGAGAGAGAGAGAGAGAGAGAGAGAGAGAGAGAGATGCAGTTCCCTAGAACTATCATAGAACCTATAGTTCTACTGTACATAAGTTATTTGGGTGGTGTAGCAAACGTCCATGAATTCAACCAAAATAAATGTGTCTTCAGCATTTAACCCAACCCTATTATACCCTATTATACAGACACAGAAAAATGTACACTGAGAGACGCAGAAACATTTGCAAACACACATGCTACACACACATACAATCGGCTTCCCTTATGTCGTGGACATGAGTCGGTCATGGTTGCTCATGGTCACGTGATGAGGTAGCCCCACCTGCAACTTCAAAATCAGTGTTTTTCCTCTTGGTCTAGCGGTCAAGACGTTGGTTTCTCAGGCGGTAGTACCTGTGTGTGGCTGATATAAAACATTTACTGAGGGGGTTGGCGGGCAGGGAAATGAAACACATGACTTCTAGTTGTAAATTAATAGAGACGTGAATGAAGCAAATTAATGTATCGTTATGTTCATTGACCACCATGTGGCACACTTCTTAGTTCCTACCCTGCCCCTTCAATGTTTTATTGGAGTGTATGCAAAATCTAAAAGCCAGCAATATTATGAACAGGACCGGCTCCTTAATTATTATATATTTTTTTACGTTTTGTTGATGGGACTTGGTTAGTGTTCATAGTCATGTGTCCAAAGTCGTCTGATAATCCACTTAGGCTTGTGTAAATATTGTGTTTCCATCATCCATTACTTGTTGTTGGCTACCACACCCATTTGTTTTTTGTGGGTTGAGAGGGGTCGAGATGGCAGATAGGCGTAAAACATGTATTATATCCCTGGAAAAATGCTAGTTTTCAGTAACATATCTGCATTTGATCTTTTTTAAAACGTCCCTGTAAATGTTGCCACTCATCTTCCTGAAAATAGGATTGAGCCGCTGCCTTTCCAATGAAAGGAGAAACAGAACAATCATTAAAGTTCCCCATCTTCCATTGCGGGAGGAATCCCAGCATGCTTTCTGTATGTCTCAGGTCAACACTGAGCACTGTGCCCATTCCTTACATTGCTGCACCTCACTGCAGAGTCCACTACCCACAGTCCCCTTCAGCTAATAGATGCCATGTTTATGGCCCACTACCTTCCCCTTTCGCCTAGTTACTCTGAGTGTGTGTTTCTCTGTTTGTGTGTCTGTTTGTGTGCATGTGTGTTTGGTTTCACTATCCTTGTGGGGACCAGAAGCCACACAAGAAGGAAAAGGCTTAGGGGTTAGGTTTAGCGTTGCAATTAGGTTTAGGGTTAGGGAAAATATGATTTTGAATGGGAATCAATTCTTTGGTCCCAAAAAGGATAGTAATAACAAATGTGTGTGTGTGTGTGTGCTTAGCATGACACCCAACGAGTTACTATGATTAAATGTAAACCAAACACTCCCTATACATTGAGATGGGAATCCATCTGGAGTCCAGCCTGGCATTTCAGTGAGCCCCTGACCACCCAGGTACTAGCTGCAGTGACACATGTTAGGTCAAATCCTATGGTCATGGTCTGGTCATATCCTGTGTTACTTGTTCACAGTGTTCTCTCTCAGACTCATCACCACATCCCTCATCTCAAAGACTCCGTTTAATCACAATACAACCACTACTCTACTATTATAGGTAGTAGAGTGTGTGTGTACCTGTCTGTCTGTCTCAGCTCTACAGTGCCTTCAGAAAGTATTCATACCTCTTGACATATTCCACATTTTGTTGTTACAGCCTGAATTCAAAATGGATAACACACAATGGTAATTATTTTAGAAATGTTTGCAAATGTATTGATATTAAATACAGAAATATCCCATTGACCTAAGTTTTCACATCCATGAGTCAATACTTTGTAAAAGTGCTGTTGGCTACGATTACAGCTTTGAGCCACATTGGGTATATCTGTATCAACTTTGCACGTCTGGATTTGGGGACTTCCATTCTTGCTTTCATACTTTTTAAAGCTTTGTTAAGTTAGATGGGGAGCAGCGGTGAACAGCAATCTTCAAGTCTTTCCACAGAGTTTCAATGGGATTCCAGTCTGGGCTTTGGCTGGGCCACTCAAGGACTTTCACAGTCTTGTTCTGAAACCATTCCAGCATTGCTTTAGCTGTATGCTTTGGGGTCATTGCCCTGTTGGAGCGTAAACCTTCGCCCCAGCCTAAGGTTGTTTGCACTCTGAAGCAGGTTTTCATCCAAGATTTGCCTGTATTTAGATCCATGCATTAATTGTTCTCTCTATCCTTACCAGTCTACCAGTCCCTGCCGCTGAAAAGCATCCCCATAGCACGATGCTGCCACCACCATGCTTCACAGTAGAGATGGTGTTAGATGGGTGATGAGCTGTGCCTGTTTTTCTCCAGACATTCAGGCCAAATAGTTCTATTTTTGTCTCATCAGACCACAGAATCTTTCAAGTGCCTTTTTGCAAACTCCAGGCTTGCTGTCATGTTATATTTTTCTCCCATCAAGGCCAGATTGGTGAAGTGTTGTAAAGACTGTTGTACTTCTGGCAGATTCTCCCATCTCAGCCAAGAAACTCTGTAGTTCAGTCAGAGTGATCATTGGGTTCTTGGTCACCTCCTTGCCTGGTTGCTCAGTTTGGTTGGACGGCCAGCTCTAGGCAGAGTCTGGGCAGTTCCATAATCTCCCACTGTGCTCTTGGAAATGTTCAAAACTCTAGAAATTGTTTTATACCTTTGCCCAGATATATGCCTCATCACAATTATATCTCGGAGATCTACAGACACTTCCTTGGACTTCTTGGTATAGTTTCTGCTCTGACATTCACTGTCAATTCTGGGACTTTATATAGACAGGTGTGTTTCATGTCCAAACAATTGGATTGGCCCCAGGTGGACTCCAATCAAGTTGTAGTGACATCTCAAGGATGATCAAAGGAATGTGGATGTACCCTAGCTCAATGTGGAGTGTCATAGCAAAGGGGTGTGAATACTTAAAATTAGAAAACCTAAATTAGATATTTATGTATTTCATTTTCAATACATTTGCTAATATTTTGGTACATAATGTTTCTGTGTGCATAATAATATATATTTTTTTGATCTTCATGTATGCCCCACAGCTCCCACTGCTGGGATCTCTTTACTGGGCCAATACTGACTGGGAATTTATATACTAAACAAAAATATAAATGCATCATGTAAAGGTTGGTCCCATGTTTCATGAGCTGAAATAAAAGATCCCTGATATGTTCCATACCTAAACAAAGTGTATCTTTCTCAAGTTGTGTGCACAAACTTGTTTAAATCCCTGATAGTGAGCATTTCTCCTTTGCCCAGACAATCCATCCATCTGATAGGTGTGGTATATCAAGAAGCTGATTAAACAGCATGATAATTACACAGTTGCACCCTGTTCTGGGGACCAGAAAAGGCCACTCTCAAATGTGCCAGCTTTTCACACAACACAATGCCACAGATGTCTCAAATTTTGAGGGAGCATGCAATTGGCATTGGCAGGAATGTCCACCAGAGCTGTTGCCAGAGAATGTAATGGTAACTTCTCTACCATAAGCTGCTCTCAATGTCATTTTAGAGAATTTGGCAGTACGTCCAACCGGCATCACAACCGCAGACCACGTAAACTCGCCAGCCCAGGACCTCCACATCCGATTTCTTCACCTGTGGGATCATCTGAGACCAGCCACCTGGACAGCTGATGAAAATGTGGGTTTGCACAGAAGTGGTCCCATCTGCGTGCTCGTCGTCGTCCTCACCAGGGTCCTGACTTGCCTCCAGTTCAGCGTCTTAACCAAATTCAGTGGGCAAATGCTCACCTTCAATGGCCACTTTCACGCAGGAAAAGTGTGCTCTTCACGGTTGAATCCCAGTTTCAACTGTACTGGGCAGATGGCAGAGAGCGTGTGTGGCTTCGTGTGGGTGAACGGTTTGCTGACGTCAACGTTGTGAACAGAGTACCCCATGGTGGCGGTGAGGTTATAGTATGGGCAGACATAAGCTACGGACAACAAACACAATTGCATTTTATAAATGGAAATTTGAATGCGCAGAGATACCGTGACGAGATCCTGGGGCCCATTGTCATGCTATTTACCCGCCACCGTCAACTTATGTTTCAGCATGATAATGCAAGCCCCATGTCGCAAGGATCTGTTCACAAATCCTGGAAGCTGAAAATGTCCCAGTTCTTCCATGGCCTGCATACTCACCAGATAAGTCACCTATTGAGCATGTTTGGGATGCTCTGGATAGTGTTCCTTTTCTTTTAAAGGTACACTACATGACTAAAAGTATGTGGACACCTGCTCGTCGAACATCGCACTCCAAAATCTCCTTCCAAAAGTCATGAAGAGGGCATAACAATGCCTTTTCCCCCTCAGGAGACTGAAAAGATTTGTCATGGGTCATCAGATCCTCAAAAAGTTATACAGCTGCACCATTGAGAGCATGGTTGCATCACCGCCTGCTCGGCCTCTGACCGCAAGGCACTACAGAGGGTAGTGCGTACAGCCCAGTACATCACTGGTGCCAAGCTTCCTGCCATCCAGGAACTCTACACCAAGCGGTGTCAAAAAATTGCCAAGGACCCCAGCCACCCTAGTCATAGGTTGTTGTCTCTGCTACCACACGGCAAGTGGTACCGGAGCGCCAAGTCTAGGTCAAAAAGGCTTCTTAACAGCTTCTACCCCAAGACATAAGACTCTTGAACAGTTAATCAAATGGCTACCCGGACTATTTGCACCCCCATTTTTAAGCTGCTGCTACTCTCTGTTTATTATCCATGCATAGTCACTTTAGCTCTACTTATATGTACATATTACCTTGACTAACCGGTGCCACCACACATAGCCTCGCTACTGTTCATTTATTCTTGCTCCTTTATTTGTTATATTTCTATTTTATTACATTTTTTACTAAAACTGCACTGTTGGTAAAGGGGTTGTAAGTAATCATTTCACTGTAAGGTCTACCTACACCTGTTGTATTCGGCGCATGTGAGAAAAATAGATTTGTATTTGATAATCACGGCATTAATATGGAGTTGGTCCCCGCTTTGCTGCCACAACAGCCTCCACTCTTCTGGGAAGGCTTTCCACTTGTTGTGGAATGAACATTGCTGCAGGGACTTGCTTCCATTCAGCTACAAGAGCATTAGTGAGGTCGGGCACTGATGTTGGGCGATTTGGCCTGGCTCGCAGTCATTGTTCCAATTCATCCCAAAGGTGTTCGATGGGGATGAGGTCAGGGCTCTGTGCCGGCCAGTCAAGTTCTTCCACATCGATCTCGACAAACTATTTCTGGTTTTGTGCATGGGGCATTGTCATGCTGAAACAGGAAAGGGCCTTCCCCAAATTGTTGCCACTAAGGTGGAAGCACAGAATCGTCTAGAATGAGATTTCTATCAGTCAGGAGGGAGATATCTATCAGTTAGGAGGGAGACATCTATCAGTTAGGAGGGAGACATCTATCAGCTAGACGGGAGGGAGACATCTATTAGTTAGGAGGGAGACATCTATCAGTTAGGAGGGAGACATCTATCAGCTAGACGGGAGGGAGACATCTATTAGTTAGGAGGGAGACATCTATCAGTTAGGAGGGAGACATCTATCAGCTAGAAGGGAGGGAGACATCTATCAGTTAGGAGGGAGACATCTATCAGTTAGGAGGTATATATATATCGTAACTCGTAAATGTCTCCCTCCTAACTGATAGATGTCTCCCTCCTAACTGATAGATGTCTCCCTCCTAACTGATAGATGTCTCCCTCCTAACTGATAGATGTCTCCCTCCTAACTCATAAATGTCTACCTCCTAACTCATAAATGTCTACCTCCTAACTGATAGATGTCTCCCTCCTAACTGATAGATGTCTCCCTCCTAACTGATAGATGTCTCCCTCCTAACTGATAGATGTCTACCTCCTAACTGACAGATGTCTCCCTCCTAACTCATGAATGTCTCCCTCCTAACTCATAAATGTCTCCCTCCTAACTCATAAATGTCTACCTCCTAACTTGTAAATGTCTACCTCCTAACTGACAGATGTCTCCCTCCTAACTCATAAATGTCTACCTCCTAACTGATAGATGTCTCCCTCCTAACTGATAGATGTCTCCCTCCTAACTGATAGATGTCTCCCTCCTAACTGATAGATGTCTCCCTCCTAACTGATTGATGTCTCCCTACTAACTGATAGATGTCTCCCTACTAACTGATAGATGTCTCCCTCCTAACTGACAGATGTCTCCCTCCTAACTGATAGATGTCTCCCTCCTAACTGATAAATGTCTACCTCCTAACTGATAGATGTCTCCCTCCTAACTGATAGATGTCTCCCTCCTAACTGACAGATGTCTCCCTCCTAACTGATTGATGTCTCCCTACTAACTGATAGATGTCTCCCTACTAACTGATAGATGTCTCCCTCCTAACTGACAGATGTCTCCCTCCTAACTGATAGATGTCTCCCTCCTAACTGATAAATGTCTACCTCCTAACTCATAGATGTCTACAACCTAACTGATAGATGTCTCCCTCCTAACTGATAGATGTCTCCCTCCTAACTGATAGATGTCTCCCTCCTAACTGATAGATGTCTCCCTCCTAACTGATAGATGTCTCCCTCCTAACTGATAGATGTCTCCCTCCTAACTGATAGATGTCTCCCTCCTAACTGATAGATGTCGCCCTCCTAACTGATAGATGTCTCCCTCCTAACTGATAGATGTCTCCCTCCTAACTGATAGATGTCTCCCTCCTAACTGATAGATGTCTCCCTCCTAACTGACAGATGTCTCCCTCCTAACTGATAGATGTCTCCCTCCTAACTGATAGATGTCTCCCTCCTAACTGATAAATGTCTCCCTCCTAACTGATAGATGTCTCCCTCCTAACTGATAGATGTCTCCCTCCTAACTGATAAATGTCTCCCTCCTAACTGATAGATGTCTCCCTCCTAACTGATAGATGTCTCCCTCCTAACTGATAGATGTCTCCCTCCTAACTGATAAATGTCTACCTCCTAACTGACAGATGTCTCCCTCCTAACTGATAGATGTCTCCCTCCTAACTGACAGATGTCTCCCTCCTAACTCATAAATGTCTACCTCCTAACTCATAAATGTCTACCTCCTAACTGATAGATGTCTCCCTCCTAACTCATAAATGTCTACCTCCTAACTTGTAAATGTCTACCTCCTAACTGATAAATGTCTCCCTGCCTCCCCCTACAGTCGTCCTGACCTTACTTTCAGCCAGGACATGGTTAGCAAATGCCAGAAACCTATGTGGAATATAAAACACATAGAAATCGCTGTAAAAGTCTCCTCACTCTAAGGCAGGAAGATAAATATACCCTTTCAAACAGTCCATAATCATGACATAATTATACGAGGTCTGTCGCCAGACAAAGAAAATATGGTCCACTGGGAGCGGTGAAATCGATTCTCACATATCGTCAAAACGTAAGAATTGGCAGGAGGCTATGAAAGCTGTGAATCACCTGGACAGGGCAAACACTTAGGTATAGTCCTGTGACGTCAGTGTTTGTGTGTGTGCGCGTGTGTATGGACCAAGGCAGAGAAAAATGAGACAGAGGAGAGAAGGATTTGAAGAGGATTTACAAGAAAAGGCTGCAGAATTACAGGGATGGGTACGGAAGGTTTGAATGAAGCCATACTGCATTTCTGCAGCTGAACAACACATCCATATATTAGTAAAATCTGGGGGTTAATGAGACTTAGAGGGGAAAGATGCCACAACATGTGCTGCTGGCTGCCGCTACAGTCAGGTGGGCTTCCTGTATATCAGTTAGACAAAACAAGAAGACAAGATGGAAACACAAGATCTCACTCAAGACCATGAATCAGGTCTACTGACCAAAGAATTCAGGTATGTGGGTTCAGACTGCTCAGCTGCTGGTGAAACTCTGATGGCTGGTATCATGGCAGGGAAGAAAACAAGGCAACGATACTGTGGACCTCAAGGCCACTGAGAGAGAAGGGGTTAGATGGTTCAGGCTCACCCTAGAGGATACTGGCCATAGAACCATATAGAACACACACAGAACCACTCACCTACTCTGAATGAGTCATGCTCAAACAATGCAATATAATGCGTCTTCCGCATGGTGTGTGTGTGCGTGCGAGAGAGAGAAAGAGACAGACAGACAGAAAGTCAGATTGGGTGGGGAGGAGGGAGATATAAAGAGAGGAGAACAGGGAGATGTAGAGTGGGGTAATACTGCTGGGTGCTTTGGTTTTGTAGAAAGGGGGTCTGTTTTCACTAAATGGAGCTTGTCCACAACTCGTCACAGTGCCCCCTTTCCCCCACACACACCATGTCCTGTCCCCACACACTCCCAACCCTCACCTCTGTAGCCCCTCAGCTCTCTCCTTCTCCCCTAAACATTTTACCTTTGAAAACTAATCATGACCCTAGCCTCAACCCTAACCCTAACTCATTGTCCACATCTCAGTTCAACTCTAACCCTAGCCTTAACCCCAACCCTAAACCTAGCCCAACCCTAGCTTGATGTCCACATCCTGGCTCACCGCTATCCTCATCCACAATCCTAACCTTAACACTATCTTAATGTACACATCCGGGTGCAACCTTAATCCTAGTCTCAACCAGAACACTAAACCTAGCATGTCCACATTCTGGTGCAACCTTAATCCTAGTCTCAACCAGAACACTAACCCTGTATGTCCACATTCTGGTGCATCCTTAATCCTAGTCTCAACCAGAACACTAACCCTGCATGTCCACATTCTGGTGCAACCTTAATCCTAGTCTCAACCAGAACACTAACCCTGTATGTCCACATTCTGGTGCATCCTTAATCCTAGTCTCAACCAGAACACTAACCCTGCATGTCCACATTCTGGTGAAACCTTAATCCTAGTCTCAACCAGAACACTAACCCTAGCATGTCCACATTCTGGTGAAACCTTAATCCTAGTCTCAACCAGAACACTAACCCTAGCATGTCCACATTCTGGTGAAACCTTAATCCTAGTCTCAACCAGAAAACTAACCCTGCATGTCCACATTCTGGTGCAACCTTAATCCTAGTCTCAACCAGAACACTAAGCCTAGCATGTCCACATTCTGGTGCAACCTTAATCCTAGTATCAACCAGAACACTAACCCTAGCATGTCCACATTCTGGTGCAACCTTAATCCTAGTATCAACCAGAACACTAACCCTAGCATGTCCACATTCTGGTGAAACCTCAATCCTAGTCTCAACCACTAACGCATACCTTCTCACTCCCGTTACCCTGTACTACTCTTGTCCCAATCCCAATTCTACTCCTGTTCCCTGTTCTCTGATTGGTCCCCCTGTTGGACAGAGGTCAGGAATGTTCCCTAAACATTTTTTGGGCACTGAGCAAATTTCAGGTGTGCTGGACACAAACTTGAACGTTGTGAAAATTCTGTGCAACTCCCAGTGCGTGTGTTCTGTGAACAATGAGGCTGTACCCGCTTTAAGTTACAGTTTCAGACAGTGGTCAAGTAGGCTACTGTGGCTATTTGGTCATAATGTAAGTCTACCAGAGTGGCCTACCATCAAAAACAATGGAGAAAATGCATCCCATAATGTTTTAACATGGAAATAGCTGTTCTATCATTCAGTCTACAGTAGCAGCCAATGTGTAGTGTTCAATGTGGACCTACATTCCATGAGACTTTTGAATAAACATGCAGGGCTTGACATTAACCTGTTTATCCACTTGTCCTTCAGACATGGCGGTGACTGAAAATGTTGTTGTGTTGTTTGATGCAAGAAACCACTTTACAAAATAAAATGCATTATTATTCCCATACCATTATTACAGAGAATCAGACACATTATGCTACCCTCTGCCTATTGGCTATTGAGCTTATTCAGGCCTGTCTGAAAATACAACACTCTAAGAGAAAAAATAAAAGCTCTTTTTTAAAATTTTGAAATGTAATGTTTTGTGCTCTTGTAGGAAGCAATCACTCCCTCATTGCTGATTACAAATGATCTATAACTGTGCTAATAACTCAATAACTAGCAAAGGATATGTACAAATGTGCACACATGTAGCACTCTCTTTGATCTCAAAACAAGCAAATCTACTCACAACCGCTCATGCTGTAAACACAGTCCAGTTCGAAGTGAATGGCACAGATCCATATATGGCAATGGTCTATTTGCATATAGGCCTACTGCACCGCTGATTGGTTATGCCGTGCCGGTTTGGTTAGAGTACAGGCTGAGTCGTGCGTGTCAATGCAATAGAATCCTACTCCAATTCATTCTGCCTACAACAAAATCTCTTGCATAGTTAGTTTTGCATACTAAGTCTTGCATCGTTCATTTTGTTTCAGTGTGTTGCATTCAAAGTGACTTATATTGTGTTGATTCGATCACAATTCCCACAGTAAAGGGAAATGCTGATAGTGTTAACTAAGGTGGAAAACTCTAGAAAGTTGAGTGAAGTTCAATCTCGTCCTTCTCTGCATAGGCGGATATTTCTTCTGTGCGGCAGTCCCACGCGCGCAGCTTAGAGGGAACATTTCATGTCAGCCTAGGTAATGGACAGAGTCTATGTCATGGAAAGAGTATTCCTAATGTTTTGTACACTCAGTGTACATTGTCAGAGTGAAGATGGCACCACATAATGATGCAATGGGGTGTGTTTTGGGGTAATATACAATGAGTTTACTTTCTGAGGTAGGCTTGTCTCAACTGGAAAGGGCCATAGGGGTCTCAAATGTGAACGCACGCACCCTCACACACACAACTACACACACACACAACGAGCTGTATAAGGCCATAAGCAAACAATAAAATTCTCATCCAGAGGCGGCACTCCTAGTGGCCAAGGACGTTAATGCAGGAAAACTGAAATCTGTTTTAACTCATTTCTACAAACATATTACAAAAAGTCTACATCACCTTTACTCAACACACACAGACATGTACAAATACAGTTATGGCAAATCTGTCCATAACTGTATCCTCCTGATTCCTGCTTACAAGCAAAAAATCTAACAGGAAGTACCAGTGACGCTCTCAATACGGAAGTGGTCCAATGATGCAGATGCTAAGCTACAGGATTGTTTCCTTAGCACACATTGGAATATGTTTTGGGATTCATCCAATGGCATTGAGGACTATACCAGATCAGTCACCAGCTTCATTCATAAGTGTATTAACAACGTTGTCCCCAAAGTGACCATACATACATATCCCAACCAGAAGCCATGGATTCCAGGCAACATCTGCACTGAGCTACAGGCTAGAGCTGCAAATTTCAAGGAGTGGGACACTAATCCGGACACTTATACAAAATTCTGCTATGCCCTCCGATCAACCACCAAACAGACAAAGCTTCAATGCAGGACTAAGATAGAATCCTACTATACCGGCTCTGATGCTTGTCGGTTGTGGCAGAGTTGGCAAATTAAAATCGATTACAAAGGGAAACCCAGCCGAGATCTGCCCAGTGACACGAGCATAACAGACAATATAAATATTTCTAAGCTCGCTTCGAGGCAATCAACACTGAACCATGCATGAGAGCACCAGCTGCCCCAGACGACTTCCCTGTTGCGCTTACATACATTACATCTGTAGCCATGAAATTCTTTGAAAATCTGGTCATGACTCACATCAACACCATCATCCCAGAAACCCTAGAACCACTCCCATTCACATACCGCCCCAACATATCCACAGATTATGCAATATCTATTGCACTCCACACTTCCCTTTCTCACCTGGACAAAAGGAAAACCTATGTGAGAATGCTGTTTATTGACGACAGCTCAGCGTTCAACACCATAGTGCCCTCTGACCTCATTAGTAAGCTAAGGACCCTGGGACTGAACACTTCCCACTGCAACTGGAATCTGGACTTCCTGATGGGCCACTCTTAGGTGGTGAGGGTAGACAACAACACATCCGCCACGCTGACCCTCAACACGGGGGCATCTCAGGAGTGCATGCTTAGTCCCATTCTGTACTCCCTGTTCACGCACAACTGTGTGGCCAGGCACGACTCCAACACCATCATTGAGACTGCCGACGTCACGACAGCCTGATCACAGACTACAATGAGAGCCTATAGGAAGGAGGTCAGAGACCTGGCAGTGTGGTGCCAGGACAACAACCACTCCCTTAACGTGAGCAAGAAAAATGAACTGAACGTGGACTACAGTAAAAGGAGGGCCGAGCATGTCACCATTAACGTTGACAGGGCTGTAGTGGAGCGGGTCGAGAGCTTCAAGTTCCTTGGTGTCAACATCACAAAGTGCTATCATGGTCCAAACACACCAAGACAGCAGTGAAGAGGGCATGACAATGCCTATTCCCCTAAGGAGGCTGAAAAGATTTAGCATGGGACCTCATATCCTCAAGAAGTTCTACAGCGGCACCATCAAGAGCATCCTGACTGGTTGCATCACCGCTTCGTATGGCAACTGCTCGGTATCTGACGGCTAGATGCTACAGAGGGTAATGCGAACGGCCCAGTACATCACTGGGGCTGAGTTTCCTACCATCCAGGACCTCTATACCAGGGGGTGTCAGAGGAAGGCCCTAAAAATGTTCAAAGACATCCCATCTGGTATGCGCTAAGTGGGACTATAATTTGTTTTTCAACAGGACAATGACTGTTCTTTGAGCTGTTCTTGCCATAATATGGACTTGGTCTTTTACCAAACTATACCTTGTCACAACACATCTGATTGGCTCAAACGTATTAACAAGGAAAGACATTCCACAAATGTACTTTTAACAAGGCACACCTGTTAACTGAAATGCATTCCAAGTGAAGCTGGTTGAGAGAAGGCCAAGAGTGTGAAAAGCTGTCATTAAAGCAAAGGGTGGCTACTTTGAAGAATCTCAAATATAAAATAGATTTTGATTTGTTTAACAATTTTTTGGTTACTACATGATTCCACGTGTGTTATTTCATAGTTTTTATGTCTTCACTATTATTCTACAATGTAGAAAATAGTAAAAATAAAGAAAAACCTTTGAATGAGTAGGTGTGTCCAAACTTTTTACTGGTACTGTACATATTACCTCAATTACTTTGACTAACCCGTATCCCTGCACAATAACTCGGTACGGGTACACCCTTGTATATAACCTCGTTATTGTTATTTTGTTGTGTTACTATTTTTCCTTTAGCATAGCAAATTTTTCTTACTTTATTTTTAAAAACTCTATATTGTTGGTTAAGGGCTTGTAAGTAAGCATTTCACGGTAAGGTCTACATCTGTTGTATTCAGCACGTGTCAAATTAACACAGACACACATACATACATTCGTTTACAGGCATGACGCCCAAGTCATTCACAAAATTTACTCATTCTGTTTATGTTCAATGGCCTATAAAACCTGTCAGTTGGATACAATGCTGTTTTGATGTCCACCCATGGGACAAGCACTCTTTTGAACTGGGGTCGCCCTACCAAGCCCCCTGTGCCCCCCAGCCCTAAACCTTGTAAACCCCTCACTGATGGTGATGTCATCTGTTGGCAGCCCTGGGCGAGAGGCAGGAATGTTACAGTCTGTTGATTGAGGCAAGGGATTATGGGACGGGCCCTGTCAAGTGGCATGAATAGTGTGTTTGTGTGTGTGTGTGTGTGTGTGTGTGTGTGTGTGTGTGTGTGTGTGTGTGTGTGTGTGTGTGTGTGTGTGTGTGTGTGTGTGTGTGTGTGTGTGTGTGTGTGTGTGTGTGTGTGTGTGTGTGTGTGTGTTTGCCTATGTGTTTGCGTGTGTGCTTATTTTTGTGTGAAGGGGGACTTTACTGCGACACTGCAGTGTGAAGCCTGGCCTTTGTGTACGGGCCAGCTGTGTATGGGGGGTGGACAGCCTATACATTCACAGTAAACTCCCAAAGTTGGAATCAAATAAGGTTATTGAGAGTGATGCCACAGGGGAACTATTTAGAGGTCCCTGAAGAACCATAAATGGGATGGTTCTTTGAAGAAACGTAAAAAAATCCAAAACCAGAATTGTTTTGGCCCTCCAAGACCTTTCGAGTGGATTTTATAGATACCAGTACCGACCATGACTGTGTTTGCTAGTGACAGAGGTCTAAGGCACTGCATCTCAGTGCTAGAGATGTCACTACACACCTTGATTCGATTCCAGGCCGTATCACGACCGGCCGTGACTGGGCGTCCCATAGAGCGGTGCACAATTGGCCCAGTGTCTTCTGGTTTAAGGTTTGCCGGGGTAGGCCGTCATTGTAAATAAGAATTTGTTCTTAACTGGCTTGCTTTGTTAAATAAAGGTAAAATATATATATATATATAAATAAGTCCAAATAACAGATTGGAATATACAGTGCCTTCAGAAAGTATTCAGACCTCTTGACTTTTTTCACATTACAGCCTTATTCCAAAATGTATTAAATAGTTACTTTCCCTCAGTCTACACACAATACCCTATAATGACAAAGCAAAAACAGGTTTTTAGACATTATTGCAAATGTATAAAAAATAAATAACAGAAATATCACATTTGCATAAGTATTCAGACTCTTTACTAAGTACTTTGTTGAAGCACCTTTGGCAGCGATTACAGCCTTGAGTCTTCTTGGGTATGACGCTACAAACTTGGCACACCTGTATTTTGGGTTTCTCCCATTCTTTTCTGAAGATCCTCTCAAGCTCTGTCAGGTTGGATGGTGAGCATCGCTGCACAGCTATTTTCAGGTCTCTCCAGAGATGTTTGATCGGGTTCAAGTCTGGGCTCTGGCTGGGCCACTCACGGACATTCAGAGGAATGTCCCGAAGCCACTACTGTGCTTTGGGTACGTTGTCCGGTTGGAAGGTGAACCTTCACCCCAGTCTGGGTTCCTGAGCGCTCTGGAGAAGGTTTTCATCAGTTCATTTTTGCCTCGATCCTGACTAGACTCCCAGTCCGTGCTGCTGAAAAACATCGCCACAGCATGATGCTGCCACCACCATGCTTCACCATAGGGATGGTGCCAGGTTTCCTCCAGACGTGACACTTGGCATTCACTCCAAAGACTTCAATCTTGGCTTCATCAGACAAGATAATCTTGTTTCTCATGGTCTTAGTCTTTATGTACCTTATGGCAAACTCCAAGTGGGCTGTCATGTGGCTTCCGTCTGTACAATGTACAAAATAACAAGTGGGTACAAAAACCCACCGCACACAAACACTAAAATGCACATCACATACAAACAAAACAATCTCCGACAAGGACATGAGGGGAAACAGAGGGTTAAATACACAACATGTAATTGATGGGATTGGAACCAGGTGTGAAGGAAGATGAGACAAAACCAATGGACAATGAAAAATGGATCAGCGATGGCTAGAAGGTCGGTGACGTTGACCTCCGAACACCGCCCGAACAAGGAGAGGGATCGACTTCGGTAGAAGTCGTGACACACAGGTGGACTCTAATCAAGTTGTAGAAACATCTCAAGGATAATCAATGGAAACAGGATGCACCGGAGATCCATTTTGAGTCTCATAGCAAAGAGTCTGAATACTTATGGAAATAAGGTATTTCTGTTTTTAATTTTTAATACATTTGTTTTAAAAACTCTCAACCTGTTTTCGCTTTGTCATTATTGGGTATTGTGTGTAGATTGCTCAGAAATGTTCTTATTTAATCCATTTTAGAATAAGGCTGTAATATAACAAAATGTGGGAAAAGTCAAGGGATTTGAATACTTTTTGAAGTCACTGTATGTTATTTGTATTTGACTAGCGTAAGATGTATTAATCAATCAAAAACATAGATATTGAAACAAACCATTCTAAAAATCAACCTGCAATAGAGCATGATGGGAAATACATAGTACACACTTCACTTATGCTCTAGTTTGTGGTCCTCATTTCCACGATTTGGAGATACAGTAAGCTAAACGTATGGAATAGTGACACCAAGCTAGTTCCCTTTCCTCCATAGTCTGGGCAAGGGACTATTAGCTGACTGGGGTGAGGAGGGTGTCTTTAGGAGAACCTGAATCATCAGAGTCTGTAGTAATGGACCCATTATGCAGTTAGCTTTAGGAGGGTAGTAGCATAGCTATGTGAACTAAGTGACTGTGAAATTACGATACTTCACACACTCACATTTCTAAGATATGCTGAGGTTATGGGATTTTGAACTCTCCTACCCCACCGCACTTTCTGAATTGACTGAAATGTAAATAAAATTGACACCAACTCTAGTATGTGTGTGTGTGTGTGTGTGTGTGTGTGTGTGTGTGTGTGTGTGTGTGTGTGTGTGTGTGTGTGTGTGTGTGTGTGTGTGTGTGTTCTGGGAGAGGGGAATGTTGAAGTCATGCTGGCCCCCAGTGAACAAGCAACAGGGTTGTTTTTACAAAAACAATCAAACAAATGTTGGGCCTTGCTGGTGTTGAGAGTGGCACTTTTAACGTGGCACTGGGGGCTCTTAAATTTATACCTTGACTGATTTACCCGCTGTCCTAGGGTTGGAGGTAGGGGGGTAGGGTAGTGGTTCCTACCCACCCTGGGTGTAGCAGGTGTGGGATGTGAAGTGTGACGACGTGCCCCTAACAACCAAGCAGAGAACCAGGGGAGGGACAGGGGGAAAGGTCCCTTCTAGACCAGGATGGGACACCCTCACGAGTAGGGTCAGATGAACTTTGTGAATCCCACATTCATCCGACCATCTTACCCTTGTCCCACTGCTGGTTCGGAGAGCAAAATGGTATGCAAACATTAATTTGCAGCCAAGCACAAACAGGGAGCACGAGTTTCAAATAGTTTGAAATACTTAATTTCCCTGATATAATGAATCAGATGTCTTTGTGCTGAGCTGTAAAAAATAAATTAAAAGCCAGCATACCATGTACTTCTCCAGGACCAGGGTTGATGACCACTGTTGTAGTTCTCCAGGACCAGGGTTGGTGACCACTGTTATAGTTCTCCAGGACCAGGGTTGGTGACCACTGTTGTAGTTCTCCAGGACCAGGGTTGGTGACCACTGTTATAGTTCTCCAGGACCAGGGTTGGTGACCACTGTTATAGTTCTCCAGGACCAGGGTTGGTGACCACTGTTATAGTTCTCCAGGACCAGGGTTGATGACCACTGTTGTAGTTCTCCAGGACCAGGGTTGGTGACCACTGTTATAGTTCTCCAGGACCAGGGTTGATGACCACTGTTATAGTTCTCCAGGACCAGGGTTGATGACCACTGTTGTAGTTCTCCAGGACCAGGGTTGGTGACCACTGTTATAGTTCTCCAGGACCAGGGTTGGTGACCACTGTTATAGTTCTCCAGGACCAGGGTTGATGACCACTGTTATAGTTATCCAGGACCAGGGTTGATGACCACTGTTATAGTTCTCCAGGACCAGGGTTGATGACCACTGTTATAGTTCTCCAGGACCAGGGTTGATGACCACTGTTGTAGTTCTCCAGGACCAGGGTTGATGACCACTGTTGTAGTTCTCCAGGACCAGGGTTGGTGACCACTGTTATAGTTCTCCAGGACCAGGGTTGGTGACCACTGTTATAGTTCTCCAGGACCAGGGTTGATGACCACTGTTATAGTTCTCCAGGACCAGGGTTGATGACCACTGTTATAGTTCTCCAGGACCAGGGTTGATGACCACTGTTATAGTTCTCCAGGACCAGGGTTGATGACCACTGTTATAGTTCTCCAGGACAAGGGTTGATGACCACTGTTGTAGTTCTCCAGGACCAGGGTTGATGACCACTGTTATAGTTCTCCAGGACCAGGGTTGATGACCACTGTTATAGTTCTCCAGGACCAGGGTTGATGACCACTGTTATAGTTCTCCAGGACCAGGGTTGGTGACCACTGTTATAGTTCTCCAGGACCAGGGTTGGTGACCACTATTGTAGTTCTCCAGGACCAAGGATGGTGACAACTGTTATAGTTCCCCAGGACCAAGGATGGTGACCACTGTTATAGTTCCCCAGGACCAAGGATGGTGACCACTGTTATAGTTCCCCAGGACCAGGGTTGATGACCACTGTTGTAGTTCTCCAGGACCAAGGTTGGTGAACACTGTTACAGTTCCCCAGGACCAAGGATGGTGACCACTGTTGTAGTTCCCCAGGACCAAGGATGGTGACCACTGTTACAGTTCCCCAGGACCAGGGTTGATGACCACTGTTATAGTTCTCCAGGACCAGGGTTGATGACCACTGTTATAGTTCTCCAGGACCAGGGTTGATGACCACTGTTATAGTTCTCCAGGACCAGGGTTGATGACCACTGTTATAGTTCTCCAGGACAAGGGTTGATGACCACTGTTGTAGTTCTCCAGGACCAGGGTTGATGACCACTGTTATAGTTCTCCAGGACCAGGGTTGATGACCACTGTTATAGTTCTCCAGGACCAGGGTTGATGACCACTGTTATAGTTCTCCAGGACCAGGGTTGGTGACCACTGTTATAGTTCTCCAGGACCAGGGTTGGTGACCACTATTGTAGTTCTCCAGGACCAAGGATGGTGACAACTGTTATAGTTCCCCAGGACCAAGGATGGTGACCACTGTTATAGTTCCCCAGGACCAAGGATGGTGACCACTGTTATAGTTCCCCAGGACCAGGGTTGATGACCACTGTTGTAGTTCTCCAGGACCAAGGTTGGTGAACACTGTTACAGTTCCCCAGGACCAAGGATGGTGACCACTGTTGTAGTTCCCCAGGACCAAGGATGGTGACCACTGTTACAGTTCCCCAGGACCAGGGTTGGTGACCACTGTTGTAGTTCCCCAGGACCAGGGTTGGTGACCACTGTTGTAGTTCCCCAGGACCAAGGATGGTGACCACTGTTGTAGTTCTACAGGACCAGGGTTGGTGACCACTGTTGTAGTTTCCCAGGACCAAGGATGGTGACCACTGTTATAGTTCCCCAGGACCAGGGTTGATGACCACTGTTGTAGTTCTCCAGGACCAGGGTTGATGACCACTGTTATAGTTCTCCAGGACCAGGGTTGGTGACCACTGTTATAGTTCTCCAGGACCAGGGAGAAGTGACATGTAGCACTCAGGGAGAAGTGACATGTAGCACTCAGGGAGAAGTGACATGCAGCACAAAGGGAGAAGTGACATGCAGCACTTAGGGAGAAGTGACATGTAGCACTTAGGGAGAAGTGACATGTAGCACTCAGGGAGAAGTGAAATGTAGCACTCTGGAACAGCTGCTGGTCACAAAATGCATTACAGTGTGCATTACAGCCACACAAAGTGGATGCCGCTGTGAAATCCGATGCATCCGATGCACATCAAATGCTTGTCAAATTGTGAATGAGAGACTGATGAAGTGTGTACAGACCGCTCAAAAAACAAAGCAGAGCTCATGCCTTTCAAGTGACTTTTTTCAAATCCTCATTAGAGTCTCATCATGTCGCCTTACAAAGTATTAAAAACAAAACATATAGCCCATCATTTGTACAACAACTAAAGTTACATTAAATGAAGCATATAGGAGTACCTAATCTCAGCAAAAAAAGAAATGTCCTCTCACTGTCAATTGCGTTTATTTTCAGTGAACTTAACATGTGTAAGTATTTGTATGAACATAACAAGATTCAACAACTGAGACATTGTCAAAATCTAAAGTAACAGTCAGTATCTGGTGTGGCCACCAGCTGCATTAAGTACTGCAGTGCATTTCCTCCTCATGAACTGCACCAGATTTGCCAGTTCTTGCTGTGAGATGTTACCCCGCTCTTCCATCAAGGCACCTGCAAGTTCACAGACATTTCTGGGGGGAATGGCCCTAGCCCTCACCCTCTGATCCAACAGGTCCCACACATGCTCAATGGGATTGAGATCCGGGCTCTTCGCTGGCCATCGCAGAACACTGACATTCCTGTCTTGCAGGAAATCACGCACAGAATGAGCAGGATGGCTGGTGGCATTGTCATGCTGGAGGGTCATGTCAGGATGAGCCTGCAGGATGGGTACCACATGATGGAGGAGGATGTCTTCCCTGTAATGCACAGCATTGAGATTGCCTGCAATGACAACAAGCTCAGTCCGATGATGCTGTGACACACTGCCCCAGACCATGACACCTCCAAATTGATCCCGCTCCAGAGTACAGACCTCGGTGTAACGATCATTCCTTCAACGATAAACACGAATCCGACTATCACCCCTGGTGAGACAAAACCGCAACTCATCAGTGAAGAGCATTTTTTGCCAGTTCTGTTTGGTCCAGCAGGTGTGATGTTCGGGTGTACCGATCCTGTGCAGGTGTTGTTAAACGTGGTCTGCCGCTGTGAGGACGATCAGCTGTCCGTCCTGTCTCCCTGTAGGCGTCTCACAGTACGGACATTGCAATTTATTGCCCTGGCCACATCTGCAGTCCTCATGCCTCCTTGCAACATGCCTAAGGCACGTTCAAGCCGATGAGCAGGGACCCTGAGCATCTTTCTTTTGGTGTTTTTCAGAGTCAGTAGAAAGGCCTTTTTAGTGTCCTAAGTTTTCATAACTGTAATTGCCTACCGTCTGTAAACTGTTAGTGTCTTAACAACCGTTCCACAGGTGTATGTTCATTAATTGTTGATGGTTCATTGAACATGCATGGGAAACAGTGTTTAAACCCTTTACAATGAAGATCTGTGAAGTTACTTGGATTTTTATGAATTATCTTTGAAAGACAGGGTCCTGAAAAAGGGACGTTTCTTTTTTTGCTGAGTTTATTTCTTTGTTAACCACTCATCAAAGAATAGCCGCATGTGCGCACTCCCTCAAATCATTTGGAGGAAATAACCTTTCTATTTTATTTGGCTTTGTTCAATTGTATTCTTCATACTATAAAATAATATTAAATAATACCATGGAATTATAAGCAAATCTTGTCTGCTAAATGAACTAGTGTAGCCCAGCCATTTAGCGTAGCCAGATCAGGACCTAACAAAAGGACAACTCAGATTATGCTATTCTGTTCTTCTGAAACAGACCACATTTTCTTCATGCCATGATTCTTTAGAGCTGTCTAAAATAAATAATGGATTTATTGTGAAGGTGTAAGTTATATTACATGTATTTATTATACTTTTTAATATGTAGATGTTCCAAATGTCTGCATAAGTGGCTTGTAGGCTATGTATGGAAGCCAGAAGATGCTAAATGTGTCAATGCTAATTATAGGTTAATTACCGTGAGACCAACCGTTATTTGCTTGTTCAATCACCGGCTGACGAAATTGTGTGACCGCCACAGCCCTAATGGTGACCTATACCACGGATGACCTTGTTTTAAGCCGTGCGTGAGGCTCTGAGGCCTGAGTTGAGGGTGATTAATACTTGTCACTGTGTAGAGAACTGTTCTGAAGGAGCCCTCTCTTTAAAGTCAGACCCATGTTTTCACTGTACCAAGTGCTGAGAAACCAACATGGCCCAGCCTAGATCATCTGGATGCCTCTCTGTCCCAATGGGATGGTGTGACAGTAGTGTTGGTATGTTGACTCCTCTGTTTACCCACGGAATTCCGGTGTTGCCACACGGAGAACGGGAACGTAAGGAAGAATGTGGTAATGTGGGAGTTTTGCAAAGTTAAGCTGTGTCAACCAATCAGATATAGAGCCCTGACGGCTGTGGAACCGTAAAGGAGAGATGGTTGACCCATCGTTACCACGGTGACAGGCTCAGCCTCTCAACTCCCACAGTAATAGCTGTAATAAAACAGTAACCTAAAAGGGTGGTTGGTTTGGAGTCTCCTCTCCTCTCCTCTCCTCTCCTCTCCTCTCCTCTCCTCTCCTCTCCTCTCCTCTCCTCTCCTCTCCTCTCCTCTCCTCTCCTCTCCTCTCCTCTCCTCTCCTCTCCTCTCCTCTCCTCTCCTCTCCTCTCCTCTCCTCTCCTCTCCTCTCCTCTCCTCTCCTCTCCTCTCCTCTCCTGGTAAACAGTAGGCCGGATGTCATAGTTACAGGGAGGTGGAGGATGTTTAAAGGGCAAGCACACCAATTGAATAATGTCTCAGTACCAATGAATACCTATAGGATTCCCCTTGACTGTGTATCTGCTGTATGACTCACACACACATGTGCACATGCGCACACACACATTCTCGAGGAAGGGAGGGAATGCAGTAAAGGGTGGAGGGGGCATGTGGGAGACCCACAGCACCAGCCCAGCTCTGTAATGAGATAATAAGGTGCTGAAACCTCCTGTAATGTCCTTCAAATCCATCCACTCCCACCCCCTGGACACCATGCTTTTAGTGTCTCTCTCTCTCTCTCTCTCTGGTCGAGATGGTGAGCCAACGCTAACAGGAAGTGGTCATGATAAGTGTGGTGTGGACTGTGTGGCTTGGCGTCAGGTCCTAATAAACCGGAGATTCAGGGATGGCTACAGATGCAGACGTTTTACTGGCAGACAATGGAGAAATGATGGGTGTTTGTACTATTTAGAGTGGGAAGACACACACACACACACACACATACAGTTGAAGTCGGAAGTTTTCATACAATTAGGTTGGAGTAATTAAAACATGTTTTTCAACCGCTCCACAAATTTCTTGTTAAGAAATTACAGTTTTGGCAAGTCGGTTAGGACATCTACTTAATTAATTAAGTAATTTTTCCAACAATTGTTTACAGACAGATTATTTCACTTATTATTCACTGTATCACAATTCTAGTGGGTCAGAAGTTTACGTACACTAAATTGCAAATGGATCTTCCAAATGGACAATGACCTCAAACATACTTCCAAAGTTGTGGCAAAATGGCTTAAGGACAACAAAGTCAAGGTATTGGAGTGACCATCACAAAGCCCTGACCTACAGGTAATACAAATTATCCTACAGATAATTATCCTACAGATAATTTGTGGGCAGAACTGAAAAAGCGTGTGTGAGCAAGTCTGACTCAGTTACACCAGTTCTGTCAGGAGGAATGGGCCAAAATTCACCCAACTTATTGTGGGAAGCTTGTGGAAGGCTACCCAAAACATTTGACCCAAGTTAAACAATTTAAAGGCAATGCTACCAAATACTATTTGAGTGTATGTAAACTTCTGACCCACAGGGAATGCGATGAAAGAAATAAAAGCTCAAATAAATAATTTTCTCTACTATTATTCTGACATTTCACATTCTTAAAATTAAGTGGTGATCCTAACTGACCTGAGACAGGGAATTTTTACTAGGATTAAATGTCAGGAATTGTGAAAAACTGAGTTTAAATGTGTTTGGCTAAGGTGTATGTAAACTTCTGACTTCAACTGTACAAACACACACACAAACACACAAACAATGGGAGGTGACTGAGGCTTATTGAGGCTTCATTAAAGGAACAGGGAGAGAATTGAAGGCCAGGGACAAACACACGGTCTCATTACAGCCTGGCTAACATGTTCCTTTCACACCGCCACTCAAAGTGTGTGTGTACAGTAGAGCTCTATCAGGCTGAATGCCCACAGTCCACTTTCAGAGAATGACAGGGGATCCTTGCCAATAAAACAGTTCCACTCCACCTACTGAAAACAAAGCACACTAGAACCGTGTTTAAGTGGTTGACTCCAGTCCTGCCCACATGAATGCACAGGTGTGTTAGTGCCAGGCTAGGACAACAAAAGTGCAATGTGTTGGACAGCAGTTGAGAACCACTGCAACATTGAGGCTACTCAGCTGTTTTTAACTACTTGACGTTACACGTACGTCATTAGTCATGAATCATCAGTCATTAATTATCGATCATTAGTCATTTATCATTAGTCATTCATTGTTAGTTATTAATCATATGTTATTCGTAATGAATCATTAGTCATTAATGATGAAACATTAGTTATTATTAATCATTAGTCATCAGTAGTTGACTGGCTGGACATGGCTGGTGATGTCTAAGGTAACAATCCCTCCTCCCTCAGGCACAAAGTCCCCTCAGAGGAGAGTAGGCCAAGGCTGGCAGAGCTGACGTTTGCCTGTGGAAGACAGGACAGGACATCCACCTTTTCCCTCCCCTCTGTCACCTTGGTTCCCCCATACACACTTACTGCATTCATCCACCTACGGGAGAGACACACTGCTCTCTTTCCATTCACTAAGACCCTGAGGGCAGAGTACAGGCTCTGGTAGTGGAGGGGTGGACACATGGTGGTGTGTGCGTACAGACACTCTCTGGAGACCACAAAATGAGTGAGTCAGGTGGGGTAGAGAGTTGAGGACAGGTGTCAGAACTGGCCTTGAAGAACACTGTCATGTTCTTGCTTTTAGGACTCCCGACCCGTGTATGTTTGTGTGGGTGGGTTTGGGTGAATGCAGTAAGTGTGTTTAAGGGGTGATGATATCCAGTGATGGCCTATTGTGGAAGCCCCTGACTCAGCAGCTGACCCACAGTTTGAACTGGACCAGGTGGCTAGGAGCAGCTAATTCACAACTAATAATCCCAAATCTTCCACCCATTATTCTTGTTGAAGTCTGGACTCTTCCATCCATTATTCTTATTGAAGTCTGGACTCTTCCATCCATTATTCTTATTGAAGTCTGGACTCTTCCATCCATTATTCTTATTGAAGTCTGGATTCTTCCATCCATTATTCTTATTGAAGTCTGGACTCTTCCACCCTTTTCTCACTTTCTTTCACCCCTCTTTCTCTCTACTCTCTTTCCCCATTCTCTCTCTCTTGCCCGTTCCCCCCTCTCATTCTCTTTCCATCCCTCCTCCCTCTCTGTCTCTTGCCCTCTCACTCTCTCTCTCGTGCCCTCTCCCCCTCTCTCTCTCTCTCTTTCCCCCCCTCTCTTGCCTCCCCCCTCTCTCGCTCCCTCTCTCTGCACTCTTCTTCCCCTGACTCCTCCCAGTAGTAGATATAAGACAGGTCCATGCCGTGATGCTGTTCGGAGCTCATAACCCAGGGTTGTCTCAGTACATCCATCTGTCTGTCTCTCCATCTGTCTGACTGCAGTGATTATTCCCCCTTTAAACAGCCACTCACAGAGAAAGGTAAGGAACCTTCCAATTCTCCAGCCTTAGCATCTTTTTCATAATGTCAGATTACAAGGGTGAATGCTGTAATAAATGAAGCTTTTTCAGATGCATGTAAAACAAAAAACATATAGTTAAATTCAGGTTGACATCTTGGCACTTGGTTTATGTGTCTGTATATGCAATGTGTTTGTATTTGTTCAATCAGCACTGGTCATTTAGGAACAGTTGACAGGTTGATTGCCTTTGAGTGTATTTTGGAATGATCAGAACCAGAGTTGTAGACAAGTCTTTGTATAGAGTGGTGTTCCTTGTCGTTGTTTTTTGATGCTCTGTGATGATATCCATAATATTTTCTCAGTGAGTTTTTCATATCAGGACTGGTTTTACATGATTGTACAGTGCCTTCTGAAATTATTAATACCCTTGACTTATTCCACATTTTGTTCTGTTACAGCCTCAATTCAAAATGGATAACATTTTTCTCACCCATATACACACACAATACCCCATAATAACAAAGTGAAAACATGTTTTTAGAAAATGTATACAAAATTAAATACACAAATATCTAATTTACATAAGTATCCTTGAGTCAATGCATGTTAAAATCACCAGTGGTAGTGATTACAGCTGTGAGTCTTTCTGGGTAAATCTAAGAGCTTTGCAGACCTAGATTGTACAATATTTGCACTTAATTATGATGTTTGAACTCTTCGAGCTCTGTCAAGTTGGTTGTTGATCATTGCTAGAGAGACATGTTCAAGTCATAGATTTCCAAGCTGATTTAAATCAAAACTGTATCTTGGCCACTCAGGAACATTCAATGTCATCTTGGTAAGCTACTCCAGTTTATCTTTGGCCTTGTGTTTTAGGTTATTATCCTGTTGAATGGAGAATTTATCTCCCAGTGAGTGTTGGAAAGCAGAGTGAACCAGGTTTTTCTCTAGAATTTTGCCTGTGCCTAGCTCTATTCCGTTACTTTTTATCCTAAATAACGACCTAGTCCTTGCTGATGACAAGCATACCCTTAACATGATGCAGCCACCACCATGCTTGAAAACATTGTATTCAGGACATTAAGTAAATTCCTTTCCTTTTATTCTGTACAAGCTTCCTTTTCTTCACTCTGTCATTTAGGTTAGTATTGTGGAGTAGCTACAATGTAGTAGTCAATCTTTGTAGTGACTGGGTGCATTGCTACTCCATCCAAAGTGTAATTAATAACTTCACCATGTTCAAAGGGATATTGAATATCTGCTTTTTTTTTACCCATCTACCAATGGGATCCCTTCTTTGTGAGACATTGGAAACTCTCCTTGGTCTTTGTGGTTGAATCTGTGTTTAAAATGTACCGCTCGACTGAGAGACGTTACAGATGGTTGTATGTGTGAGGTACAGAGATGGGGTAGTCATTCAAAAACTATGTCCATGCAACTTATTTTGCGATTTGTTAAGCCCATTTTTACTCCTGAACTTACTTAGGCTTGCTGTGACAAAGGGATTGAATACTTACTTATTGACTCAAGACATTTCAGTAAAAATAAAGTAAACATTTCTAATAACATCATTCCACTTTGGTATTGTGTGTGGGCCAGTAGCACAACAAAATGTGGAAAAAGTCAAGGGGTGTGAATCATTTCTAAAGGCACTTTAAATAGTCCAGTAAAATCCAAGTCTTCCTTTGGATTTCAATGAAACTAAATATTTTTGGGGTAGCACCAATAAACTTTGGTTCACTTCAAATTTAGTTGTTCTTGGATGTTATTGGGTATCTTGGCAGTTTGGAATAAATGGGAATCAATCAGCTAGACTGTTTGAACAATTAGGGTTGGTTTTCCGTGTAAAGCTTAAGTACCATTAAGTGTTGTCTGTGTTTACTGTGGCTGCTTCACATGCAGAGGTCACTGAGACTTCTGTGATGCATTTTACATTCAAGTCAAATATGATTTGTTGTCATACAGTACATGTATACTTTTAGCAGAAGAAGAGAATCGAGCAAACCCAGAAGGGGGCACTGTCACGACATACACCAACTACCCGCTGCCCAGGCTTCCCCCGGCTCACACTCATACTGGCAGAGGATGCTACCAAAGCGATGAACAGTGAAGTAGATCATAGTATTATTGGTGGACAGAGTGTTAGCCGGGGGAAGCCTGGGTAGCGGGTAGTTGGTGTCTCAGGGTATGTCGTGACAGTGCCCCCTTCTGGGTTTGCTCGATTCTCTTCTTCTGCTAAAAGTTGCCATCCCCAGGAAATGGAATGTGGGTATCTGTGAAAGATTGCTTGTGTGGAAGGCGTGTGTGTGTGTGTGTGTGTGTATGCAGGAGAATGTGTGTGTGCATGTGTGTGTGTGAGTGAACGTACATGTCTATGTGTAGGCTGTGAGATGTGTGCAAGGCAGAGAGATGAAGCCAAACTGTCAGGTCTGTGTGATGGGGGCAGGAGCAGCAGTTTGGTGTGAAAAGAGCGCAGGTCAAACACTGTCACTGGCTGACAAGAGCTATTTCTCCCTGGGAAAATGACAGCTCATTGGTTGAAATGGATGGTGTTCTCTCACTGGAAAGCTCATCGGTCCATTGGTCAGTCATTAAAAGTGAATGTCCAGTTATGCTCTTATTCTGTGAGGCAACAACAAGTCACCATGTCATTAGATGTGCAAATCCAATCAGTTTTCCACGTTGATTCAATGTCGACACGTAGAATCTTTGGGTTGAAATGATGTGGAAACAATGCTGATTCAACCAGTTTTTTTCCCAGTGGGACACCTCGCTGTGCACAGGTATATACCCACCTATAGTTGAACAAATCAACTAAAAACACATTATGCATACCCCCTCCCTTCAAGTGGACACAGGAGGTACAGGGTCAGGAAGGCCGACTAAGAACAGAAAGGTCAAAGAGTGTTCTAAGATGATGATGACACTGCAGATCAGATCGTGTGTGTGTGTGTGTGTGTGTGTGTGTGTGTGTGTGTGTGTGTGTGTGTGTGTGTGTGTGTGTGTGTGTGTGTGTGTGTGTGTGTGTGTGCGTGTGCGTGTGTGTGTGTGTGTGTGGTAGATAAAGGGCATGTTTGTGTGACCATACACCTCTAATTTAGTGTTAAGAGATTTTAAACTGAAGGAATTCACTGCATTCAGATGAGAATGTGAGAGCGAGAGACTGACAAAGGGAGTGAGAGAATCTGTAAACATAGTTTGGTTGCTTAGCAGCACAGCTGTGTCTAACGGGGCCAGTGTGTGTGTGTGTGTGTGTGGTGGGGAGTGGAATCGGAAGGCCCAGTGTTTTTTTGGACATGCTCAGGAGGCTTTGACAGTCGTTCCCCAGTTAGTGTTTTTAACATCCAGTAGGATCCAACAGTGTTGTCAGAGTAAAGGCCTGTACAGGGATCAATTCTGCGTGCCTCATTCCTGTACTCATACCTGTACTCATACTGTACTCATACTGTACTCATACCTGTACTCATACCTGTACTCATACCTGTACTCACACTGTACGCATACCTGCACTCATACTGTACTCATACCTGTACTCATACCTATACTCATACCTATACTCATACTGTACTCACACTGTACTCACACTGTACTCATACCTGCACTCATACTGTACTCATACTGTACTCATACTGTACTCACACTGTACGCATACCTGCACTCATACTGTACTCATACCTGTACTCATACCTATACTCATACCTATACTCATACTGTACTCATACCTGTACTCATACCTGTACTCATACCTATACAGTACTCATACCTGTACTCATACTGTACTCATACCTGTACTCATACTGTACTCATACCTGTACTCATACCGTACTCATACTGTACTCATACTGTACTCATACCTGTGCTCATACTCTACTCATACCTGTACTCATACCTATACTCATACTGTACTCATACCTGTACTCATACCTATACTCATACTGTACTCATACCTGTACTCATACCTGTACTCATACTGTACTCATACTGTACTCATACGGTACTCATACCTATACTCTACACATACGTCTCTGTGCATACGTCTCTCCCTTTCATTACTCTTCGCTCCTCTCATTTCCTCCTCTCACACCCTCTCTCACCTCCCACACCAGCCTGCCTCTCTTCCTCTTTTTTCCCTCTCACCCTCTCTCTGCTGCTCTCTCTTCTTCCCCTCTCCCTCCTCTGCCCCTCTCTCCAAGGAAAAAAGAGGGGAATATTATAGTATTTGCTCATTTAGATAGAGAGGAAGAATAGGAGACAGGGAAGACAAAGATGAGAAGAGAAAGATATCTGTGGAGGAAGAGTGGAAGACAAAAGGAAGGAGGGAGGAGCACAGACAGATGTGTCTAAAGGTAAGGTAGAGGAAGAGGAGGAGGAGTAGATTGAGATATTTCTGTCTTTTTCTGGAGGAAGAAAGATGTTTTGGATGGAGAGTGTTTATAGTGCTCAGCTTTGTACTTGGCTCTTGTGTGTGTGTGTGTGTGTGTGTGTGTGTGTGTGTGTGTGTGTGTGTGTGTGTGTGTGCACGCACGAACACTCATGCAAGGGGGGGCCATTTATAAATGGACATCTATAAAATGCAACACAAACACTCTAACACACACATTCACTAACACACACACACACACACACACACACACACACACACACACACACACACACACACACACACATACTCACTAACACACACTCACTAACACACACACACACACTCACTAACAAACACATTCACTAACACACACACACACACATTTACACACTTCCCCTCCTCTCTCTTCTTCTCCTCCCTCTCCTCTCTCTTCTTCTCCTCCCTCTCCTCTCTCTTCTTCTCCTCCCCTCTTCTCTCTTCTTCTCCTCCCTCTCCTCTCTCTTCTTCTCCTCCCTCTCCTCTCTCTTCTTCTCCTCCCCCTCCTCTCTCTTCTTCTCCTCCCCTCCTCTCTCTTCTTCTCCTCCCCCTCCTCTCTCTTCTTCTCCTCCCCCTCCTCTCTCTTCTTCTCCTCCCCCTCCTCTCTCTTCTTCTCCTCCCCTCCTCTCTCTTCTTCTCCTCCTCCTCCTCTCTCTTCTTCTCCTCCCCCTCCTCTCTCTTCTTCTCCTCCCTCTCCTCTCTCTTCTTCTCCTCCCTCTCCTCTCTCTTCTTCTCCTCCCTCTCCTCTCTCTTCTTCTCCTCCCTCTCCTCTCTCTTCTTCTCCTCCCTCTCCTCTCTCTTCTTCTCCTCCCTCTCCTCTCTCTTCTTCTCCTCCCTCTCCTCTCTCTTCTTCTCCTCCCTCTCCTCTCTCTTCTTCTCCTCCCTCTCCTCTCTCTTCTTCTCCTCCCCCTCCTCTCTCTTCTTCTCCTCCCTCTCCTCTCTCTTCTTCTCCTCCCTCTCCTCTCTCTTCTTCTCCTCCCTCTCCTCTCTCTTCTTCTCCTCCCTCTCCTCTCTCTTCTTCTCCTCCCTCTCCTCCCTCTTCTTCTCCTCCCTCTCCTCCCTCTTCTTCTCCTTCTCCCACTCTCCTTTCCCCATAGGTCACTTCTTCGGTTTTTTACAGCTGTTGGCATTGCAAACAATTAGATCATGCATGTTTTGACTATACTCTAACAAAGTTCATATTGCAATAGCTTACACTTTTTGCATTCTTTGTAAAACACAGCTTGTGCATGTCAGACTGTACTGCGTCATTGTTACAGATTGTTTTATCCTTTTTAAACAACGGAAACACATCTTATGTGGAAGAGAGAGTGACGCTGTCAATGTTTACAGAAATAAAGGCATCCCAGTTGTAAACAGCCAAGCCATTCTGACTTGTGTAACTGATGCAACCCTGAACAACCCTGGTAGCCCTTTCCTGCAGTCAAAAGACCAAATCACCCTGTAGTGGCCACATGGCTGGAATGTTCTTCATCATTTTCATCATTTCATAATTAACCAACGTTATTTACAAAAAAACTACAAATCTGGTGTTTCGATGTCAAACAATTTGGTTATATTTCAGTCTTCTGTGGTGTATATAAAGTGTAATATTGTGACACAAACTGAAAATGTAATACATTTCAACTCTATCAGACATGGTACAGGTGTCTTCTTCTTTTTAAGCCCATATGTGTGTGAGGTGTATACTTTAGTTTCAAAGTAGATTTGTTTAAGACTACCAAGAAACACTCTGTGTGACCATGATTTCGCCCAGTGCAGTAAAAGGCTAAAGAGACACTGGATCACTCACCCACACACACTCACCCACACACACTCACCCACACACACTCACCCACACACACTCACCCACACACACACACTCACCCACACACACACACTCACCCACACACACTCACCCACACACACTCACCCACACTCACCCACACACACTTACCCACACACACTTACCCACACACACTCACCCATGCAAACATGAGACAGCTTTGAATAATTGTTTTGTGAGTCTTGGGCAGGCAGGGCAGCTGAAATCACTGTGGCGTGTGGCCAACCACATGTGGTTAATGGGCAGGACCACAGACTGAGTGAGTAATTGAGTGAGTGAGTGAGTGAGTGAGTGAGCGAGTGAGTGACTGACTGAGTGACTGAGTGACTGACTGATTGACTGTGTGACTGACTGACTGTGTGACTGACTGTGTGAGTGTGTGACTGAGTGTGGGATCCTCTGTGAGGGTGAGGAGGATCTCATGAAGACTATTCCACCCTGAACTCACCACGTAATCATTCAGACAGAGTCAAACTGAGGGGGCTATAGGTTAGGAACAATGTCATCTTGTCTAATGACTAGCTAATAGTAGGTCTGTGTGACCAAGAGGGCGGCACTTCCTTCGAAGCCCTATAGTCACAAGGGGACTTCCTTACAAATCGCGTCTCGTTGACTTGACTACATGAGCGAAGCCTTAGTGTCTGAGGCTACTCTAAGCCAAACTGACATTTCTGTACATTGATTTCATGGAAGCAGTTTGAAAGGACCTTATTCAGTGGATCCTGTAGATAAATACAATGCCAGTGAATGACAGGTGTGTTGCATAGCGTAGCCTATACTTTTTGGAACCAAGCTGCATCATGTCTTGAGGTTGCCTACCCTACACCTTCCTTAATACAGCAGGACTCGCATAATGTAGGTCTACACATGTCTGACAGCTAGGGGGAACTCTGTGAAATCCTATTAGTTCCACATTGTTATGGTTGCCTTTGCTGCTCATCTAAACCAAAGATTTTTTACAACTAAACCAAGAAAGACCACAGCTTGTCATTTCAAATGGGAACAAATGAGTCATAGTGGGCAGAACAAGCAAGAAGGTGGGCAGAGCCAAGCACAAGCTAGCGAGATTCTACTGGCGCGAAATCCTATTATCTGCATATTTCCGTTAGGGAACACCTACTCTGTGAACTCAATTAGCTTTTGCATCCGGGAGACATACCGGTCTCATTGTTCTATCTGTGTCCAAACTCTGACTTGTCATGACATCTCCATGACAACAGGACTTGTCTGACACTAAACAGAAATCATGTTCTGTATCTGTTATGTTTTGTCAAAATGTTTCCCACCCTCCCGAGTGTGGCCCGTGACAAACACACACACACACACACACACACACACACACACACACACGTGGGCATACACACACACACGCTTACACACATACAATATGCAGATATACACACACATACACTATGGTTTAAGTTAATGATGGCCATAATATACTGTAGAAATGTGTATCACTTTGGGTCATCTTAATGCTTTCTGTCAGATGGTATGTACTCTAGCTGTTCTCGTACAGTTGATCCTTTGTTAAAATGAGGCGACGAGCTCAGTCTGTCACTGCACATGGCATATTAATAATAGACAGCCAGCGAGAGTTTGCACCTACCCCACATATCCCCCAAACACATTCCCACTCTTAAAGACGTCAGCTGAATCTATTTACTCTCTGAGTTGCAATTTGGTGACGGAGGTGTGTGTGACAATTAAAGTGACCCTTGGAATGTATCAGCACCTAGACATTTCTCCCAAACCTGGTCCTGGAAAGCTACAATAAGGATGGTATTATGGTTCAGTTCCGGCTTTCTTACTTGAATACACACTCCAAATCAATCTGCATACAAGAGTCTGTTAAATGGTTTAGATGTGACTGCATCATAAAAGACATCTGCGTCATTAGCAATGCGACCCAAGCCAGGCGTGGATGGCCAAAACTGAACATAACATACATGATCTATAATCTCTCAATTCTGCTATAACAGAGCATAACCTCAGTCCACCTCTACTGGACCAGAGTTTAGAATGTCTACGCCATACTGGATACATGTGCTCACACACATGCACACACACACACACACACACACACACACACACACACACACACACACACACACACACACACACACACACACACACACACACACACACACACACACACACACACACACACACACACACACACATTGAACCAGCAGTAATGAATGAGGCTATTAGTCTAGAGCCTCTTCTGTGTCTGGGTCTCCCCCCTCTCTTTTCCAAACACATAATATGTTGTTCCACACAAAAAAAAAATATTTGCCAGTATCTAACCCAGCCAAACCCTATCCCAGATGACGCTGGGCCAAATTGTGCACCACCATATGGGACTCCCAATCATGGCCGGTTGTGATACAACCTGGGATCAAACCAGGGTTTGTAGTGACACGTCTAGCATTGAGATACAATGCCTCAGACCGCGGCGCCACTCGGGACCCCCATATGGGTCGTGTACGTATTAATTTGTGGATGCATGTGGGTGGTAGATCCATTCTGTGGACAAACGTGTGAAGTCACAGTTTGCAGTGAGATCACCACTGCCCCCCCACTTCTCCCACTCTATGTTTTGGTTGTTTGATGGATCTATTTCCATATCGCAGGCGTTGAGAGCCAAGAAAGAAATAAGGATGTAGAGCGAGGGCTCTTTGGCAAGTCTGGCTCCCATTGCCACAGAAACGAGACGGGCCCCATTCAAAGGCAGGAGATGGCCGGCTCCCGTGGGGGGAGAGAGGGTGGCACAGCCACGTTAGAATCGCCAGCCGCCTGAGAAAAGGTCAAGGGTCAACTCGGTTGTCATCCATCATAGGTGAGCTAGTGTATAGAGCTGGGGCTGGGGTAGGGCTGAGGCTGGGGTAGGGGTAGGGCTGGGGCTGAGGTAGGGCCGGGGTAGGGCTGAGGCTGGGGTAGGGCTGAGGCTGAGGCTGGGTTAGGGGTAGGTCTGGGTTAGGGCTGTGGCTGTGGCTGGGGCTGGGGTAGGGCTGAGGCTGGGGTAGGGCTAGGGGCTGGGGTAGGGCTAGGGCCTGGGGTAGGTCTAGGGGTAGGGCTGAGGCTGAGGCTGGGGTAGGTCTGGGGTAGGGTTAGGGCTGTGGCTGGGGCTGGGGCTGGAGTAGAGCTAGGGATGGGGTAGGGCTGAGGCTGGGGCTGGGGTAGGACTAGGGGTAGGGCTGAGGCGGAGGCTGGGGTAGGACTAGGGTTAGGGCTGAGGCTGGGGCTGGGGCTGCGGTAGGGGTCGGGCAGTGGCACGGCTAGGGGTAGGGCTGAGGCTGGGGCTGGGGTAGGGGTAGGGGTGGGGCACGGCTAGGAGTAGGGCTAGAGCTGGGGTAGGGCTAGGGCTGGGTATGGCTGGGGTAGGGCTAGGGTCTGGGGCTGGAGCTGGGGCAGGGGTAGGGCTAGGGCTGGGGTAGTGCTAGGGGCTGGGGTAGGGCTGGGGCTGGGGCTGGGGCTGAGGTAGGGCTGGGGCTGGGGTAGGGCAGGGCTGAGGCTGGAGTAGGGCTTGGGTAGGGCTAGGGTAGGGCTGGGGCTGGGGTAGGGCTGGGGCCTGGGGCTGGGTTAGGGCCTGGGGTAGGGCTGGGGTAGGGCTGGGGCTGAGGTAGGGCTACGGTCTGGGGCTTGGGTAGAGCTAGGGCTAGGGGCTGGAGTAGAGCTAGAGCCTGGGGCTGGGGTAGGGCTAGGGGTAGGGCTGAGGCTGGGGTAGGGCTAGGGCCTGGGGCTGGGGTAGGTCTAGGGGCTGGGGTAGGGGTAGGGGTAGGGCATGAGGCTGAGTCTGTGGCTGAGTGTTGGTTGTGGGGGAAAAGGGTTGCAACTGGAACTAGGAGAGAGGGGATGGGATATGGGTATATGTCACCGGCGGCTGGTGGAACCTTAATTTGGGAGGACTGGGTCAGAGAAATAGCAGGAATATAACAAATGGAATGGTATCAAGTACATCCCACACATGGTTTCCATGTGTTCGATACCATTCCATTTACTCCATTCCAGACATGATTATGAGCCATCCACCCCTCACCAGCCTCCTGTGGCATAGGCATATGGCTGGAGCTGGGGCTAGGGCTTGGAATGGGGCTGGTGTTGGTGTACAGAGGTTGGATGGCATGGGACTAGAACCCAATGTAAATAGGTCCCAGACTGTATTGTGTGTTATCCTCCATGATTTAACAATGTAAATAAGTCCCAGACTGTATTGTGTGTTATCCTCCATGATTTAACAATGTAAATAAGTCCCAGACTGTATTGTGTGTTATCCTCCATGATTTAACAATGTAAATAAGTCCCAGACTGTATTGTGTGTTATCCTCCATGATTTAACAATGTAAATAAGTCCCAGACTGTATTGTGTGTTAATCTCCATGATTTAACAATGTAAATAAGTCCCAGACTGTATTGTGTGTTAATCTCCATGATTTAACAATGTAAATAAGTCCCAGACTGTATTGTGTGTTATCCTCCATGATTTAACAATGTAAATAAGTCCCAGACTGTATTGTGTGTTATCCTCCATGATTTAACAATGTAAATAAGTCCCAGACTGTATTGTGTGTTAATCTCCATGATTTAACAATGTAAATAAGTCCCAGACTGTATTGTGTGTTATCCTCCATGATTTAACAATGTAAATAAGTCCCAGACTGTATTGTGTGTTAATCTCCATGATTTAACAATGTAAATAAGTCCCAGACTGTATTGTGTGTTATCCTCCATGATTTAACAATGTAAATAAGTCCCAGACTGTATTGTGTGTTAATCTCCATGATTTAACAATGTAAATAAGTCCCAGACTGTATTGTGTGTTATCCTCCATGATTTAACTCCATGTAAATAAGTCCCAGACTGTATTGTGTGTTATCCTCCATGATTTAACAATGTAAATAAGTCCCAGACTGTATTGTGTGTTATCCTCCATGATTTAACTCCATGTAAATAAGTCCCAGACTGTATTGTGTGTTATCCTCCATGATTTAACTCCATGTAAATAAGTCCCAGACTGTATTGTGTGTTATCCTCCATGATTTAACAATGTAAATAAGTCCCAGACTGTATTGTGTGTTATCCTCCATGATTTAACAATGTAAATAAGTCCCAGACTGTATTGTGTGTTATCCTCCATGATTTAACAATGTAAATAAGTCCCAGACTGTATTGTGTGTTATCCTCCATGATTTAACAATGTAAATAAGTCCCAGACTGTATTGTGTGTTATCCTCCATGATTTAACAATGTAAATAAGTCCCAGACTGTATTGTGTGTTATCCTCCATGATTTAACAATGTAAATAAGTCCCAGACTGTATTGTGTGTTAATCTCCATGATTTAACAATGTAAATAAGTCCCAGACTGTATTGTGTGTTATCCTCCATGATTTAACAATGTAAATAAGTCCCAGACTGTATTGTGTGTTAATCTCCATGATTTAACAATGTAAATAAGTCCCAGACTGTATTGTGTGTTATCCTCCATGATTTAACAATGTAAATAAGTCCCAGACTGTATTGTGTGTTATCCTCCATGATTTAACAATGTAAATAAGTCCCAGACTGTATTGTGTGTTATCCTCCATGATTTAACTCCATGTAAATAAGTCCCAGACTGTATTGTGTGTTATCCTCCATGATTTAACAATGTAAATAAGTCCCAGACTGTATTGTGTGTTATCCTCCATGATTTAACAATGTAAATAAGTCCCAGACTGTATTGTGTGTTATCCTCCATGATTTAACAATGTAAATAAGTCCCAGACTGTATTGTGTGTTATCCTCCATGATTTAACAATGTAAATAAGTCCCAGACTGTATTGTGTGTTAATCTCCATGATTTAACAATGTAAATAAGTCCCAGACTGTATTGTGTGTTATCCTCCATGATTTAACTCCATGTAAATAAGTCCCAGACTGTATTGTGTGTTATCCTCCATGATTTAACTCCATGTAAATAAGTCCCAGACTGTATTGTGTGTTATCCTCCATGATTTAACAATGTAAATAAGTCCCAGACTGTATTGTGTGTTATCCTCCATGATTTAACAATGTAAATAAGTCCCAGACTGTATTGTGTGTTATCCTCCATGATTTAACAATGTAAATAAGTCCCAGACTGTATTGTGTGTTATCCTCCATGATTTAACAATGTAAATAAGTCCCAGACTGTATTGTGTGTTATCCTCCATGATTTAACTCCATGTAAATAAGTCCCAGACTGTATTGTGTGTTATCCTCCATGATTTAACAATGTAAATAAGTCCCAGACTGTATTGTGTGTTATCCTCCATGATTTAACAATGTAAATAAGTCCCAGACTGTATTGTGTGTTATCCTCCATGATTTAACAATGTAAATAAGTCCCAGACTGTATTGTGTGTTATCCTCCATGATTTAACAATGTAAATAAGTCCCAGACTGTATTGTGTGTTATTCTCCATGATTTAACAATGTAAATAAGTCCCAGACTGTATTGTGTGTTATCCTCCATGATTTAACTCCATGTAAATAAGTCCCAGACTGTATTGTGTGTTATCCTCCATGATTTAACAATGTAAATAAGTCCCAGACTGTATTGTGTGTTATCCTCCATGATTTAACTCCATGTAAATAAGTCCCAGACTGTATTGTGTGTTATCCTCCATGATTTAACTCCATGTAAATAAGTCCCAGACTGTATTGTGTGTTATCCTCCATGATTTAACAATGTAAATAAGTCCCAGACTGTATTGTGTGTTATCCTCCATGATTTAACTCCATGTAAATAAGTCCCAGACTGTATTGTGTGTTATCCTCCATGATTTAACTCCATGTAAATAAGTCCCAGACTGTATTGTGTGTTATCCTCCATGATTTAACTCCATGTAAATAAGTCCCAGACTGTATTGTGTGTTATCCTCCATGATTTAACTCCATGTAAATAAGTCCCAGACTGTATTGTGTGTTATCCTCCATGATTTAACTCCATGTAAATAAGTCCCAGACTGTATTGTGTGTTATCCTCCATGATTTAACAATGTAAATAAGTCCCAGACTGTATTGTGTGTTATCCTCCATGATTTAACTCCATGTAAATAAGTCCCAGACTGTATTGTGTGTTATCCTCCATGATTTAACAATGTAAATAAGTCCCAGACTGTATTGTGTGTTATCCTCCATGATTTAACTCCATGTAAATAAGTCCCAGACTGTATTGTGTGTTATCCTCCATGATTTAACTCCATGTAAATAAGTCCCAGACTGTATTGTGTGTTATCCTCCATGATTTAACTCCATGTAAATAAGTCCCAGACTGTATTGTGTGTTATCCTCCATGATTTAACTCCATGTAAATAAGTCCCAGACTGTATTGTGTGTTATTCTCCATGATTTAACTCCATGTAAATAAGTCCCAGACTGTATTGTGTGTTATCCTCCATGATTTAACTCCATGTAAATAAGTCCCAGACTGTATTGTGTGTTATCCTCCATGATTTAACTCCATGTAAATAAGTCCCAGACTGTATTGTGTGTTATTCTCCATGATTTAACTCCATGTAAATAAGTCCCAGACTGTATTGTGTGTTATCCTCCATGATTTAACTCCATGTAAATAAGTCCCAGACTGTATTGTGTGTTATCCTCCATGATTTAACTCCATGTAAATAAGTCCCAGACTGTATTGTGTGTTATTCTCCATGATTTAACTCCATGTAAATAAGTCCCAGACTGTATTGTGTGTTATCCTCCATGATTTAACTCCATGTAAATAAGTCCCAGACTGTATTGTGTGTTATTCTCCATGATTTAACTCCATGTAAATAAGTCCCAGACTGTATTGTGTGTTATCCTCCATGATTTAACTCCATGTAAATAAGTCCCAGACTGTATTGTGTGTTATCCTCCATGATTTAACTCCATGTAAATAAGTCCCAGACTGTATTGTGTGTTATCCTCCATGATTTAACTCCATGTAAATAAGTCCCAGACTGTATTGTGTGTTATCCTCCATGATTTAACAATGTAAATAAGTCCCAGACTGTATTGTGTGTTATCCTCCATGATTTAACTCCATGTAAATAAGTCCCAGACTGTATTGTGTGTTATCCTCCATGATTTAACTCCATGTAAATAAGGCCCAGACTGTATTGTGTGTTATCCTCCATGATTTAACTCCATGTAAATAAGTCCCAGACTGTATTGTGTGTTATCCTCCATGATTTAACTCCATGTAAATAAGTCCCAGACTGTATTGTGTGTTATCCTCCATGATTTAACTCCATGTAAATAAGTCCCAGACTGTATTGTGTGTTATCCTCCATGATTTAACTCCATGTAAATAAGTCCCAGACTGTATTGTGTGTTATCCTCCATGATTTAACTCCATGTAAATAAGTCCCAGACTGTATTGTGTGTTATCCTCCATGATTTAACTCCATGTAAATAAGTCCCAGACTGTATTGTGTGTTATCCTCCATGATTTAACTCCATGTAAATAAGTCCCAGACTGTATTGTGTGTTATCCTCCATGATTTAACTCCATGTAAATAAGTCCCAGACTGTATTGTGTGTTATCCTCCATGATTTAACTCCATGTAAATAAGTCCCAGACTGTATTGTGTGTTATCCTCCATGATTTAACTCCATTTAAGACATATTCAAGTTTTATGTTTGCTTGTTTTTTTTAAATGGTTGAGTTAATAAACTAAACTAAACCAAAGAAAACTCAAAAGTCTGTCTGTGTTACTGACCTTCAGAGGGGAACGCACAGGAGGGAGAACATACCTATAAGACTAGGTGGTGGTCTGGAGGACTGACTCCTTGGACCATTCTTCTGTCTGTTTGACCCGAGCTCTGCTTGTTGGACACCACTTCTGGGTCCTGGATGTGAGTGAAAATGAGAAGAAAATAAACAGACGCATCAACAATAATCTCTAAATTCTGCTATACCAGCTAACAGAGCATGTCCTCAGTCCACCTCTACTGGATCAGAGTCTAGAATGTTCTGTCTACGCCATACTGGATACATGTACTCACACGCACGCACGCACGCACACACGCACGTACGCACGCACGCATGCATTCTAGTTCCTCTCATGTACACACAGCAGCCTCAAACAGATACCTCTAGGAGAATAAAGCATCTCAAGATCAGAGAGTGATGGGGTCGAAGGTTGTGGGCACTGAAGTGTTTTTATTTCCACTTGGCTTCAAGGTGAGAAAAATACCTCTCACTGCTGTAAAATGACCAATGATTGACACACAGTACACAACCTGATACATGCTAACACACACACTCTTTTATCTATGCACCACACACACACACACCCGAAAAACACAGATCAGGTGGACACTCTTTTTGGTGGACTTCTAGGGTCACCTAAAAGGACTTACGTTAGCCTAGGTGTTTTTCCCAAACATGTGAAGTGACCAGGGATATCCCTTCCGAGTTGCCTTCGGTCAATTAGTATTTTGAAGTACTAGCCTAGTTATTCTAAAATGGTACGCTTATAAATAAAGCTTCTGTGGTTCAAAGGCTTTGCAGGAACCCTACTGTAAACACCAAAAAAACTCAGAAAAAAGCAATTATTTTGTATTTCTCTTCAGAATGTTTGAACTATGAATAGACCAGTGTTGTGGAAGCTACTCTGAAAATATACAGTAGTTTAACAAGCTACTACTAACTGGGCACAGATGTCAATTCAACGTTGGTTCAACGTAATTTCATTGAAATGACGTGGAAACAATGTTGCGGAAACAAAATTATTTTCCAATTGTTTCGTTCTGAAGAGTACAATTATTTGTTTTTGGTTCCGACCAGCAAAATAAAGTTCTGAACCGGTTCAAACCCCAAAAAAGTACTGGTTTATGTTGTTCCTTCAAAAAATCTTGGAAATATTTATTTTACTTTTAGCTCAACATTCATGCAGTGCAGACAGAGCAGCTTGCTATAGAACCGGCAAGCTATAGCTCAGTGAGTTGTTTACATTGGCAAGAAAATGTATGTGAACCATTTGGAAATACCTGGATTTCTGCATAAATTTGTCATCAAATTTGATCTGATCTTTGTCTAGGTCATAACAATAGACAAACACAGTCTGCTTAAACTAATAACACTAACAATGATATGTTTTCATGTCTTAATTGAACACACAGTATAAATATGCACAGTACAGGGTGGGAAAAGTATGTGAACCCTTGGATTTAATAACTGGTTGACCCTCCTTTGGCAGCAATAACCTCAACCAAACATTTTCTGTAGTTGCGGATCAGACTTGCACAACGGTCAGGAGGAATTTTGGACCATTCCGCTTTACAAAACTGTTTCAGTTACGCAATATTCTTGGGATGTCTGGTGTGAACTGCTCTCTTGAGGTCATGCCACAGCATCTCAATTGGATTGAGGTCAGGACTCTGACTGGGTCTCTCCAGAAGGCGTATTTTCTTCTGTTGAAGCCATTCTGTTGTTGATTTACCTCTGTATTTTGGGTTGTTGTCATGTTGCATCACCCAACTTTTGTTGGGCTTCAATTGGCGGACAGGTAGCCTAACATACTCCTGCAAAATGTCTTGATAAACTTGGGAATTAATTTTCCGTCAATGATGGCAAGCTGTCCAGGCCCTGAGGCAGCAATGCAGCCCCAAACCATGATGCTCCCTCCACCATACTTTACAGTTGGGATGAGGTTTTGATGTTGGTGTGCTGTGCCTTTTTTTCTCCACACATAGTGTTGTGTGTTCCTTCCAAACAACTCAACTATAGTTTCATCTGTCCACAGAATATTTTGCCAGTAGGGCTGTGGAACATCCAGATGCTCTTTTGCAAACTTCAGACGTGCAGCAATGTTTTTTTGGGATAGCAGTGGCTTCTTCTGTAATGTCCTCCCATGAACACCATTCTTGTTTAGTGTTTTACGTATAGTAGACTCGTCAACAGAGATGTTAGCATGTTCAAGAGATTTCTGTAAGTCTTTAGCTGACACTCTAGAATTCTTCTTAACCTCATTGAGCATTCTGCGCTGTGCTCTTGCAGTCATCTTTGCAGGTCGGCCACTCCTAGGGAGAGTAGCAACAGTGCTGTATTTCTCCATTTCTTACTGTGGACTGATGAACATCAAGGCTTTTAGAGATACTTTTGTAACCCTTTCCAGCTTTATGCAAGTTAACCATTCTTAATCTTAGGTCTTCTGAGATCTCTTTTGTTCGAGGCATGGTTCACATCAGGCAATGCTTCTTGTGAATAGCAAACAAACATTTTGTGAGTGTTTTTATAGGGCAAGGCAGCTCTAACCAACATCTCCAATTTCATCTCATTGATTAGACTCCAGGTTAGCTGACTCCTGACTCCAATTAGCTTTTGGAGAAGTCATTAGCCTAAGGGTTCACATACTTTTTCCAACCTACACTGTGAATGTTTAAATGATGTATTCAATATAGACAAGAAAAATACAATAATGTGTGTGTCATTGGTTTAAGCACACTGTGTTTGTCTATTGTTGTGACTTAGATGAAGATCAGATCAAATTTGATGCCCAATTTATAAAGAAGTCCAGGTAATTCCAAAGGTTTTCACATACTTTTTCTTGCCTCTGTACGTGATGGAAAGACAAGTGTAGGGCACATGGAGAGCTGGAAGAACAAGGACAAGGGCTTGAGGGAATGGAGATTTTGTCTGAGTCAAAAGAGCAAAAGGAGGAAGCGTTGTGACTCTACAAATATCAACATATGATGTGGAAAGCTATGATTTTCAGAGTAGGACACCGATTAAAGGCGTTTTATTTTGCCGTTTTGAAGGATATCGAGGCTTCGTGGCTTTGGAAGAACATGCCAGAAGTGGTAGACACATGTCTACTGACCTGAATTATAGATCGGAAAAAAGAGGAAATCCTATCGGTTTTGTTGTCGTTTGATCAACAGTTTCTTCTGACTCGTGAAACTTGGGTATGTGATATTTGCAGCGAGACCATATGTACAGAAGACACTGCAGTGTTACAATTGTAAAAAGTATGGACACGTGGCAAGTGTTTGTCAAAGGAATAAATATGTCGTAGTTGAAGAGTCCGATGAAGCACGTTGCTGTAATTGTGATGGGAATAACGTTCCTGAGTTCCCGGAATGCCCTGTAAAGATGAAGGAGGTTGCAGTAGCTAGGATCAGGGCTATCCAGCAGGTCTCCTATGTGGAGGCAGTGAAAATAGCTGAAGGAGTGAGTGTAGATGAGATGGTAGTGGATGGCCCACAGCCTGCAGTAAATGCCATTCAGGAGAAGGATCCTGAAACATTAACAGTGAAGTAGGTGGATTTTGTTGCATTTATTGCCCAAGTGATGAAATGCACTGGACAAACTGATATAAAATCTAAGAAACTAGACATTGTGAAGGTGGCAAAAATATTTCTGGATCTCCAGGACTTTACAGCCTAAATGTTGCAGGGAATAGGGAATGAGGTTCCTCCTCCCAGGTTCCTGAGCCTGTGTAGGGATCTGAGTAGACATTTGAATCTAACTGGAGTACTTTTAGTTATTTTTTAAAAACTTTTGAATATTAGAAGTATATTTTTTCACCCTTCTCTTCTCCCTATTATTTAGCATTCATGTTGATAAGTTTTCAGCCCATCCAGTAGGTGGCGGCATGCACCTCTAACATTGTTTGCGAACCGCCATATCATAGACGAAGAACAAGACGAGTAGGGCTCCAGATGCATTTGAAATGTTTCGGGTGGGGAGAGAGGGAGGAGGAGGAGGCTTGGCTTGAAGCACTGGCATCTTGTGATGACATTCATTGTCTGAATTAGGCCCACAGAATTATACCTACAGAGGAGCGGCTTCTATGGACACATCTTAGCTTTTTGTAGATAATAAATCCAATGTAAAATGTAATAACTATAGTATCCATAACTAGCATTTAAAAAGTTAATGCATTCTTCTCTAATTAAAAATCTCTCTCCCTATCTTCTGAATCACGTCACAACGCTACAGCTATGCTTTGGAGGGGGGCAGGGCTTGTAACTTCATTAGGCTACAGCTATGCTTTGGAGGGGGCGGGGCTTGTAACTTCAGTAGGCTACAGCTATGCTTTGGAGGGGGGCGGGGCTTGTAACTTCATTAGGCTACAGCTATGCTTTGGAGGGGGCGGGGCGTGTAACTTCAGTAGGCTACAGTTATGCTTTGGAGGGGGAGGGGCTTGTAACTTCAGTAGGCTACAGCTATGCTTTGGAGGGGGGCGTGGCTTGTAACTTCATTAGGCTACAGCTATGCTTTGGAGGGGGCGGGGCGTGTAACTTCAGTAGGCTACAGCTATGCTTTGGAGGGGGCGGGGCTTGTAACTTCAGTAGGCTACAGCTATGCTTTGGAGGGGGCGGGGCTTGTAACTTCAGTAGGCTACAGCTATGCTTTGGAGGGGGAGGGGCTTGTAACTTCAGTAGGCTACAGCTATGCGTCGGAGGGGGATGGACAGGTAGCCTACACACACACACACTGGCAAAGTTATTCAGGTGACAGGCAGACAGTGGAAGAAATTCTGATTGACCGAGGGAGGGCTTTGCATAGGCACTTGGTAGCATTTGTTGTCACTACTCTTAAACCCCTGGATTCCATTTATCATAGCACCCTTCGTTTTATCACAGGAGACAATTGTATTACTCATCACTGCATCCTTTACCAAAAGTTTGTTATGGATAATCCTGAATGAATCTTGAATAATACCCCCAGGACATGCTAACCTCCCCTGTTATTGGTATTGGTGAGAGGTTAGCATGTCTTGGTGGTGTGATCTTTGACCCTCTGTAACTTTTGCACTCACCATGTAAACTCTGTAATTTAAAAAAAATATTATTTGTTAAACAAAATCTCTTTCTCTGAGAAATTGTAGCTCAGTATTTGAATTATTTATTTTATACAGTCATTATTGCTCATCCGGTGTCAATTAATTAACAGAATGTGTAATTCAGCCTATTAAACACAAAAAGTGAGAATTGGGCAGACTGTCAGAAATGTAGTATGTAGTTCCAGTAATTAGCTACACTGCTACATCAAATCAAATCAAAGTTTATTTGTCACGTGCGCCAAATACAACAGGTGTATATACAGTAGAGAGGCTATAAAAGTAGCGAGACTACATAGAGACACCGGTTGGTCAGGCTGATTGAGGTAGTATGTACATGTAGATATGGTTAAAGTGACAATGCATATATGATGAACAGAGAGTAGCAGTAGCGTAAAAGAGGGGTTGGTGGGTGACGGGACACAATGCAGATAGCCCGGTTAGCCAATGTGCGGGAGCACTGGTTGGTCAGCCCAATTGAGGTAGTATGTACATGAATTTATAGTTAAAGTGACTATGCATATATGATAAACAGAGAGTAGCAGCAGCGTAAAAGAGGGGTTGGGTGGGGGAGGGGGCACACAGTGCAAATATGACCTGTTCATATTCTTATGGCTTGCTGGTAAAAACTGTTGAGAAGCCTTTTTGTCCTAGACTTGGCACTCTGGTACTGCTTGCCATGCGGTAGTAGAGAGAACAGTCTATGACTGGGGTGGTTGGGACAATTCCCTGGTACGACAATTTTTAGGGTCTTCCTCTGACACCGCCTGGTGTAGCGGTCCTGGATGGCAGGCAGCTTAGCCCCAGTGATGTACTGGGCCGTACGCACGACCCTATGTGATGCCTTGTGGTCAGAGGCCGAGCAATTACCGTACCAGACCCTGGGTCTCGACCCCGCCCTGTGCAACTGGGTACTGGACTTCCTGACGGGCCGCCCCCAGGTGGTGAGGGTAGGCAACAACATCTCCTCCCCGCTGATCCTCAACACTGGGGCCCCACAAGGGTGCGTTCTGAGCCCTCTCCTGTACTCCCTGTTTACCCACGACTGCGTGGCCACGCACGCCTCCAACTCAATCATCAAGTTTGCGGACGACACAACAGTGGTAGGCTTGATTACCATCAACGACGAGACGGCCTACAGGGAGGAGGTGAGGGCCCTCGGAGTGTGGTGTCAGGAAAATAACCTTACACTCAACGTCAACAAAACTAAGGAGATGATTGTGGACTTCAGGAAACAGCAGAGGGAACACCCCCCTATCCACATCGATGGAACAGTAGTGGAGAGGGTAGCAAGTTTTAAGTTCCTTGGCATACACATCACAGACAAACTGAATTGGTCCACTCACACAGACAGCATCGTGAAGAAGGCGCAGCAGCGCCTCTTCAACCTCAGGAGGCTGAAGAAATTCGGCTTGTCACCAAAAGCACTCACAAACTTCTACAGATGCACAATCGAGAGCATCCTGGCGGGCTGTATCACCGCCTGGTATGGCAACTGCACCGCCCTCAACCATAAGGCTCTCCAGAGGGTAGTGAGGTCTGCACAACGCATCACCGGGGGCAAACTACCTGCCCTCCAGGACACCTACACCACCCGATGCTACAGGAAGGCCATAAAGATCATCAAGGACATCAACCACCCGAGCCACTGCCTGTTCACCCCGCTGTCATCCAGAAGGCGAGGTCAGTACAGGTGCATCAAAGTTGGGACCGAGAGACTGAAAAACAGCTTCTATCTCAAGGCCATCAGACTGTTAAACAGCCACCACTAACATTGAGTGGCTACTGCCAACACACTGTCAATGACACTGACTCTACTCCAGCCACTTTAATCATGGGAATTGATGGGAAATGATGTAAATATATCACTAGCCACTTTAAACAATGCTACCTTATATAATGTTACTTACCCTACATTATTAATCTCATATGCATACGTAGATACTGTACTCTATATCATCGACTGCATCCTTATGTAATACATGTATCACTAGCCACTTTAACTATGCCACTTTGTTTACATACTCATCTCATATGTTATACTGTACTCGATATCATCTACTGTATCTTGCCTATGCTGCTCTGTACCATCACTCATTCATATATCCTTATGTACATATTCTTTATCCCCTTACACTGTGTATAAGACAGTAGTTTTGGAATTGTTAGTTAGATTACTTGTTCGTTATTACTGCATTGTCGGAACTAGAAGCACAAGCATTTCGCTACACTCGCATTAACATCTGCTAACCATGTGTATGTGACAAATAAAATTTGATTTGATTTTTTACCTACCCTCACCACCTGGGGGGCGGCCCGTCAGGAAGTCCAGGATCCAGTTGCAGAGGGAGGTGTTTAGTCCCAGGATCCTTAGCTTAGTGATGAGCTTTGAGGGTACTATGGTGTTGAACGCTGAGCTGTAGTCAATGAATAGCATTCTCACATAAGTGTTCCTTTTGTCCAGGTGAGAAAGGGCAGTGTGGAGTGTTATGGAGATTACATAATCTGTGGATCTGTTTGGGCGGTATGCAAATTGGAGTAGGTCTAGGGTTTCTTCGATAATGGTGTTGATGTGAGCCATTACCAGCCTTTCGAAGCACCTCATGGCTTTGGATGTGAATGCTACGGGTTTGTAGCCATTTATGCCGGTTGCCTTTATGTTCTTGGGCACAGGGACAATGGTGGTCTGCTTGAAACATGTTAGTATTACAGACTCAATCAGGGACATGTTGAAAATATCAGTGAAGACACCTGCCAGTTGGTCAGCACATGCCCGGAGCACATGTCCTGGTAATCCGTCTGGCCCCGCAGCCTTGTGTATGTTGACCTGTTTAAAGGTCTTACTCACATCGGCCAAGGAGAGCGTGATCACACAGTCGTCCGGAACAGGAAATTATTGAACTACTGAAAACACTACCAAGATTTTAATTTAGTTCAACTACCACCAAGCTACTGAACATTTTAGTTAAATTACTAGTTGAATTAGGTGTTCACTACTAATGTAGCTCACTACTTTCCAACACCGGAATAGACAGAAACAACCTGGAATGTAGGGTATTGCTGAAACCAGGCTAAAGAGAAAGAGCCATGCCATATCCTGTGTGTCCCCCTGGTGGCTGAGAGGTGTTAGTGCAGGTGCGTTCGATCTAGCCTGGGGAGACTCCTACAGACTCATTCACCCTGGAAAATGTCACAATCCTCCTCCCACTGACACACAGGGTCTAGGTTAAATATAACATCACACACACACACACACACACACACACACACACACACACACACACACACACACACAGGTAAAATACCTGCGGAGAAGGACTGAGAGTTAGAGAGAGAGAGAGAGAGAGAGAGAGAGAGAGAGAGAGAGAGAGAGAGAGAGAGAGAGAGAGAGAGAGAGAGAGAGAGAGAGAGCGAGAGAGAGAGAGAGAGAGAGAGAGAGAGAGAGAGATAGAGGTATACAAACACACACAGCAATTGGTGAACAGGTTGCGATAAATACCATTGGAAATGAATAATAGCCTCTCCATCCTTCCATCAGTATGCAGAGTATGCCACTATCACTTCATTAATGCCACTTTAATAATGTTTACATATCTTGCATTACTCATCTCGTATGTATTTACTGTATTTTATACCATCTATTGCATCTTGCCTATGCTGCTCTGTCATTGGTCATCCATATATTTATATGTATATATTCTTATTCCATTCCTTTACTTAGATTTGTGTGTATTAGGTAGTTGTTGTAGAGTTTTTAGATTACTTGTTAGTACAGTAATATCTATCGGAACTAGAAGCACAAGCATTTCGCTACACTCGCAATAATATCTGATAACCATGGGTATGTGAAGAATAATATCTGCTAACCATGGGTATGTGAACAATAATATCTGCTAACCATGTGTATGTGAACAATAATATCTGCTAACCATGGGTATGTGAACAATAATATCTGCTAACCACGTGTATGTGAACAATAATATCTGCTAACCATGGGTATGTGAAGAATAATATCTGCTAACCATGGGTATGTGAACAATAATATCTGCTAACCATGTGTATGTGAACAATAATATCTGCTAACCATGGGTATGTGAACAATAATATCTGCTAACCACGTGTATGTGAACAATAATATCTGCTAACCATGGGTATGTGAACAATAATATCTGCTAACCATGGGTATGTGAACAATAATATCTGCTAACCACGTGTATGTGAACAATAATATCTGCTAACCATGGGTATGTGAACAATACAATGTGGTTTGATTTGAATATTTCTCATTCACAAAGGTCAGCTGTGACAACTGATTGGGTTGAACTGACTCACTAAGAGGCCAAGCCAACAGTAATAAGTCATTCCTACTGCATATATTTGCCAGACCTGCTCTCAGAATCAGGATCACCTTTATTCACCTACTGAATAATTCATACAGTCAGAATTTTACTTGGTGATATGGTGCTGCTAATGATAGACAATTTTTAGAGGGAGAGGGTTAGACAGAGGGTTAGACAGTGACAGAGGGTTAGACAGTGAGGGAGATGGAGAAAGTGAGAGTGAGAGAGAAATCAAACATCACTCTAACAACATATTTCTGAGACTGCATCAAGGTTATTATAGTAAACTAAAACTGAAACTAAAACAAAAACTAATAATGAAAAAACAGTTCAGTAAACTGAAATAAAACAATTAACAAACCCATTGAAAACGAAAACTATACTGAAACTATTATCTTTGACTCAAAACTAACTAAAAACGAACCGAATTATGTTCCATTTGAATTTTTTTCTAAACTTTGTGCAAAAATCGAATGGGAATTTCAATGGGGATTTAAGCTTTTGGGGGTTTTCAAGCTACTGAATCTGATGATTTAATATGCGGATGGAGACGCTTGTGCATCACAATCGCCAGCTAAAAGAGAAAACATCTAGGTTGCTAACTTGATTCTTCTTACATGTACTACTAAAGTTAAAACGCATCGAACTGGTGTAAACAGAGTTTCATTCCAACACATTGTTTTGCACCAGTCTTGGCTCTATTCCTTTTAAATCTAAGTCACATTGAGATTGACTTTTGGCAATGAATCCCTTTATCTACTTCCACAGAGTCAGATGAACTCATTTTGATGTATCTGTGTGCAGTTTGAAGGAAGTTGCTGACAAGAAACTGTGCAATTGCTTTGCGCTAACGCTAGTTAGCATTGGCTCAAAAAACTACCTATAACATCCTTCATACTGGATGCAGATATATAAACATGGTATCCACAAGTTAATCTGAAATTCAAATGTCAAACTATCCCTTTAAAGTGACATCACAGAAGACACACAGAAACTATGCAAACCAAGTGCTCCTAACTTCCCAAGCATGCTTTCTGTCCCTAACATTAAAACTGAAACTAAAAACTAACTGAAACTAAAAACTAACTGAAATTAAACATAATTTCAAATAAAAATATATATATAAATATAACAGAAAAACACCAAATTATAATAACCTTCATACCAATCAGTCAGTATTACTTTACCATTAGCATGGCATTTTAAATGTGTTTTAATAGAAACTTACTCGACTACAGTAACACGAAAAAGGGCCTAAGCCAAGATACAACATCTCCCAGTTTGAGGACTATCTACTGTCTATCTATGTCATAGTGTAGCTGGGTCTTAATGGAGCACAGCGGAGGCTGCTGAGGGGCTCATAATAATGGCTTGAATGGAGAGAATGGAAGGGCATCAAACACATGGAAAACATGTATTTGATACCATTCCACCAATTACGCTCCAGCCATTACCACGAGCCCGTCCTCTGCAATTAAGGTGCCACTAACCTCCTGTGATCGAGCACCCTCATAGGAAGATCCGGGAGGTTCACAGTAAAAGGTCAGGACCACATAAAAAGACTATCTAACAGTCAGCCCAGCCAAAATCAGCCTCATTGTATTGTTCATTATTTTATCAAAGAAACATGTTAAGAGAAATAACAGACAAGACTTTCTACCGCCTCCCTAACTTGAGTAAAATGGCTATTTGTCATTTTCTCATGTTGCTTCCTCTGTTGTTTGAAATCCAAGGAAAAGTGTAGTCAGTCAGCAGTGTTGTTGTAAGATTGAGCATGTTTAAAAAGAACATCCTGCAACATAAACTCCTTTTTCACTTTCTATTGTTTAAAAAGGATGGCGCCTTTGTTGAGTGTTGCGTGACTGGTGGTGTATAGTAATTAAGTAAAAATACTTGAAAGTACTACTTCAGCCGTTTTTTGGGGTATCTGTACTTTAATTTACTATTTATATTTTTGACAACTTCTACTTTTACTATTGTACTTTTTACTCCATTCATTTTCCCTGACAACCCAAAGTACTCGTTACATTTTGAATGTTTAGTAGAACAGAAAAATTGTGAAAGTCACACTTAGCAAGAGAACGTGGTCATCCCTACTGCTTATGTTCTGGCAGACTGACTAAACATATACTTCTGTACTTTTACTCAAGTATGACATTTGTGTACTTTTTCCACCAGTGCTGGTGGTGGTTTATAACTGCCAAATGCATGTTGGATGCATTACACGTTAGTGTCCAGCAGGTGAAGGCAGAGCAATGCAAAGGTCTACCAGGGTATGAATCATAGTACCAGTCACAGGCCTATGGATTTTATCGCCATGTTTGAATGTTTGATTGTTTGCATTGTGAATTATATTCACTTTATTAACTGATTGACTTTGTGATCAATTGATCAACTAACAGACTTCTCCTCTGGTGACTTCCCTAGGCCATGGTTGTACCTCCCTTCTCCGCCCCCCTCCCTCTCCTAGTGGCTCTGCTTCAGCTTGCAGTACTACCTCTTGTCCACACGGGGGCGTACTACAGACACAAGCAGCACCCGCAGCAGCATCAGCCCACGCCACACCTGTCCCACATGGGCATAGGGGGTAAGGAGCAGCACCCTCAGCAGCATTGGCCGGGAAAAGAGATGCCCCACATGCAGTACCCCCAGTACAGAAAAGAGATCCCACAGATGTCCATGCACATGGGCAAGACGAACCCCCACAAGGGTGGAGTAGTCAACAGTGGACAGGATAAAGGTGAGACCGAAGGGCAATCTCAAATGACATGTGGCTCTGGTCAAAAGTGGGCCAGTAGTATGTTACTTATATTAAAATTATGTCAATCTTCAATGTTTATTACCTTAACCTAACTCGAGTTAGGACACACACACTCTGCCATCTTGGAATGTTTAGACTGAATGGACATCTTATCCCCCACAGGTCAAACCATCCCCAGTGGGGCAGTGGGAGGTCTCCCTGGGGGTCTGCCAGGAGAGCAGGGCCCAGCTGGGCCTCCCGGACCTGAGGGTCCCTCTGGGCCTCCAGGACCTCCCGGGGAAGGACAGCCAGGAGGGGAAGGAAAACCAGGCCACGCTGGTCCCCCAGGATTCCCCGGAGTAGGAAAACCAGGACTCCCAGGAATTCCAGGCAAGCCAGGCAGCATGGGAGAGCCAGGAGTACCTGGAGAATTGGGCCCCAGCGGGAGGGAGGGTCCGATGGGGCAGCCAGGGCCTCAGGGGTCCCCTGGTCCTTCAGGTCTTCCAGGGATAGGAAAACTAGGGGCTGGGGGGTTGCCAGGACAACCAGGATCCAGAGGAGAGCCAGGACACAAAGGCCTGCCGGGACTACCAGGATTACCAGGACCCAAGGGTGACAAGGGGATTGGACAGCCAGGACAGCCAGGCCACAAAGGACTAGCAGGACCTCCTGGACCTCCAGGACAGGGAGGGATGCCTGGTGTGGGCAAGCCTGGAATGAATGGCATGTCAGGGCCACCAGGAGGACCAGGGAAACCAGGCCTCCCTGGAGAGCAGGGGCTGGCTGGAACAGCAGGAGAGGGCGGAGAGCCCGGTCCACCAGGGCTGCCAGGTCAGGGAAAACCTGGCCAGAATGGTCTGCCAGGACAACCAGGAATGCCCGGTGGGAAAGGGCACCCAGGCCCTCCAGGTTTTCCAGGAAAGCCTGGATTGCCTGGATTCGGAAAACCAGGATTCCCAGGACCCAAAGGAGATAAGGGGATGGGTGGGATGCCTGGAGGCCCAGGACCAAAGGGAGACAAGGGCCATGGAGGACTGCCTGGTATGCTAGGACAGCCTGGATCAATTGGACCAGCTGGTCCCCTTGGCCCTATGGGACCCCCTGGAGGTCTGGGTCAACCAGGGCCAAAAGGCGAGGCTGGAGAAGGAGGTCATAAGGGGTTGCCTGGTGGGCAAGGGGAGCCTGGTCCTACTGGACTGACTGGTCAGAATGGCTTCCCTGGAGAGGGAGGAGAGCCTGGGCCAAGGGGTCCCACTGGGCCTGTAGGACCCCAAGGGGAAGGCGGACACAAAGGGTTACCAGGCACCCCTGGCATTCCAGGCCTACCTGGGCCAAAGGGAGAGGTAGGACTTCCAGGCGAGAAGGGTCCCCAAGGTCCTAAGGGCATTCCAGGTCTGGGAGGTGCAGGTGGGCCGATCGGACCTCCTGGTGCTCCGGGGTCTAAAGGTAACAGCGGACCTCCTGGTCTTCCCGGCGTTGATGGTAAGGGAAACCCAGGTGTCCCTGGTCCTCTTGGACCTCCAGGTAAAGAAGGTCCTGGAGGACCACCAGGAAGCCCAGGCCAGCCAGGTCCACCTGGTCCCCCAGGCCCTCCCGGACCCACTGACATGGGAGCAGTCCTCCCTGAGATGGGTTTTCCTCCTGGGCTGGACGGAGTCAAGACTGCCGGTTATGGCAAGAAGGGAAAATATGGAGGAAACGGAGGAGAAGTGATGGGCCCCAACGGCCTGGAGATGCCTGCGTTCACGGCTCTGGTGACCACGCCCTTCCCACCTGTGGGCACGGCTGTGGTGTTTGACAAAATCCTGTACAACGGCCGTCAGAACTACAACCCCCAGACAGGCGTGTTCACCTGCGACATGCCCGGGATCTACTACTTTGCCTACCACATCAGCTGCAAAGGGGCCAACGTGTGGGTGGCGCTGATGAGGAACGATGAGCCTGTGATGTACACATATGATGAGTATAAAAAGGGCTTCCTGGATCAGGCATCGGGGAGCGCAGTGTTGCCTCTACAGCCCGGGGACACTGTGTACCTCCAGCTACCCTCGGACCAGGCCGCAGGACTATACGCTGGCCAATATGTCCACTCCTCCTTCTCTGGGTACTTGTTGTACCCCATGTAAGAACACCAACCTTCAGAGAGGAAGAGATGGTAACAAAGAGAGAGAATGTTGGAGAAATGTAAACATTGATTATAGAATTCTTTAAATTTATATGTTGTTTTAAAAACATCAATTATCTGCTGAGATTGACGCTGTTGAGATCGACAGTGACGGGAGGACATGTCGGACCATCCCAGGGAAATTCTGAGAGAGGAGTGTGCTTGTGTGAGGGTACATATATGCAGTTTTTAATAACAATTGATGTTGGGGTACAAAGATTGCTGTATCTATCTACTGGTCTTAGAAGTTGTCACAACAACACTGCATTAAAATATTCCATTACAGCAACTGGGTTCATTAATTGTAAAATGTGGTGATATATATTGGTTTGATTTGTAGTACAGCACAGACTGATGTGGAGACTGTAGAAGAAAGAATGGGATATCTGAGGTATATATTTAGTATTGTGTTTTCCCCAGACCCTACATGTTCCTATTCAAACTGGCAGCTGCCATAAACAAAACTGTGGCAAAGAATGTAAATTGGATAACTTTAAAAAGAAAACTAAAGAAAATAAATTGAATAGCTATATTGGCACCTGAACTTTTGTATTACGGTACTTATAAAATGGCAATTGAAAACCAATAGAGACAGTTCAAGATTCACATAAAGTGGTGCTATCATTTGTGACATTTTAGTTTGTTACATAACTTTGTTGTTTTGTTTTTGTTTGATTTGTGTGATTATTTTTTGTTGTTACTTTTGCAGACAAGCATCATCTGTGATGTTTATAGGGGTGATTTTGTTGCATGAAATGGATGGGAATATAATGCATTATGGGTGTATTGGTTCAAAGTGATGCCTCTTGTGGCACGTAAAGAGTAATGCTCCAACAGACACTGACTAGCCCACAAAAATGAAAACCACTGCTCTCATTACAAAGCCCCTTCTTGCTGTATGTGTCTGTTGTCAGCTGAATGAAGCAGGAGCACTATACTGACAGAGGTATGAAACAAGTTTGACCAACAGATAGACACTCATTTAGATGGCCTATACGGTTATGGAAGTAGGATAGGAATTGATAATCAATTGTGAATAACTTTTGAAAAAGAGAATTGAATGAATGAATTACTCTGGGGAAAATGGTGTGTAGGCCTATTCCCTCTGGGTTCAGCAAGACAGAATTTAAGTCATTGGGTTAAAGGTACTGTATGTGGAGGTTAAGATTGAAGGTTAATAAATACTTTGATGTCAATTAGCGAGAATAATGCCCAAAATAAACCAGGAGGAGGTGTTTGTGGTTACAAGATAGTGAGGAGAATTATAGACAACGAATATAGACAAAGAATAGAATGTCAAAAGAGAGAGGGGGAAGGGTGAAAATGCCTTGCTGCATGCCCCCTCCCTCACCTCTCACCCACCTATATATCCCTATACCTCACCCCTCTAGTCTACCCTTCCTTTCTACCCATCCCTACCCTTCTACCCCTCCCCTGACTCCAGGTATCAATTCTGTTTTCTATCTTTATTTCAGTCCATGGTGCTAAACACAGTATAATCTAGAAGAAAAAGAAAGGCACACCTATTAAGGCGAGGTGCTGGCTAGAGGTGCTGGCTAGAGGTGCTGGCTAGAGGTGCTGGCTAGCGGAGTAGAAAACTTGAAAATAAAAGAGAGCCGCACACTCTAGGAGCTCAGATGCAAAAATGTAATTACCAACGTTTCAACAGCCAAGGATTATACCCTGATGAAGACAGCTTGGCTGTCGAAACGTTGGTAATTACATTTTTGCATCTGAGCTCCTAGAGTGTGCGGCTCTCTTTTATTTTCAAGCTAAACACAGTATAACCAAACAAAACCTTGAGTTTTTATGTTTTTACTGTTATACTGTAGATGTTGTTTTTTAAATAAAGATGATTTAACTAAAAGGTCATGCGTTATTCTTATTTTAACATATATCAAAACATGTATAATTTTATTGTGTGACACTGATATGTGCATATCAGATTAGTCCAGTTCACCACTCAAAATTCAATAAAGTAATTTTACTTGCCCCGGATGGCCAGTAAATATCCTCTGGCTCTGTCTTGGTCATATTGCTCTTCACTGATATGCCATATTGAGAAGAGATGAGCATTCTGTGCTGCCAGAGACAGACAGATACTCTAAGTTGACTCGCCCATGGTTATTAAATGGTATCATATGCTCAAGACAAAGATGAATAAGGTAAATAGGATTCATCCTATAGCTTCTTCTATCACACATTTTTTGGCACATCTATTGAGTACCACTTGAGGGTGTGGCAAAACGTAATGTTCATTTTAATCAAATGTGTTATTGTATTTCGTCGTTTTAAGAGGTGCTTTCTTTTTTCCGCAAAACACAAAAGGAAACGCGTCTGGTGTCTTACCAACAATTATGTTTCCGTGATGGAAAACGAAGCAGACAAAAAAATAGGCAATGGACCAGTCTCGAAAGGCTCACGGAGGATGTTGAGAGAAAAAGGGATGCTGCGACTGATGTGATGCGCGTGCGCAGTGCGCACAACGCATGTGTCTTGTCCTCTATTCAGCCGGCTTCTATCTATTCACCCAGCTTCTATTCATCTTGGCATTTAGGCATATTAGGTACTGTAGTAGCTCGCTAACTACGTTCATTCAGCATCTCAGTAACAAACGGTAAGAATCCTCAATTAATTGTTATTTTTAAACTACTGTACGGTGAATTACTGCATTCAAGGCAATTTTTAGTACGCTAGCCAGTTAGCGATTGCTAACGTACGTTAGCATTACAATTTATTAGCAGGTGAAATATGGATGACACATGGATGAATCGATAAATAGGTGAAACGTTTGCATACAAAGACATTTATTCAGCGAGAGTGTGCTCTCGGTAACCTCCTTTCCAAGAGGACAATGAATGAATCCGCTTAACATAGCTAGCTAACCTGACCAACTGCTTGTGAAAGTTATGCTAGCTAACGTTAAATAGCGAACGTTAGCAAAGCTTTCCCAGTTGCCAGAGGCAGAGAAATATGCAACTAGCTACTATTCATATCTATTGATGTTATATTACGGTTGATAAAACAACTTAAATAATAGACGAGCTTCTAATATTCAATTGTTTAAGTGTAGAAATAGAAGACTGATCATCACATCTCAGTGTGTCTGTCTGCATGGATCAACTCTTTGTCATTGTCATGGATTAAATGCATGTAAAGAACGCATATGCTCATTATTGATGAATCAGATGTGGGCAAAATAAATTATAAAATGTACAACAAGTCAAATAAGACAAATTATTGTTGTATGGTTTTTGGGAAAGCAGGTTGTTACCATGACGTCTCGTGTGGGCCCTCGAGCTGCAGGTACTGATGGGAGTGACTTCAAACACAGAGAGAAGGTGGCCTCACACTACCAGATGAGGTAATCAGTCATGTCTGCTGGCTGGCTGTATGCCTGTGTCTGTCTCTGCGCTTGCTTGTCTGCCTGTCTGTCTGTCTGCGCTTGCCTTTCTGTCTGTCTGAGTGTGCCTGCCTGTCTATTACCATATTGTTTATAGTTATCCATTAACCATACTGTCTCAACTCCCTCTCCCCCTTTTCCCTGTGTCTCCAGCGCCTCGCTAAAGTCTGAGATCCGGAAACTCAACTTTGTCCACCTACTGCTCTGGCTCCTGGTGGCGGCCCAGGTGATCGTCAGCAAACTTGACCTGGTGCCAAGCGATACAGTGGCTGAGCCCTACAGATGGGAGTACCCCTACCTGATCAGTCTCTTTCCACTGGTCACCGGTAGCCTGTCGCTGCCCAAGAACAACATCAGCTACCTGGTGATCTCCATGATCAGCTCAGGCCTGTTCTCCATCGCTCCACTCTTCTACGGCTCCATGGAGATGCTCGGCGAGGCCCAGCAGCTGTACCGCCACGGCAAGGCTTACCGCTTCATATTTGGCTGGGCGGCGGTCACCGTCATGTACCTGGTGATGGTGGCGGCGGTGCAGGTGCACGCCTGGCAGATCTACTACAGCAAGAAGCTGCTGGACGCCTGGTTTGACTCCACACAGGAGAAGAAGAAGAAGTGATGAGGATGTTTTGTGGGTTTTGAGGCTAGGGGAAAACTGTTTGTGTTTTTCTCTCTGTCTTTAGGATGCATATATTAGTATATTCTGTTATTTATTTATTACCTCATGCAATCACTGGCTATTATGTCTTTCCAGATGGTCTATCCAACACACGTTTTCTCGCCAAAACATGCATACTCTCTCTCTCCATTTCAAAGACACTCAGGTGTATACATTTTCTCTCAAATACACAAACAATTAGTAGCGCAGCGGTCTAAGGCACTGCATCTCAGTGCTAGAGGTGTCACTACAGACCCAGCATCGTTAGGGTTTGGCTGGGGTAGGCCGTCATTGTAAATAAGAATTTGTTCTTAACCGACTTGCCTAGTTAAATAAAATAAATGAAAATAAAAGCAATTCTCTACTTTGTTTATCTGGCCTCAGAGAATAAACGATAGAGACTCCTTCTGAGACCACAATATTTACAGCTGTTGTGAAGCATTTAGACGTATGAACCAAGCCCTTGTGTGAGACTGCAGCATGACGGAGGATCTCTACTGACTCTTTGTCTTAACAGTGGAGGAATGAGGGCTGGACTAGTTTGTTGTCACGGTTTCAGTAAATTGACATCCGGCGACTAGTCTGTCAATATTGAAAGCCCTGTAAGGCATGCGCACAAGTACTGTGTAAAGCTTGAGACTGAGAGACATGGGATGCTGTGTTTCAAAGGCAAAAAAATGCATCACTGCGCTAAGTTGGCCTGACAGGTTAGTCTGTGTCTTGACAGCTATCAAGGGGTCTTGATTTGTCCCTGTAATGTGCCCAAACTGTAGTGCTCATCTGGGTTTTTGTCAATACCAGTCAATTCATATAGTAAACCAAATATAAATTCCAAATGATCATTGATAAGCATTGAAGAGAATTGGAATTTCAGTGTACTTCCTGAATTGACTGGATTTGAAATGGAATTGACCCCAACCCTGGTGCTCATCATTCATATATCTCTTAAATGTTCTGTATGCTTGACCCTTTGCTCCCTCACTTTTTATGATTATGTTTTTACCACCAATAAAAAGGGAAATTAAATCCTTGTTGTCTTGATTGTGTCTTTAGTTGTCTTGATTGTTACAAACCTTGTGATGTGCTTGAGTAGTTTCATCACAGTTGCTTTCACCATGTAATCACTTATGTGTCACAGTAACCTTTGAAATTAAGCAAAACATGTCTAGTAAAAGTCAGTATAGAGGAAACCACATCACACAGAGTCACATATTTCATATAAAACTCAATTTCTCAACCTGCTCCTATGCAGTGTTGTAAAGTACTTTAGTAAAATGTCAATCTTACTTGAAAGTACTACTTAAGTAGTTTTACTTCACTACATTCCTAAAGAAAAGTATTTACTTTTTACACCATACATTTTCCTTGACACCCTAAAGTACTCTTTACATTTTAATGCTTAGCTGGACAGGAAAATGAGCAAATTCACACATTTATTAAGAGAACATCCCTGGTCATCCCTACTGCCTCTGATCTGAGGGACTCACTAAACACATGCTTCGTTTGTAAATGATGTCTGAGTGGTGGTGTGTGCCCCTGGCTATCCGTAAATTAAAATAAGACAATGATGCTGTCTGGATTGCTTAATATAAGGAATTTGAAATGATTTACACTTGTACTTTTACTTTTGATACTTAAGTAAATTTTAGCAATTACATTTACTTTTGATACTTGTGTGTAATTCAAACCAAATACTTTAGCCTTTTACTCAAGTAGTATTTTACTGGATGACTTTCACTTGAGTCATTTTTTATTAAGGTATCTTTACTTTTACTCAAGTATGAAATTTGGGTACTTTTTCCACCACTGTTCCTATGCAGAAAAAAATACGTCAAATAGTTGATTCACTACTGCGCGCTCCGCTGTATGCCACGTACAGGTTTACGTCGACAAGCGGGCAGACTTCCTCATGTGAAGCTAGGATTCTGTGTTTGCCAGCCCTGGTTAAAGATTTTGGCTGACAAGGTCCTGAGAGAAATACCGACACAACAGTGGGATTAAGTCGTCCAGTTACAGGTGGGATACATATAGCTGTCTGTTTCGATATGGCTAATATTGACAACCTGGATCACAGTTAGCATTTCAACCTAACGAATGATACTAGCATCGGGTTTGTTATGTTTCTAAAGTCACATTTGTTTTATTTTCTCAAAGACCTCTCTTAAATTGTATACATAATGTTATCGGTGCAATGATATTGTTTTTTTTTGTATTAAATTAAGTCGAAGTTTCATTCTCTGATGCTAAACTGTGAATTATTTTGCAGGAAGTCAACATTCTAACTATAAATGGGAGTTTTGAGTTGGTCTGTATTTGGCATGGTTCTACATCCTGTCAGTTACAGGAAAATTGGCTATGTAATGATCCAACTTGGCTTTCTTACTAGCTAGTTAGCGAGTTACATTCGTTTTGACACCTCTAACAACAATACAATTATCTAGTTATGTTAACTAACAATATAACCAGTGCAACAGATTTTGAGCCAGAGTTAGTTATTGGCATAACAGCAAACTAACGAGCTGTCAAATTACCACGCTAGGTAACGTTAGCTATCATGTCATGAATCACTGCAAATAAAATGACAAGCTGTAATCCCGAACCTCGCCCTTTCTTTAGTCAGCAAGTTAATGGAATGACGTCTGTACAAGCCTTATGTTAAATTGAGATAGTTCGCATAATATAGCAAGTTATGACACCCATCTAGACGGACACCTTTTGTTGGTATCTAATTTAGCTAGCTTGTTTGCTAGCCAAAGGCCAGACCAACAAGTTCAAATCAAGATCAACTAAAGTAGTTGCATTTGACGTGATTGAATCTATGTATTGTAATTGTTTTTTGATAAAAGGCCTATCTGGGTGTGGACTGGATAGGGAAGGGATTGTTCATCATAAACTAATCAGTTCAGCTAGTGCTTATATTATTCTGATGATATTAACCAGTTGTGTGTCATGAATCATGATCCACTCAACACATTCTACAAACTCACTCTTTCAATTCAAGTTAGTACTTGGCCTATATAGGCCCAAGTCTCTTTGTGGGGATGCATAAGAACCGGCCTGCCAGCTCAGCCTGGCATATATATATTTTTAAACTTTTGAAGCAGAACTGTGTACTATATAGTAAAGTGGTTCCTAGAGGGCAGTGACCACTGACCAGCTGTAGTGCATTCTATGTCATGCAAAGGTAAAGATGAGTGAATCCAATTGGGTTGCTAGATTAATGATTCTTCCATTTTCCCATGGTCCAAACACTTTGTATCTGAAGGATGTTTTAACTGATGGTGCTGATCTGTTTTTCAATGGTTGTTTGTGGCTCGCTAATCATCTATAGCAGTGGTTCCCAAACTGGGGTGGGGGGGACGCATGACAAAATATCTAGAATTGCAGGAAATGAGCTTTAAACCTTCACAATTCTCTTCACCAACAAGAGGGGTGTGAACAGTTTGTGTCATGAACAGTGCTTGTTCCTATAGAAACCTACATGATTCCTGTGTAATGTTACATCTCCTTCCTGTTGTGATGTCCCCTCCAGAGGTGGGAGCAGTAGACTGTACCATGAACGGACAACTGGACCTGAGCGGCAAGCTGATCATCAAGGCCCAGCTGGGCGATGACATCAGACGCATCCCCATCCACAATGAGGACATCACCTATGACGAGCTGGTGCTGATGATGCAGCGTGTCTTCAGGGGCAAGCTGCAGAGCAACGACGAGGTCACCATCAAATACAAGGACGAGGGTAAGCATGGAAGGGGACTGGGCCGTTCTGGAATAAGATGGATTATCACAATACTGGTAGTCAGTGTGCTGCTAACTACTTAGCTTCCTCCACTGTCTGACTGCCCCATACTGGGCTCAAACCAGTGATCCTCTGCTTAGCAACACAAATGACAGCCCTCCTTGACAATGTGTAAACCGATAGAACCATACAAAAGGTACCAATTTGGATGGCTCCATCCGCAACATTTTAAGATAGCTGTGAAATAAGTTTACGTTCTTAACTCCGTTGCGCTAGCTAGATGCCATCTGATGCCTCAACATTTAGCTGCTCCCTGCTGGTAATGGTAACGGATGTTCTCTTCCATACACTTGAGAATGCATCCTCTCCTTTTTTAGAGTTATTATTGGAAGTAAGAGAATATGTTAATGTGAGGGTTTCTACCTCACAGCTTTCACCAATTCAGTCATTTCACAATAGTCATTATCTTAGGAAATAAGGATTCATTGTGAAAGTATTGGAACGTGGCCTCATTCTGATTTGGGTTCTGAATGATGTTCCCTGCTCTCTTCTCTTCCTGTAGACGATGACCTCATTACTATTTTCGACAGCTCGGACCTGTCTTTTGCCATCCAGTGCAGTAGGATCCTCAAACTCACTCTCTTCGGTAAGATATTATCATACACATACATAACCATCCCTTCCTTTTTTACTATAGGCCTACGTGCTGCTGTGCCAAGCACGCCCATCCTTGAATAATCAAAACAACTAGATTCTTTCCCCGTAGGATATTAAAGTAGGCTCATTCTGTTTTTCTAGTCTTTGTTATGGTACTGTACTATATAGAACTTATTTCCTTTGTGTCCTCTTGAATGCTCATTCTAACTGTTCCATTCCAACAGCACCCTCTCTCCAAAAGTTAAGGTTCATTTCCAGGAACATGCCACAGGGAGGCAGTCTAGTCTCATAGCTTGACATTAAACCTGAGGTCTTCATAGATCTACCTGAACTTGATTACCCGAGATCCGACCCAGTCACATTTTGTAGTTAACCCTCGGATCCCGGGTAGGATCCCGCTCGGTGGCCACGGGCCTCGGATCTTTGTGAAAATATATGAAATACTGACCGGATCCCAAATTAAATTTGAAGAGTTTAGTTCCTAAACAACATTTCATACATTTTAAATGTTATCTTAGGGCTGAATGACAGGGGGGGTCCCTTTTCATCAAATCAGATGTGTCATTTTGTGACAAAAAGGCAAATTTGCTTTATTAAAACAAGCCATTTATGTGATGTGGGGTAAAATAGCCTACTTGTTGTGAGAGAGGAGGACGCAACAGCGGAAAAGAGTGATGGCACCTAGACTATATAAAGTGAGTTTCTGAAACATTGAGTCAGTCGTTCTTTGCTGACGTGAAGAAGAAACTGAATGAAAGACCGTAGAGGGAGGAAAAAACAGTCATCTGTATACCCCTCATTTATGTACATTGTGGATATGAAGGGGAAAAGGGTTGCCCATATTGTCAAGACCTGAGCCATTTAATTTGTTTTATTTATTCAATTTACTACTTTATTTCATTATTTTTTTTAAAGCTTGGCCTATTTAGTAGGCTTTTGCTATTTAATTTGGCTATTTCCTTTGTTTAAAAGCCCCTAGAGTCAATGCCTATGCCTCGGTGGAAATCTCATTAGCATAATAATATCTGCATAAAAATGTCAGTTTCAGCTAGAGATTGTTTTTTTTGTTTTTGCATTGGATCCGTCTCAGTCCACTGCATCTGCTGATGTCACTTCCGCACCCCAGGCTTAGACGGGGCTTACCTAGACAGTTGTGTGTTCAAATAACAGTTGAACTAATGTTGAATGTCTCGAGTCAAGTGTGATATTTGTCAGCATAAAGATGAGTGGCTCATTTGTGCTCTAGATTTGTGGCTTTCATTCAAAATAAATAAGCTATATAATGCAGAGTTATTTACACATTCTTTCTGATCCTCTTTAATAAAGAACAGATATTTGACTAAGTTAATCTGCTCATGTTTGCGTGTGTGCGGTAGACTCATTGCCGTAGGCTTATCTGCAGAAATATTGTATTTCTAATGTTGGAAGGCTGCCGATTTGATTGTGTAATGCATGGATAGGAATAAGAAATATCAGGACAACTTGTCTCTTCAACTCTCAGCACAGTAGGACTACACAGCCGTGGCATGGATTACTTTTCGATCAACCCATATCCAAACCAGACTGATCCTGCGGGCCTAAAGGCTATCTCCATTTAATTTAGAACAAAAAATATTAGGTTATTATATGAGTTAGACCTGAGTTGTAGAACGACATATTTTGGTAGGCTATAACACTTGCTAGCGTCCTAAAATCATCTGGAACATTAAACCATTTTTGTCGACTGCAAATTGATTGCAAGAAGCCCAAACAGAGATAATATTTGACTGAATCATTTTAAACCTTACATTTGTATATGATCATGTCTCTACTATGCGGGGGAATATTTTAACAGATTTCCAAAATTCTAATCACTTGGGGCTGATATCCTGGTGTTTATACAGTCTTATGTCCAGCAATGAAAATTATAAAATAAAAATATATTTGTTTTTCTCAAATGTGTGAGGACAAATAAAACCACCTTGTGTGGCAGTAAAGCTAAAAAATAATGTTTATTTCTTATCAGTTTAAGTCTGATACAGACCTGATCAAATTCTCTCTCAGGTCGGACATGTTGTGTCAGATCTGGTCCACCTCGTATCCGAACTGGATCGGATATTGATTTTCCCCCCAAAATAGTGGATCCTGTTGGTTGGGTAGAAATGTAATGGTTCGGATCTCAATTTTTGGATCCAAGAAGACCTCGACATTGAACTCCTAATTCGTACCCCTTGACACTTAGTTTTTCTCTCCTGCCACTATCGTCCCAAAGGCAGTGTTCCTATGCTGGTTGGTTAGTAGAGGCACCAAGCTATACTTGAAAGTTATTATCATTTTTGTAATACTTTTCACATGTCTCTCAGGAGTTGAGCTCCATCTCGGGATCCATGTTGTCAACCCCTTTTCAGAGAGTTTTAAGAGTGTGCTCTGCAAAGGATGGCAGATGGACGACGAGGACTTTTGTCTGGTTTTGTCTGCTTTAGGCCTAATCATCATAATGCCTTCTGATCTTCTGCCAGTGCCAGCGACATCCCTGTCCCTACACTGTCGTGTGTGTGTGTGTGTGTCTCCATGTCACAGTATTGTACTCTAGCCATGTGTTATGCTTCCGCCTTTGTTTCACAGTGCAGAAATGTCAGATATGCGTAACTGTTTACACAAACACACCTCTCCCTCTCATCTCCAATGCCAGCAGGCCCCATGATGTAATATCCTGTGCTCTGTTTCCAATTACACCCCAGTGTCCCTGAACTATCCCTGCTATTATTAGAGAGGGAGCGGCAGAAAGTAAATGTTTTGGGGATATTTGACTCCATCCCGAGACGTTAGTGCCGAAGCCTGGAGCACCAGCACGTGCCGCCGGCCGTGACCTCACGTGTAGTCGATATTCCCAGACATGTGTACAGGGATTGGGAGCAGGAGGGAAGAGTAGGATTCATCCCGACGGTCCGTCTCCATCCAGGGCCTTTTTCTGACCCGCTGGGTCTCTGCTCACACAGGAATCTGGAATTCTGTCTGTAGAATGCCCTTGTATGTCATATACTACAGTCACATTGTCACATATACCATGTGTCCAAAGCTCCCATCATGCATTTCAACTGAGCTTTATTTGTTGGGCTTCCTGTAGTGTAGAACCGTGCTCATCTGTCTGTACTAGTTGTGCTCCAGGAGTTGAGTGTTGGTCACATCTCAAATGACTCCCTGTTCCCCATTGAGTACACTACTTCTAGCCAGAGCCACAGCCTTCGTGTCGCTTTGTGGTTTCAGTCATGTGGTTTCTGTGTCAAGCCAGAGTACTGTGGGACTGCTCACCTCCCTGCTCTTTTTGTACCCATTGATGGGCATACTCTCCCTCTCCTCTGTGCCCCTATAATCTCTATCTATTGATTCATTCCAGTGCTGATGAGGATTGTGTTGTGCTATGGCAGCCTGTAAGACTGGGACTCATTGAGATGATACAAGGTTCCCAAACTTTTTCACTCCGGCTCCCTCTCCAGCATTGGGGAACATCTTCCCCCTGCGTCTATTTCTATGGGCAGAAGCTCTGTTCATGACACAAACTGTTCACACTCCTCTGCATTCACACAGGACCAAAATAAATCTACTGGACTCATGTTATAGTGATCAGAAGGACTGTCTGGTACAGATCACTGTATCCTATAGCTCTGGGATGCTGCAGGGTGGATGGAGAGAGATTGAAGAGGTGATCCTCACCCTTACCATTGTGAAGTTCCATATCACTATATATTTGAACTGTAATAATGTTATATTGTCTCGTACTCTTCTCACTTTTCCCCCAATATATCCCCTCCCTAGCTTTCTTTCTCTCTCCCTCTCTCGCTGTCTTTCTCTCTCTCTTTGTCTCTCGCTCTCAATTCAATGGCAACGTGCCACAAATCTTGCTGCTGTGATTGCCTACTGTGTTATTTGGCCTAACATGAAGGGGAGTTTATCAATATTTTATTTGTTTTTAAATTGTTTATGGGTCTGAGTGATCTGTGGGAAATACACTGAACAAATCAAATTGTATTTGTCACATACACATGGTTAGCAGATGTTAATGCGAGTGTAGCGAAATGCTTATGCTTCTAGTTCCGATCATGCAGTAATATCTAACAAGTCATTTAACCTAGCAATTCCACAACTACTACCTTATACACACAAGTGTAAAGGGATAAAGAATATGTACATAAAGATATATGAATGAGTGAGTGATGGTTCAGAACGGCATAGGCAAGATGCAGTAGATGGTATCGAGTACAGTATATACATATGAGATGAGTAATGTAGGGTATGTAAACATTATATTAAGTAGCATTGTTTAAAGTGCCTAGTGATAAAAACATTTCTATCAATTTCCATTATTAAAGTGAGCTGGAGTCAGTATGTTGGCAGCAGCCACTCAATGTTAGTGGTGGCTGTTTAACAGTCTGTTGGCCTTGAGAGAAAAAAGCTGTTTTTCAGTCTTTCGTTCCCTGCTTTGATGCACTTGTACTGACCTCGCCTTCTGGATGATAGCGGGGTGAACAGGCAGTGGCTCGGGTGGTTGTTGTCCTTGATGATCTTTATGGCCTTCCTGTGACATCGGGTGGTGTAGGTGTCCTGGAGGGCAGGTAGTTTGCCCCCGGTGATGCGTTGTGCAGACCTCACTACCCTCTGGAGAGCCTTACGGTTGTGGGCGGAGCAGTTGCCGTACCAGGCGGTGATACAGCCTGACAGGATGCTCTCGATTGTGCATCTGTAGAAGTTGACAAGCCGAATTTCAACCAGCCTCCTGAGGCTGCGCCTTCTTCACAACGCTGTCTGTGTGGGTGGACCAATTCAGTTTGTCCGTGCTATGTACGCCGAGGAACTTAACTTAGTACCCTCTCCACTACTGTCCCGTCGATGTGGATAGGGGGATGCTCCCTCTGCTGTTTCCTGAAGTCCACAATCATCTCCTTTGTTTTGTTGACGTTGAGTGTGAGGTTATTTTCCTGACACCATACTCCGAGGGCCCTCACCTCCTCCCTGTAGGCCGTCTCGTCGTTGTTGGTAATCAAGCCTACCACTGTAGTGTCGTCCGCAAACTTGATGATTGAGTTGGAGGCGTGCATGGCCACGCAGTCGTGGTGAACAGGGAGTACAGGAGAGGGTTCAGAACGCACCCTTGTGGGGCCCCAGTGTTGAGGATCAGTGGGGAGGAGATGTTGTTACCTACCCTCACCACCTGGGGGCGGCCCGTTAGGAAGTCAAGTACCCAGTAGCAGTCCAGTACACAGGGCAGGGTCGAGACCCAGGGTCTCGAGCTTGATGACGAGTTTGGAGGGTACTATAGTGTTGAATGCTGAGTCGATGAACAGCATTCTCACAGATGGGTTAGGGCAGTGTGCAGTGTGGTTGCAATTGCGTCGTCTGTGGACCTATTTGGGCGGTAAGCAAATTGTAGTGGGTCTAGGGTGTCAGGTAGGGTGGAGGTGATATGGTCCTTGACTAGTCTCTCAAAGCACTTCATGATGATGGAAGTGAGTGCTACGGGAGGGTAGTCGTTTAGCTCAGTTACCGTAGCTTTCTTGGGAACAGGAACAATGGTGGCCCTCTTGAAGCATGTGGGAACAGCAGACTGGGATAAGGATTGATTGAATATGTCCGTAAACACACCAGCCAGCTGGTCTGCGCATGCTCTGAGGATGCGGCTGGGGTTGCCGTCTGGGCCTGCAGCCTTGCGAGGGTTAACACGTTTAAATGTTTTACTCACGTCGGCTGCAGTGAAAGAGTCCGCAGGTTTTGGTAGCAGGCCGTGTCAGTGGCACTTGTCCTCAAAGCGGGCAAAAAAGTTATTTAGTCTGTCTGGGAGTAAGACATCCTGGTCTGCGACGGAGTTGGGTTTTCTTTTTGTAATCCGTGATTGACTGTAGACCCTGCCACATACCTCTTGTGTCTGAGCCGTTGAATTGCGACTCTACTTTGTCTCTATACTGATGCTTAGCTTGTTTGATTGCCTTGCGGATGGAAAAAAAGATGAGAGAACCGATAGGGAGGAGGTCAGAGACCTGACCGTGTGGTGCCAGGACAACAACCTCTCCCTCAACGTGATCAAGACAAAGGGGATGATTGTGGACTACAGGAAAATGAGGGCTGAGCACTCCCCCATTCTCATCGACGGGGCTGTAGTGGAGCAGGTTGAGAGCTTCAAGTTCCTCGGTGTCCACATCACCAACAAACTAACATTGTCTAAGCACACCAAGACAGTCGTGAAGAGGGCACAACAAAGCATATTCCCCCTCAGGAGGCTGAAAAGATTTGCCTTTGATCCTCAGTTCTACAGCTGCACCATCGAGAGCCTCCTGATGTCGTGTCTTTATTATCATTAACTGAAGACTTATAGTTTTAATGAATTCTTACGCAATCAACTGATTAATCAGTTAGTCAGCATGCCAATTGCACACTTCCTTAACTTGAGACAACTGTGGTATTGTGTTGTTTGACAAAACTACACATCTTAGTGTCCCCAACGCAATGTGCACCTGTGTAATGATCATGCTCTTTATTCAGCTTCTTCACATGCCACACCTGTCAGGTGGATGGATTATCTTGGCAATGGAGAAATTTGTGCACAAAATGTATGAGAAATGAGCGTTTTGTGCAAATGTTAAATTTCACTGATCTTTTATTTCAGCTCAAATGCTTTACATGTTGCGTTTATTTTTGTTCAGTCTATGTATCTCTAATGTGGTAACCTCTTTCTCTTCTCTCCCCCCACAGTGAATGGTCAGCCGAGACCTCTGGAGTCCTGTCAGGTAAAGTACCTGCGTAAGGAACTCATTGAGCTCAGGAACAAAATCAACGGTCTTTTGGAATGTCTGGAGCCCCCCTCAGAACCTGGCCTGGCTGCCTCCGCACCAGACAGGGGTACGCGCGTGCACTCACACACTCACACACTCACACCTCTGTCTTTGCAAGTGTGAAGTGTGTTTTTAAATCATGTAATTATCTACTGATGTGCATATTTGTTGTATAACTTTATGAAGTGTACACACAGATACATGCTGGTTGGTTTTATTACTTCCTAAACCCTCTCTGTAACTTCACTATTTAGCCCTGAAAAGGGTGGTCCTCTTTCCTAAACCATCCATTGCTTCTAATCCAGTGGACCAATCACTTTCCACACCTGCGCTATGTTTAACGCCAGGGGCGTTTTCACAGCATGCTTTGCATCAATGTTGTTCGCTAGCTGACTTGTGGTGGACAGCAACAGGTGGAAGGAGAGAAGTGTAAAAAATGTTTTTACGAGGTGTTTCCTTTGGCATGTTTATGCCGCTAATCCGGGGTAATGAGTTGATGTTTCAATGATAAAAGATAATGGAACGTTCTGCTTATTTGTGTATTTGACAATGTATTGTGTGTATATTGGTGTGTTGACATGCATCCCCTCCCATCCACTTCCTCTCTCCTCCAGACTCTGTGGATGTGTGTGAGGGGAGAGTGGTGTCAGCGGTGAAGCAGGCCCCGGTCCCAGTCAGTGCGGCCAGCATGTCGGCCTTCGACCCCCTGAATAAGCAGGACGAAGTCAGCAAGAACGTCATCTCTGCCTTTGGCCTGAGTGAGAACCATGTCCCAGGTAAGGCCGCCCATCATTACTATTACTTTCTGTTGTTTCTGTTTGTATTTTTTTATGCAGTCTTCTGACTGACCTTGCCCTGACTCTCCACTCTGTTTGATTTCTCACTTTTCTCTCTGTGTCTCTCTCTCTCTCTGTTGAGCGTCTGATACATACCCCCTTTGTTGCAGGATGGGGATTGGGGGGTGCACAATTTTTGTATTTTACTTAACTAGGCAAGTCAGTTCAGAACAAATTCTTATTTACAATGACGGCTTACCCCGGCCAAACACTAACCCGGACGACGCTGAGTCAATCACGACCGGTTGTGATACAGCCTGGAGTCGAACCAGGATCTCTAGTGACGCCTCAGGCACTGCATCTCAGTGTTATAGACCGCTGCCCACTCTGGAGCCCAAAATTAGTGGTGGTTGGGCCTGTTGCTCTGCTCATGGCCTGGGCATATGTGCGGCTCTCATGTTGAGGTCTGCTGCGGGGCGGGGGCAGAAGGGGCATAGGTCTGATCTGGGGGGACCTATATAGGGTGTGGCCGGGGTTTGTTTGGGTTGGTCTCAGCTGGTTGGGGTGTGGCTGGTGACGCTGTGGTCTGGGTGTAGGTCCTCTTGGTGTGGGTTCTCTCAGTGCAGGTGTCTCGTTGGTCTGGACGGGGTGTCCACTGCTCTGTTGCTCCTGTGTGAGGTGCTGCGGTTCAGGGTGACGTCCTTCGGGGTCCTGGCAGAAGTTGGGATGGCTGCCTTGTAGAGGTAGACCTGGTCGTAAAGGCTGTTAAAGTCCAGGGTGATGTGGTGGGCCAGGTAGACATTAGGTTTTGAAGTCCTGGGAAATGTTGTCATTCACCTGCTGTATGGTGGCTGGGTGGAAGTATTTTCGTGGAAGCAGGGTGGAGATAACCATTTGTGCGTTGGGGAAAAAGTTTATTCTCTTGAATTGATTTGCCAGTTGAGTCAATGAGGAACACAATTTCTGGCTTTTGTGCCCTCAGTGGATGTGTGGGGGTTGTCAGGGGAGCTAATGGGGGAGCTGACGGGGACTGTTTGTTGGGTTGTCTGTCCCGTTATGGTCCCGGTCTGAGGTGGGCTCTCTGTCACACCTCAGCATTCTCACCTCCTTGTGCAGTACTGTTAGCTGTGCCATGTGTTTCTCTCTCTCTCCTCCTTCACTGCTCTTAGCTGTGCCATGTGTTTCTCTCTCTCCTCCTTCACTGCTCTTAGCTGTGCCATGTGTTTCTCTCTCTCTCTCCTCCTTCACTGCTGTTAGCGGTGCCATGTGTTTCTCTCTCTCTCTCCTCCTTCACTGCTGTTAGCTGTGCCATGTGTTTCTCTCTCTCTCCTCCTTCACTGCTGTTAGCTGTGCCATGTGTTTCTCTCTCTCTCCCCTCCTTCACTGCTGTTAGCTGTTCCATGTGTTTCTCTCTCTCTCTCCTCCTTCACTGCTGTTAGCTGTGCCATGTGTTTCTCTCTCTCTCTCCTCCTTCACTGCTGTTAGCTGTGCCATGTGTTTCTCTCTCTCTCCTCCTTCACTGCTGTTAGCTGTGCCATGTGTTTCTCTCTCTCTCCTCCTTCACTGCTGTTAGCTGTGCCATGTGTTTCTCTCTCTCTCCTCCTTCACTGCTGTTAGCTGTGCCATGTTTCTCTCTCTCTCCTCCTTCACTGCTGTTAGCTGTGCCATGTTTCTCTCTCTCTCCTCCTTCACTGCTGTTAGCTGTGCCATGTGTTTCTCTCTCTCCTCCTTCACTGCTGTTAGCTGTGCCATGTGTTTCTCTCTCTCCTCCTTCACTGCTGTTAGCTGTGCCATGTGTTTCTCTCTCTCCTCCTTCACTGCTGTTAGCTGTGCCATGTGTTTCTCTCTCTCCTCCTTCACTGCTGTTAGCTGTGCCATGTGTTTCTCTCTCTCCTCCTTCACTGCTGTTAGCTGTGCCATGTGTTTCTCTCTCTCTCTCCTCCTTCACTGCTGTTAGCTGTGCCATGTGATTTCTCTCTCTCTCTCCTCCTTCACTGCTGTTAGCTGTGCCACGTGTTTCTCTCTCTCTCCTCCTTCACTGCTGTTAGCTGTGCCATGTGTTTCTCTCTCTCTCCTCCTCCACTGCTGTTAGCTGTGCCATGTGTTTCTCTCTCTCTCTCCTCCTTCACTGCTGTTAGCTGTGCCATGTGTTTCTCTCTCTCTCCTCCTTCACTGCTGTTAGCTGTGCCATGTGTTTCTCTCTCTCTCTCCTCCTTCACTGCTGTTAGCTGTGCCATGTGTTTCTCTCTCTCTCTCCTCCTTCACTGCTGTTAGCTGTGCCATGTGTTTCTCTCTCTCTCTCCTCCTTCACTGCTGTTAGCTGTGCCATGTGTTTCTCTCTCTCTCCTCCTTCACTGCTGTTAGCTGTGCCACGTGTTTCTCTCTCTCTCTCCTCCTTCACTGCTGTTAGCTGTGCCATGTGTTTCTCTCTCTCTCTCCTCCTTCACTGCTGTTAGCTGTGCCATGTGTTTCTCTCCCTCTCTCCTCCTTCACTGCTGTTAGCTGTGCCATGTGTTTCTCTCTCTCTCTCCTCCTTCACTGCTGTTAGCTGTGCCATGTGTTTCTCTCTCTCTCTCCTCCTTCACTGCTGTTAGCTGTGCCATGTGTTTCTCTCTCTCTCTCCTCCTTCACTGCTGTTAGCTGTGCCATGTGTTTCTCTCTCTCTCTCCTCCTTCACTGCTGTTAGCTGTGCCATGAGACATGAATCCCTCTCAATGATGGAGGATCAGTGTAGTTGTGGGACCTGGGTATGTTCGGGGGGGACGACGACTATCCTCGTCTGCAGGACAGTTTGAAGTGGTGATCAGACTCACTCAGGGTCGGGGGGTCGTCACAGAGAGATTTTCCTTCTGTGCTCTCTCTCTCTGATCCTGAGAAGGTCCTTCTGGAAGTGCATGAGGATGCCCTGCACCATTACTGCCCCAGACGGGTACATGTTGACAAGTTGATTAAATTTCCTCAATGTCTAGTATTCTGAGTGTCTAGCCTGGGCCAATACCCTCTCTCTTGACATAGGGGTAGTGTGCTCTTATAGCACGGTGTCATGCCAGGGGAGGGTCTGGTTAATATAGCACGGTGTCATGCCAGGGGATGGTCTGGTTAATATAGCACTGTGTCATGCCAGGGGATGGTCTGGTTAATATAGCACGGTGTCATGCCAGGGGATGGTCTGGTTAATATAGCACGGTGTCATGCCAGGGGATGGTCTGGTTAATATAGCACGGTGTCATGCCAGGGGATGGTCTGGTTAATATAGCACGGTGTCATGCCAGGGGATGGTCTGGTTAATATAGCACGGTGTCATGCCAGGGGATGGTCTGGTTAATATAGCACGGTGTCATGCCAGGGGATGGTCTGGTTAATATAGCACGGTGTCATGCCAGGGGATGGTCTGATTAATATAGCACGGTGCCGTGCCAGGGGATGGTCTGGCTAATATAGCACGGTGTCGTGCCAGGGGATGGTCTGGTTAATATAGCACGGTGTCGTGCCAGGGGATGGTCTGGTTAATATAGCACGGTGTCGTGCCAGGGGATGGTCTGGTTAATATAGCACGGTGTCGTGCCAGGGGATGGTCTGGTTAATATAGCACGGTGTCGTGCCAGGGGATGGTCTGGTTAATATAGCACGGTGTCATGCCAGGGGATGGTCTGGTTAATATAGCACGGTGTCATGCCAGGGGATGGTCTGGTTAATATAGCACGGTGTCATGCCAGGGGATGGTCTGGTTAATATAGCACGGTGTCATGCCAGGGGATGGTCTGGTTAATATAGCACGGTGTCATGCCAGGGGATGGTCTGGTTAATATAGCACGGTGTCATGCCAGGGGATGGTCTGGTTAATATAGCACGGTGTCATGCCAGGGGATGGTCTGGTTAATATAGCACGGTGTCATGCCAGGGGATGGTCTGGTTAATATAGCACGGTGTCATGCCAGGGGATGGTCTGGTTAATATAGCACGGTGTCATGCCAGGGGATGGTCTGGTTAATATAGCACGGTGTCATGCCAGGGGATGGTCTGGTTAATATAGCACGGTGTCATGCCAGGGGATGGTCTGGTTAATATAGCACGGTGTCATGCCAGGGGATGGTCTGGTTAATATAGCACGGTGTCATGCCAGGGGATGGTCTGGTTAATATAGCACGGTGTCATGCCAGGGGATGGTCTGGTTAATATAGCACGGTGTCATGCCAGGGGATGGTCTGGTTAATATAGCACGGTGTCATGCCAGGGGATGGTCTGGTTAATATAGCACGGTGTCGTGCCAGGGGATGGTCTGGTTAATATAGCACGGTGTCATGCCAGGGGATGGTCTGGTTAATATAGCACGGTGTCATGCCAGGGGATGGTCTGGTTAATATAGCACGGTGTCATGCCAGGGGATGGTCTGTGCGGAAAATGAAGTTGCTTGTGTTTCCCTCTTTGCAGCAGTCAGCAAACAGTGTGTCTGGATTGTCCTTGAGGAGCTTCTTTTTGTAGTTATTCTGTGCAGTTTTATTTTAAATATCCATGAGGTACTGTACTATGACATCTGCATGGGGATACGCCAGGGGGCTTCAACGGCCTCTGCATTTGGGTGGGGGAGGCTATGAAACTGCTGCCATTGTTAAGGCTCAAGAGTTTTCACACATCACTTCAGTGCTAATTGAAGTTGCAGCCGGGTCAGGTCAGTTCTGTCCTAGCAGCTAATTAGCCTTAGTTCATTTTGTTATATAAAGCTTATTAAATATATTTAACTTTTTGCTCCAAAAGTAGGTTCAGACTGAGTAATGTTCACTCAGTTTTGTGTTGGATGGGATTTCCAGGTTTCCGCTGTGTTTCTTCTGCAGGTTTTTGTTTGCTCTAAGTTTGTTGTTGACTGTCCTTGGCAGTTAGTATCCATTCAGGTCATTTTGTCAAATCATGCTTTTAGGTATGGAGTTTTGAGGATAGTGTCCTGTATGTCCTTGTGGGGGAAAAAAATCTAAGTTTATCTACATTTATCCAACTATATGTTTTACATATTTCTATCTCTCTCTGCTCATGCTCTGTAATCTCATCATCCTCTCTCTCCCTCTCTCTAGCCCCCCCGGGTGTTTCGTCTGTGGAGCGGTCAGATACTCCAGACAGCATTGCATCATCGTCGTCCGCCGCCCCCCAGCCACAGGCCCCCTACGCAGGGATGCAGCAGGGACCCCCAGCAGCCCTCGACGGTTAGGAACACGCACACAGTAACCATTACCACCATATCTCTGCATGAATGAATATATGTAGGAAAATGCGGGGGGGCCATTGTAGCCATTGGGTGGTTTAGCACCAAATATCTGGGGTTAACTGGGATCCCTAAAAAACTGTTGTCTTGTCAAGACGGTAGAGCGAGTTCACCCCATGACAGTTACCAGAGGTCAGTTTGTGCTTTAAACTGATCTTAGGCCTGTGCCTCAGGGCAGCCTTAATCCAGTTGATGTGTTGTGGTACAACTCTCTGGCGTGGCAGCTTTAGGGCCTGGGACAAAAGGGCCCATCACAGAACGATGTTCCAGTCCCCTGCCCTGCCAATGGCATGTTGTTTTTCTGCTCTTATTTCCACTTTGTCCTCTACAGACATTTAGAACAGTATGATTGTGTCGCAATGGCTTCATCCAGATGATTTTCACTGCTCAGACTTGTCATCAACCACAAATGGGGGGAATTGGTTGTCCTGCTTAATTGTTTGTGTCATGCTGTTGGACATTAAATCTATTGTAAATCACAACTTAGTAGGGTATTTATTAATGCCTCCATTTTAGTCTGGGATGGCTAAATATTACACTTGGATTGGCCAGTTCCCCAGTCCTGTTTTCAGTACAGTATTGTTACTCTGCATATCTACATGCTGATGTATCTGTAACATACAGAGCATTCAGAAAGTATTCAGACCATAACCTTTCCCACACGTTACGTTACAGCCTTATTCTAAAATAGATGAAATACATATTTTCCCCTCATCTACACACACTATCCCATAATGACAAAACAAAAACAGATTTCTTTATGTTTGCAAATTCCTAAAACATTTTATTTATTAATTATACGTATTCAAACCCTTTGCTATGAGACTTGAAATTGAGCTCAGATGAATTCTGTTTACATTGATCATCTTTGAGATGTTTCTACAACTTGATTGGATTCCACCAGTAGTAAATTAAATTGTTTGGACATGATTTGGAAAAGGCACACACCTGTCTATATAAGTTCCCATAGTTGACAGTGCATGTCAGAGCAAAAACCAAGCCATGAGTTCGAAGGAATTGTCCGTAGACCTCTGAGACAGGATTGTGTCGAGGCACATGTGATAGAATGGCGCCGGTGGGGGATGGCTGCCGTTTTACGGGCTCCTAACCAGCGTTGCTTTTTTTTCACGTTGTTTGTAACAGTACATAATGTTGCTGCTACTGTCTCTTATGACTGAAAACAGCTTCTAGATATCAGAACAGTGTTTACTCACCTAGAGTTGGATGAAGATTTTCTCTTTAATGTGTCCGATGCGAAGGATATACTGCTACTCGGAGACCAGGCCCAAATCCCTGTCATATTCGCATGAAGAAAAGACAGAAATAAAGGAGGCTGGAGATCGGGGTGATTTGTGAGAATTTGTTGGCAAGTGAGTAACCCTCCTCAACCGTCCCTTCTATTGGCCAACATGCAATCACTGGAAAATAACTATGATCTCTGCTCGACACTATTCTGCCAACTGTTAACTGTAATGTCTTGTGTTTCACAGTTGTGGTGGAACAACAAGGATAATATACAGTTGGCTGGGTTTTCCGTGCATTGACAGAACAGTTACGTCTGGTAAGACGAGGGGTGGAGGTGTGTATTTTTTTGTAACAGCCGGTGCGCAGTCTAATATTAAAGAGGTCTCTAGGTATCGCTCGCCTGAGGTAGTGTGGTCTCCAGTTTATGATGAGGTACTCTATCTACCATTTTTCGGAGCCATCTATTTACCACCACAACCCAATGCTGGCATTAAGACCGCACTCAATGAGTTGTAGAAGGCCATAAGCAAACAAGAAAATGCTCACCCAGAAGTGGTGCTCCTAGTGTCCGGGGACTTTAATGCAGGCAATTTTAAATCCTTTTTACCTCATTTCTACCAGCATGTCACACATGCAACCAGAGGAAAAATAACTCTAGACCAGCTTTACTCCACACACAGATGCATACAAAGCTCTCCCTCGCCCTCCATTTGGTAAATCTGACTATAACTCTATCCTCCTGACAACCGCTTACAAGCACAAACTAAAGCAGGAAGTTCCAGTGACTCGCTCAATATGGGAGAGGTCAGATGACGCGGATGCTACGCTACAGGACTGTTTTGCTAGCACAGACTGGAATATGTTCCGGGATTCATCCAATGGCATTGGAGTATGCCACCTCAGTCACCTGCTCCATCAATACGTTCCTTGATGTCTTCGTCCCCACAGTGACTTTACCTACATATCCCAATCAGAAGCCATTGATTACAGGCAACATCTGCAACGAGCTAAACGGCTAGAGCTACCCCTTTCAAGGAGTGGGACACTAATCCGGACGCTTCTAAGAAATCCTGCTATGCCCTCAGACGAACTATCAAACAGCCAAAGTGTCAGTACAGGACTAATATGGAATCCTACTACACCGGTTCTGACGCTTGTTGGATGTGGCAGCTCTTGCAAACTACTACAGACTACAAATGGAAACCCAGCCACGAGCTGCCCAGTGACGTAAGCCTGCCAGATGAGCTAAATGCCTCGCTTCGAGGCATGCAACACTGAAGCATGCATGAGGGCACCAGCTGTTCCGGACGACTGTGTGATCACGCTCTCGATAACCTATGTGAGCAAGACCTTTAAGCAGGTCAACATTCACAAGGCCGCGGGGCCAGACGGATTACCAGCACGTGTACTCCGATCATGCGCTGATCAACTGGAAAGTGTCTTCACTGACCGTTTTCAACCTGTCCCTGACAGAATCTGTAATACCTACATGCTTCAAGTACACCACCATAACCCATGTGCCCAAGAAAGTGAAGGTAAACTGCCTAATTGACTACCGCCCGTAGCACTCACTTCGATAGCCATGAAGTTCTTTGAAATACTGTTCATGGCTCACATCAACACCATCATCCCCAAAACCCTAGACCCACTCCAATTTGCATACTGCCCCATCAGATCCACAGATGACGCAATCTCAATCACACTCCACGCTGTCCTTTCCCACCTGGACAAAAGGAACACCTATGGAAGAATGCTGTTCATTTACTACAGCTCAGTGTTCAACACCATAGTGACGACAAAGCTAAGCTAAGGACCCTGGCACTAAACATCTCCCTTTGCAACTGGATCCTGGACTTCCTGACGGGCCACCCCAGGTGGTAAGGGTAGGCAACAACACATCTGCACGCTGATCCTCAACATGGGGGCCCCTTGGGTGCATGCTTTGGCCCCTCATGTTCACCCATGATTGCGTGGCCAGGCTCACCTGCAACACCATCATTAAGTTTGCTGATGACACAACAGTGGTAGGCCTGATCACCGACCAGGATGAGACAGCCTATAGGGAGGAAGTCCGAGACTTGGGTGGTCACTCAACCTGAGCAAGACAAAGTAGATGATCGTGGACTGCAGGAAACGGAGGGCCAAACACGCTCCCATTCTCATTGACGGTACTGTAGTTGAGCGGGTCGAGAGTTTCAAATTCTTATCGTAGTTCAAACACAACAAAACATTTGCGAAGAGGGCATGTTTTTCTCCTCAGGAGACCGAAAAGATTTTGCATGGGTCTCCAGATCCTCAAAAAGTTCTACAGATGCACAATCAAGAGCATCCAGACCGGTTGCATAACCGCCTGGTATGGCAATCCGACCATATTGCTATTTTTTTTATTTATTACATTTTTACTTTAGTTTATTTAGTCAATATTTTCTTAACCAGCAATGCAGTTCGAGAAATAGAGTTATGGGCTTGTAAGGAAGCATTTCACGGTAAGGTCTACACCTGTTGTATTCGGCATATGTGACATACAATTTGATTTTGATTTGAGATCTGGGGAACAGTACCAAAAATGTCTGCAGCTTTGAAGGTCCCCAAGAACACAGTGGCCTCCATAATTCTTAAATTGAAGAGGTTTGGAACTAAACTCTTTTTTGCCAGTCCTGTCTGGTCCAGCAACGGTGGGTTTGTGCCCATAGGCGACATTGTTGCCGGTGATGTCTGGTGAAGACCTGCCTTACAACAGGCCTACAAGCCCTCAGTACAGCCTCTCTCAGCCTATTGCGGACAGTCTGAGCACTAATGGAGGGTTTGTGCATTCCTGGTGTAACTCGGGCAGTTGTGGCCATCCTGTACCTGTCCCCCCGCAGGTGTGATGTTCGGGTGTACCGATCCTGTGCAGGTGGTGTTAGACGTGGTCTGCCACTGCGAGGATGATCAGCTGTCCGTTCTGTCTCCCTGTAGCACTGTCTTAGACATCTCACAGTACGGACATTGCAATATTTTGCCCATACCACATCTGCAGTACCCTTGCCTCCTTGCAGCATACCTAATGCACGTTCACGCAGATGAGCAGGGACCCTGGGTATCTTTCTTTTGGTGTTTTTCAGAGTCAGTAGAAAGGCCTCTTTAGTGTCCCAAGTGTTCATAACTGTGACCTTAATTGCCTACAGTCTGTAAGCCGTTCCACAGGTGCATGTTCATTTTTTGTTCATGGTTCATTGAACAAGCATGGGAAACAGTATTTAAACCCTTTACAATGAAGATCTATGAAGTTATTTGCATTTTTACGAATTCTTTGAAAGACAGGGTCCTGAAAAAGGGACGTTTCGGTTTTTGCTGAGTTCTCCAAGACCCTTCCTCGAGCTGGCCGCCCGGCCAAACTGAGCAATTTGGGGAGAAGGGCATTTGTCAGGGAGGTGACCAAGAACCCGATGGTCACTCTAACATGGGTCCAGAGTTCCTCTAAGGACAACTATCTCTGCAGTACTCCACCGATTAGGCCTTTATGGTAGTTTGGACAGATGGAAGCCACTCCTCATTAACCTATTTTAATTTTTTTTACTTTAGTTTATTTAGTAAATATTTTCTTAAAGCAGTTCAAGAAATAGAGTTGTTGGTTAAGGGCTTGTAACTAAGCATTTCACAGTAAGGTCTACTGATGTATTTGGCGCGTGTGATCAAATAAAATTAGATTTGCTTTGAGTAAAAGACGCATAACAGCCCGCTTGGAGTTTGCCAAAAGGGACATAAAGACTCTCAGACCATGAGAAACAAGATTCTCTGGTTTGATTACACCAAGATTGAACTCGTTGGCCTAAATGCCAAGCGTCATGTCTGGAGGAAACCTGGTTCCATCCCTGTGGCGAATCATGGTGGTGGCAGCATCATGCTGTGGGGATATTTTTCAGCGCCAGGGACTGGGAGACTAGTAAGAAGTACAGAAATACTTCATGAATACCTGCTCTCGACCTCTGACTGGGGCAAAGGTTCACCTTCCAACAGGACAACGACCCTAAGCACACAGCCAAGACAACGCAGGAGTGGCTTCGGGACAAGTCTCTGAATGGCCTTGAGAGGCTCACCTAGAGCCCAGACTTGAACCCTATTTAACATCTCCAGAGAGACCTGAAAATACCTGTGCAACGCTCCCCATCCAACCTGACAGAGCTTGAAATCATCTGCAGAGAAGGGGAGAAAATCCCCTAAATACAGGTGTGCCGAGCTTGTAGCGACATACCCAAGAAGACTCGAGGTTGTAATCGCTGCCAAACATGCTTCAACAAAGTACTAAGGGTCTGAATACTTATGTAAATGTCATTTTTCAGTTTTTATAGTCTTTATACATTTCGCAAAAAATCTGTTTTTGCTTGGTCATTTATGGGGTATTTTGTGTAGATTGAGAAAGAACACAGAGCTTCAACTCTAGGACCCGCTGGGTATTCCCATAATGGTGGTGATCTGGAATGAACACAGCTTCAACTCTAGGACCCGCTGGGTATTCCCATAATGGTGGTGATCTGGAATCAACAGAGCTCGAAAGTAACTCTCTTACCAGGTAACGAGGTGTGCTAGTTTTTGGCATATCAGTATATGACACAGACAGACACAGGAAGGGAGGGGACAGAGGAACATGTTGTGAGTCAGTCTTATTATTAAGCTACCTCATTATTTTGGATGTGATGTTTTTTCATTGGCAGGCACGTCTTTTGGCTCTTCTGGCTCTCCGTAGCCGCCTCCATCCCTGGAGACGTCTCTGATTTCACCCAGAGAGACCCATAACCAGCTCACTGACAAAACCCCACCACAGGATCCAAACCACAGCTGGTACACGCACACGCACGGTAGGCTCGTTGAGCTGTGGCTTGAACACAGAGGAGCCATACCAGGGCCTCTAAACCGCACTTGGAACAAAGATGGTGTTGGTTTGACCGTGTTCCCCAGACCAGCTCTGTGGTTTTGGCTTGGGCAGGGTTCAGGCTTCTCCAAGGGGTTTGGGTTGAGTTTAACAGAGCCAAGACACCGCTAAGAGTCTAAAGTTAGTCATTCTTCCGTACGTCTTACTTATTCAACTCAGTCGTACCCTTTATATTCCAGACCCTTGCACTTTGTGTTGGTTATTAGTTTTAGTTTGTCCATAAATGAATGTGCGGTCATATAACGGTCACGGGCTGTTACTAGATTCAGTGTGACATCGCTGACTGTGTGGTTGGCTGGTCGTCTTCTGGAGTTCATAATCCTCATCTTTTCCTCCCTCTGCTCATCCGTTCCTCCCTCTCTCCCAGACTTCCAGGGAGGAGAGAGGCTCTGGGCTGCAGCTGTTGGCCAGACGGCCGAATCAGGCTGCAGGGACACGTTTTTCTCTATCCCAAGGCTCTGGTGAGAGAGACCCCAAATGTTCCCTTAGTTCGGGAGTGTCCATAGGGTCTGTACAAAGACAATACATTGAAGACTGATCATCGTTGACCAGGAATAGTCTCAAAGGATCAGTGCACTCCGGCCAACATGTTGGGAATGAACACGTTGATTAAGGGTGTGGTGCCTTGACAATATGCACAGAGGACTTCTTCAGAAACGCAACGAGGACACAGATCATGTACTTTGGGAGTAGATGGACCAGTCACTCTCTCGTCTCTGTCAACATTTGGTTTGGGTTTACACGTAAACATGGAGCTAACAAGATCCATAAGCAGAAGATTTCTAGTGGCTGTCTCATTTACACTGAGTGGACAAAACATTATGAACACCTCTTTCCATGACTTAGACTGACCAGATGAATCCAGATGAAAGCCATGATCTCTTATTGAGGTCACTTGTTAAATCCACTTCAATCAGTGTGATGATGAAGGGGAGGAGACAGGTTAATAAAGAAGGATTTTTAAGCCTTGAGACAATTGAGACATGGATTGTGTATCTGTCATCCAGAGGGTGACTGGGCAAGACAAAAGATTGAAGTTCCTCTGAACAGGTTATGGTAGTAGGTGCCAGGCACACCTGTTTGTGTCAAGAACTGCAAAGCTGCTGTGTTTTTATACACTCAACAGTTTCCCGTGTGTATCAAGAATGGGCCACCACCCAAAGGACATCTAACCAACTTGACACAACTGTGGGAATCATTGGAGTCGACATGGGCCACCTTGTAGAGTCCATGCCCTGACAAATTGAGGCTGTTCCGAGGGGAGGGGGGGGTGCAACTCACTATTAGGAAGGTGTTTTGTACAGATGATGATCAACCCTAGATAAGGAATGTTCTGTGTTTGTTTGTCTCTGAGTTTTAGCACACCTGTTCACCCACCACTGCACAGACGGTGTCTTTGATGCTTTATCAGATGGAATACCTCTCCAGCTTGAAAGTTGGCTGTCAGAACTATTACAATGTGAACCTTTAATCCGTCTGTCTGCTTATTTCAAGACATGGCATATGGGGGTGAAGTGAGAGACCCAATAGCTGGAAGATACTCTTTTCATTATTTATCTTGAAAAAAAAGTATACTCAATCATTCCGCCATCATGAAAACAATGGAAAAATATGATTTATTGAAATAGCATGGGTGACCAAGAAAAACAAATTGATACAATTTAAGTCCAAGTGGTAAACAATGCAGGCATAGGGGATGGGGGTGTAAGCATGCTGGTCTAGTGCAAAGTCTAGGTCCAAAAGGTTTTTAACAGCTTCTACCCCCAAGCCATTAGACTCCTGAACAGCAAATCAAATGGCAAACTGGACTGTTTGCATTGAACCACCCCCATTTTTACGCTGCTGCTACTCTCTGCTAATTATCTATGCATAGTCACTTTACCTCTACCTACATGTACGTTACCTCGACTAACCTGTGCCCTTCACACAACGACTCTCTACCGGTACCCCCTGTATATAGTCTCACTACTGTTTTATCGTTGCTCTTTCATTATTTATTTTAGTGAATACTGTTATCACTTTTTCTTGACTGCATTGTTGGTTAAGGGATTATAAGTAAGCATTTCACTGTACCTGTTGTATTCGGTGCATGTGACAAATACATTATTTGATTTTAACTCGCCCCTGCAGGTCCATGTGCTCAACATCCATAGAGTACAACCCTACCTCACACATGAAGCAGTGCTGGCGCTTGTCATCTCCCATCTGGACTACTGCAACTCGCTGTTGGCTGGGCTCCCCGCTTGTTAAACCCCTGCACCTTATCCAGAACACTGCAACCCACCTGGTGTTCAACCTTCCCAAGTTCTCCCATGTCACCCATCTCCTCCGCACACTCCACTGGCTTCCAGTTCAACCTTCCCAAGTTCTCCCATGTCACCCATCTCCTCCGCACACTCCACTGGCTTCCAGTTCAACTTTCCCAAGTTCTCCCATGTCACCCATCTCCTCCGCACACTCCACTGGCTTCCAGTTCAACCTTCCCAAGTTCTCCCATGTCACCCATCTCCTCCGCACACTCCACTGGCTTCCAGTTCAACCTTCCCAAGTTCTCCCATGTCACCCATCTCCTCCGCACACTCCACTGGCTTCCAGTTCAACCTTCCCAAGTTCTCCCATGTCACCCATCTCCTCCGCACACTCCACTGGCTTCCAGTTCAACCTTCCCAAGTTCTCCCATGTCACCCATCTCCTCCGCACACTCCACTGGCTTCCAGTTCAACTTTCCCAAGTTCTCCCATGTCACCCATGTCACCCATCTCCTCCACACACTCCACTGGCTTCCAGTTCAACCTTCCCAAGTTCTCCCATGTCACCCATCTCCTCCGCACACTCCACTGTCTTCCAGTTCAACCTTCCCAAGTTCTCCCATGTCACCATCTCCTCCACACACTCCACTGGCTTCCAGTTGAACCTTGCATCCACAAAAGACCATGGTACTTGCCTTCGGAGCAGCGAGAAGAACTGCCTACCTTCAGGCTCTGTTAAAACCCTACACCCCAAACTGAGCACTCTGTTCTGCCACCTCTTGGCACTCCCACCGCTATGGGAGAGCAGCTCCCGCTCAGCCCAGTCCAAGCTCTCCTCCGTCCTGGTGGAAACAGCTTCACCCTGAAGCTTGGACAGCAACCTCCATGCCCATCTTCAAAACCATTTGGAACTCTGCCTCTTCAAGGAGTATCTTAAATAATCCCACAGTACCCCCCTCGCACAACCTCCTCAGCCCCCCACACACACACAAAAAGAAATCTACTTTTGTGTACTCGCACTTGACCCACCCTTACTGGCTCTGACTTTGCTGATACCTGCTTTATTGAGGAAAACGTACTTACTATGACTGTGTGTGGTTGTTCCACCTAGCTATCTTAAGGTGAATGCACTAACTGATAAGAGCATTTGCTAAATAACTAACGTAAATGTAATACCAGCCATATTATCTTGTTTCCTTTCTGAAAACATCCCTAATAGGCTTGAGAACTACAATGAAGCAATAACATTCCAGATAATTTTTCCAGCTCTGTTTTGTGTTCAGCTGAAGGGATGTGCAGGCAGCCGGTCTCTCTCCATAGAGCCGCACTGATTTCTCTGTCCTCTGGGACTTACATTTACTGATCAGAGATGAATTCTTCTGGCCAATGAGGCCTGACGGCAGCTCCATCCACCCCTCTATCGGATTACATAACACACATGATGGATAGCAGACAGGAAACCAAGACTGAGAGAAAGTCAGCATCTACATGCTCCCGAGCGCACACACACACACACACACATATTCACACTTTGTGATTCTCACTCAAGCACCATGGTGCTCACATTACAGGGGTTAACAGTGGGCTTACAGCTGATTCGTAGATGCAGTCCTATAGATCAGTATGTCTGGTTTCATTGTATAGACTTTTCACAATTTGGGGCAAGATGGTAGCCTAGTGGTTAGAGCGTTGGGCCTTGTCAGCTTGGGAATCGAATCCCCGAGCTGACAATGTAAAAATCTGTCGGTCTGCCCCTGAACAAGGCAGTTAACCCACTGTTCCCCAGTAGGCCGTCATTGTAAATATTTGCTCTTAACTGACTTGCCTAGTTAAATTTTTGTAAATGTTTGAATCATGTTAGATGAGTGACCACCAATGGTGGAGGAATGAAACATGGTTCTTTCATCTGGTCCAGACTTGGGTCAAAATGTATTTGTACTTAATGTACCTGAAGTATTTGAAAGAAAACAAATAGCATTTCAACCCAGACACGGACCTACAGTATGGATCTGGGTTATGATCTGGGCCTGGGAGTGTATAAGATGGCTTCATGTATCTGTGTGGCACCCTGTCTGTAGTAGACAGTCTAATTAGTTCCCCAGTCCACTGCAGCTCAGACCCTTGTTTTAAAAGAAATATCTTTCAGCCACTGTGTGTGTGTGTGCATTGTCTGTGTATCTTTCAGCCACTGTGTGTGTGTGGAGTGAACTACCACTTCAGTGAGTGTTTAATCAGCCTAGTGATAGCCCAGCACAAATGTCCCCGCAGAACTTGTTAGAATTATGTCTAGTCCCTTTTCCCTCACAAAGGAGTTCCATAGGGCTCTGTTACGGGCCCTCTGAGTGGAAAATCAACGCTCTGTTTTAACTGGCACATGAAAAAAACAGTGAACTTTAGCAAAAAAATAAAAGCATTGGTCAGGCAGCTGTGCCAGACAACCTCATGTTAATCAGCTTTGACCTGCGCAGAAGCAACCATCAAATCAATTTAGCAGATGTTATTGCGGGTGTAGCGAAATGCTTATGTTCCTAGCTCCAACAGTGCAATAATATCTAACCATACACAACAATACACACCAATCTAAAAGTAAAAGAATGGAATATTCATTGCCTGTCGCAAAAAGTTTGTCTGTCAGTGTCTTGAGGTCCGGTCCAGTCCACATTGTGAGAGCACACTACGTGCATGTGCCGTTTTTAAACTTCTAGTTTTTATTTTCAGACACTCTTAACCACACTCCTCAGTCCATGTTATTGAGCCGACTTTCCAGTCTAGACTTTTAAATGTGACATGGACCCGAGAGAGAGACACACACACACACACACACACACACACACAGACATGGACCTGTGAGGTTATGGCTAATTAAAGTTGGGAGGGAAGTGTCTTGTCTACTGACACAGACAGACCTGTTTAGACAGATGGCACCCGCTCTGACCCAACACGTCTATCCAAATAAACGTGTTTGTGTGCGTGTTTAGCTTGGAGCTGTTCAGATGACTGTAATGTGCCATAGAGAGTGTCTAGGAGCAGGGCTTTGAAGAACCAGTCCTGTTTTATTTTAGTGCTCTGGGCTGTTTGCATTAAGACGATCCTGTCTGGTTCCATCCAGACACCCAGGTGTGTGTGTCTGTCATACTGATGTCCTCCATCTCTCTTCTCCAGGTCAGATGTACCAGCAGTACCAGTCTCCAGGTGGATACCCTCCCCAGCAGCCAGCACCGCAGCAGCAGTATGGCATGCAGTACCCTGGTAAGACAGTGACACTTTCCCTCAGAAAAGGTCCAAGAAGGTCATGCTGATCTTATATCAATGGCCCAGACTTTCACAGGAATGATGCTATAAATGTGAAATCGATTACAATCAAAAGTTGTACTGTACTTCTCCCCCAAACTCTCTCTCACTCAGCAGGATGCACCCCCCAGCCCGGCACCCCCCAGCCCGGCACCCCTCAGCCTCAACAGCAGCAGTTCCAGAACTACCCTGCCCCCACCTCCCAGGCCCCCGCCCCCAGCCAAGGCCCAGCCCCCGGCTTTCAGGGAGGCCAACAGCAGGCCGCTCCACCCCAGGGTCCCCAGCAGTACCCCCCAGGGGCCTTCCCTCCCCAAAACTACACCTCCCAGGCCAACCAGCCTGCCAACTACAGCCTACCCCCCACCTCCCAGTCTGGCCAGGGTTACCAGGCCCGTCCCAGCTACACTCCTCCCCCCGGTAGCAACGTTACCCCCCCTCCTGGGGCGTCCAACCCCTATGCCCGCAACCGGCCCCCCTTCGGCTCGGGCTATGCCCAGCCTGGCCCTGGGTACCGGTAAAAGAGAAGGAACGGAAAACGTTATCCACCCACCCCTCCCCTTTGTGTCCTGGCTGGCTCTGTTTGGCCTGGGTTCGGTAAACATGGTCTGCTAAATCTGTCCATCCGTCCTTCTGTCAGTCCTCAGTCACTGATGAGTCCATATCCAAAACAAACTACAACTCCCCCCCCATCTGATCGTCTGTGTTCTGTCTCGACCCCTCCACACACACACAAACCCATGTGTTATTGTCTGTGTTCTGTCTCAACCCCACCACCACACACACACAAACCCATGTGTTATTGTCTGTGTTCTGTCTCGACCCCACCACCACACACACAAACCCATGTTATTGTCTGTCTCAACCCCACCACCACACACACAAACCCATGTTATTACCTGTGTTCTGTCTCGACCCCACCACCACACACACACACACACACACACACACGTGTTATTGTTTGTCTCAACCCCACCACCACACACACAAACCCATGTTATTGTCTGTGTTCTGTCTCGACCCCACCACCACACACACACCCATGTGTTATGGCCCTGTTATTTGTAATTTAATGTTCCCTACCCACACCCTATGTGTCTGTCATCAGGGTGGGCTCAATTTGAATTGAAGACAGTCAATTCAGGAAGTTAACTAAAATGTACAATTGAATAATAAAAAAGGGCATTTTCAATGACTTCTCAATAAACTGAAAAGTCAAAGTTATTTATTTCAAAATGTTTTTAAATGTTTTAATTTCTAATTGTCAGTTCAAATTGTGCTCAACACTGGTGAACATGTAGTCAGTCTGTAAGCACACTCAGCTGGGAGAACGAAACAGGCTGAAATATGAAGGCTGTCTTATTATTATCATCAGACTTTATCTTGCTAGTCTGACCGCTGTAAATCCACCTGTATCCACTGGTCAACAGATGTTGATTCCTATTGCATTTAACTGATCTTTTGAGGATATAGTTTGCTGAGTGTCAACAGATGCTTCTATGAAAATGGTGTTCATCCCCTTTTGTTTTTAAATACGTTTTTTACAACTCGTTTTCATCAACGCCATGTTGGTATTATGTCGTGTCATGGAATCTGCCCCTCGCTTGAGTACAATATGGGAGGTGTAGTTTTGACCTTCCAGAAGGGTCCTACCATGTTTAGGCTCTTAGATCACCTCCTTATGGTTTATCACTCTCTCTTTCTCATACATTTTTCTTCAATGGTTTGTATTAATATATCAGTCAGATTTTGTCATTTAGTTTGTTTAAAATGTAACATTTTCTCTAAAACCTAATAAAGGTTTTGAAACCTTGGAAGTCTGTCATTGTTTTGATTCTTTCTCTCCCTCACTCCTTCCCTCACTGTGGTTTGTGAGTTCACGGCTCCGTGTTGAGCTTGGCTTCCGAGAGCCTTTCGTATCCCACCAGAGTGGATTTGGAAAAGTGTGGTAATGCTGCTGTTGCTGTTTGTTTTCCTAATCGGGCGTTGTGGTTGGCTGGGATGTGTGGTGAGGGAGTGTGTGGTAGGTCCCTCAGCTCTGCCGGTCTGCAGTCAGAACTAATGGAGAAATGAGTGAAACGGGGCATGTGTTGATGATTTGTGTGGGTGTGTGTGACATATGAACACACACTTTCATATGTGCACAATGCATTTACAACCAATTTGAGTCGTAGAAGTAGTAAAAACAGAACCATACTTAAGGATTTATTGTTGAAAATAGATACAGAAATGGTTGTACATATCTGGAATAATCTATAAACACTTTTCCCCCAAAAAAATTGGGTTGAAAATACAACTGCAGCCATTTGTGAGCAACTGTACAAAATGTTAAATGTAATCTTTGTTTGGTTGTTTCCACACTAAAAGAAGCCTTTATGTACATGTTATATAATATTTAAACTCAGACGAACAGGTTGTGCTAACGAAACTAGAAAACATTCCAAGGCTAAAAACAAAGAGTTTTGTCAGTGATGGGAAATGTTCTGAATGTTGTAGGTAGAAATGTAACGTATAGAACTGAAAATTCCTCATCCTACAAACCCAATACGTTCCATCTGAACATTCTGCAATGGTGCACCCCACTGAACACGCACCAGAGGTGGACAATTGTGGTCACTTGCAATGAGCTTAGGACCACATCCACATAATGGATTCCTGGCAATCATTCTCCAAATTGAGATGAGTTGAAGTTAGAACATTTAAGATGAAAGAACAAAGCATATCCTTATGCTGTTCATTCCAACTGAGTGAATCCCAGTATCTGATGATATCTCTACTTAATATTTGGACATTCATTGGCTAAAGAACCCATTCAGGTATTTTTCCAAGAGATTAACAAACTTCTAGTCCGTGGAACCGCCTTGCTTTGTAAACTTAATGTTGAAACTTGATAGTAGTTCGGAAATATTGTTCTTTCACATATACATATTTAATACTTTCATATTGTGCAAACCGCAACCGTTAATCCCACAGGACCAATCAAGAAAGGGTATTGAGTATAGACAGTATCTGTATGAGTGAAAACTAATGCTTTTGTAGCAACCCTTTTAACAGACTGGCCAATAGAAACCACAAGGTACATGAATAACAACTGCTTGATAAATAAAACCATACACATTATTACATTTTTAGGGAGCCAGCTTCCCAACAGTTTCCGGTGTTCATATTTAATGAAGCACTCTGAAAAACCTTTTACCAACTTCTCTTCCTTGTTTACAGGTTGAGTATTTTCTCATGTTGTCGTGATTGATAAATAGTGAGATGAGATTTAAGGAGATATGACAAATGTGCCTAACAGAGTTCGTGACAAGTATGGTCCTGTACACTTTTATACAATGGAATGTGGGCTGTTGCCATCTGACAAATAGATAGTCAGAAAGGTGCATCTCCATGGTAACAGAGAAGCCCACCTCCCCTCAGGCCTCCTCAGTCCTCCTTTCAGCCCGGTAAAATAATCCCTCTTTCAGTCAGGCATCTTCCTGGCCACCTCCTTGGTGGAGGGGTCTTACCATTTCCCAGGTATGGGTGTTCCGCACTCGTACCAGCCGACATAGGTGGCATGCGAGTTCCCTCCGATCTGGCCAAAGTTGACCGGTTCCTGACGCATAGCCCGGTAGAAACCTGAGACATGAGAGCAGAAGGATAATGAGAACCTTTCTTTTAAAAATGGTTTGGGATGTGAATGGTCTTAACATAGTCTAGAGATCATTGTTTCCCATAGTTAACCCTGAAACAGAAATCTTTAGTAGTCATTGAAAAGTGAACAAGAAACCGTGGTCATGGACACCTGTACAAGTGGTTCTCTGCCACTGATCTTTCTAATGGGTCCCAGTTGATGGTACTCTACCTGATCTGCTGGGTAGCTGGTCGGCCAGTAGCTGGCTGCCTGTTCGTCCATCCAGGAAAGAATCTACAAACTGGCAGTGGTCCTCCCCATGACCAGTCTGGTCCCCGATGTTGTAGAACTTGCCTGCACAGGGTCAAAGGTTATGGCTCTGTATGATGCTATAGGATAAATAATGTTGTTTGAGATTATATAATTTTAGTTAGTTACACCTCGTTCAGAATTCCATTGTATCCTTTATAGTCGTACGTACACAAGTCCTTTATAGTCGTACGTACACAAGTCCTTTATAGTCGTACGTACACAAGTCCTTTATAGTCGTACGTACACAAGTCCTTTATAGTCGTACTACACAAGTCCTTTATAGTCGTGCGTACACAAGTCCTTTATAGTCGTACGTACACAAGTCCTTTATAGTCGTACGTACACAAGTCCTTTATAGTCGTACGTACACAAGTCCTTTATAGTCGTACGTACACAGAGACAAGGCAATATAAACAGAGGAAAACATAGACATACACTGAGTGTACAAAACATTAGGGACACCTTCCTAATATTAAGTTGTCCCCCTTTTTGCCCTCAGAACAGCCTCAAGTCATCGGGGCATGGACTCTACAAGGTGTCAAAAGTGTTTTTCAGGGATGCTGGCCCATGTTGACTCCAATGCTTCCCACAGTTGTGTCAAGTTGGTTGGATGTCCTTTAGGTGGTGGACCATTTTTAATATACTCACAGGAAACTGTTGAGCATGAAAAACTAGGTGCACCTGGCACCTACTACCATACTCCGTTCAAAGGCACTTAAATCTTTTGTCTTCCCCATTCACCATCTAAATGGCACACTCACACAATCCATGTCTCAATTGTCTCAAGGCTTAAAATTCTTCTTTAACCTGTCTCTTCCCCTTAATCTACACTGATTGAAGTGTAGATTATGTAACATCAATAAGAGATCATACACACTTTGAAAAAGGGTTCAAAAGGGTTCTGCGGCTGTCCCCATAGGAGAACCCTTTTTGGTTCCAGGTAGAACTCTTTTGGTTTCCATGTAGAACCCTCTGTGGAAAGGGTTTTACATGGAACCCAAAAGGGTTCTACCTGGAACCAAAAGGGGTTCTTCAAAGGGTTGTCTTATGGGGACAGCGAAAGAACCCTTTTTAGTTCTAGATAACACCTTTTTTCTAAGAGAGGAGCATTCACCTGGATTCACCTGGTCAGTCTATGTCATGGAAAGAGCAGGTGTTCTTAATGTTTTGTACACTCAGTGTATACTGTGACTTCGGCAACTATTCAGACCCCTTGACTTTTTCCACATTTTTTTTGTTACAGCCTTATTCTAAAATTGATTAAATAAAACTGTTTCCTCAGCAATCTACAAACAATACCCCAAAATGATGGATCGAGGGAAAGATGAACAGAGGAAAGTACAGAGAGGTCCTTGATGAAAACCTGGTCCTGGACCTCAGACTGGGGCGAATATTTACCTTCCAACAGGACAAGGACCCTAAGCACACAGCCAAGACAACGCAGGAGTGGCTTCGGGACAAGTCTCTGAATGTCCTTGAGTGGTCCAGCCAGAGCCCAGACTTGAACCCGATCGAACAATTCTCGAGAGATCTGAAAATAGCCGTGCAGCAACGCTCCCTATCCAACCTAACAGAGATTGAGAGGATCTGCAGAGAAGAATGCGAGAAACTCCTCCAATTACAGGTGTGCCAAGCTTGTAGTGTCATACCCAAGAAGACTCGAGGCTGTAATCGCTGCCAAAGGTGATTCAACAAAGTACTGAGTAAACGGTCTGAATACTTTTATATTTTTAATAAATGTGGAAACATTTCTACAAACAAGTTTTTGCTTTGTCATTATGGGCCATTGTGTGTAGATTGATATGAGAAAAAAAACAGTTTAATCCATTTTAGAATAAGACTGTCTCACCAGGGTTGGTTAGGTTACTTTCTAAATGTAATCCATTACAGTTACTAGTTACCTGTCCAAAAATGGTCATCAGTAACGTTACTTTTGGATTACCCAAACACAGTAACATAATCTGATTACATTCAGTTACGTTTAGATTACTTTCCCCTTAAGGCATTAGAAGAAGACAAAAATGTATGTTACCAATTGAACCACATCTATTGATTTATGCTGCAATGTTAAAGTTTACATAGCTGGCCACACATGGATGTTACATTTTACTTTATGGGTTGTTTGTGTAGGCTTCTTCTAACCCATCGCTTTCTACTACATATAATAATACATTAAACTTTGGTTTTTAATGTAAAAATATAATTGAATCAGAATTCCAGTCATTCCAATAAATGTTATATCCCTTGAGCTGCAAGAAAGGACTTGGAAATATGGAAGTATAGATCAGCCAAATTGTTTTACCTGAGCATGACCCCAAAACTAAGGACTTATTAGCCAGCTCTACGCTGTTATTTATGATTTTGTTGTCATGGAGGACTGATTGATTCAAGTTGAAAAATAAATGCTGTCCTCATGGAGTGGCATGCTTTGAGCACGACTGAAATGTGCTATTTACATGTGAAAAATGAATGCCATATGCTACATTGCTATAGGCCTATTTAACATTTTGTTGGTGACACTTTGATATCTTGATAATATGCAGCTGTTTAAAGGGCAAATCCACAGATGAAACAGTAACAAAACCGCACCCCGCCTCTGTTTTGGTAAAAAGCTGAGGGGTGGGCCTGGAGAAATGTAACCACTCTCAGATTAATAGTCAGAGCTATGGATGCGAGGACTGACCATCCATGATATCAAAATGATTGTTTTAACCATGTTATGAGGCTATACAGGTTGTTACATTTAAAATGTTTACAAACATTGGGGGAAAACAAGCTTATATTTTGGGTTCTCATGGTGGGACAGTTGAACTAATCTCATGAGGCATGTGAAGTTATATTCTTCAAGAATCAATTGATATATAAGTCCAAAAATGGATGTAGCAACTACAGATTGCTCCTTTAAGTCTATCAAAAGTGAGTTTGCGTTTGAACACGTGTCCATTGGGTAAGAAAAAATAGTATCAGCATGAATTAGATTGAGCAACAAAAACCCCCACTTGTATTCCATAGGCTGGGATACGCACTATGCAGCTGTTGCAAGAGCATATGTCTTCCTGGCTGTCCACTGGTTTCAAAAACATTGATTGAGAGGCAGCTTAAACTTCTTGAATTCAACCATTATTGGGTTCAAATACACATTTAGATTTGTGAACAGCCATCCACCATAACCACCGTAATGTGCAAATAGCTAAATGAGAGAACAGCAGTGTGATTCACATCAATGCGCTATGTAGATGACAATAAGTGATATCCGTATCGCCATGGACTACACTGCTGTCATCCTTACCTCCAAGCGTTTATTCAAGTTGGATCATGTTTGGATGCCGACAGCAGTCGTACCATTGGAAGGACATGGCTTGGACTGGAGCTTACAAAAGCCCTTTCCTGCTCTTTTCCCGCAATCCATCAAACCCATTTGGTGTGTCATCATAGTGGTCTCTGAATTCTGGTCAGACTCGCTCAGGTAGGAAAAAATTTAAACATGCGCCTTTTTTCAATGCTGATTTGAATGTCATTGAGAAAACAGGTGTCAAAGATTTTTTTTCTCGCAAACCTCCTTTCTGAATTTAAAAGCTATCCTCGATGTAATCATCTCATTTTTCAAAAGTATCTGTAATCTGATTACAATATTTTTGCTGGTAATGTAAGGGTTGACATGTAATCCATTACTGCCCAACCCTGGCTGTAACCTACTGTAACCTAACAACATTTGGAGAAGTCAAGTGGTCTGAATAATTTCCCAAGGCAACCCTCTTACTATACTATACTATACTGACCGTTGAGCGAGTCGCTCATGTAGATCTTGTATCTAAGGGAGTTGCATAGCTGGATGCCCACAAACTTGCGGTACCAGGTCCTCTTCACATACTGCTTGCCATTACACTCCGAGTAGGAATCTGCCTTGAAGGGGAACTGTGTCCATATAGCAGCTTTACCTGGAGGCAGGAGAGAGAATATATTTAAGGATTCATTTGACACTATGGCACAGAGAACGGGACACAAACTCTGGAAGAAAAATGATTGTGAACATGACATACTGAGTCCACTCACCTGAGACATTCTCACTCACCCGAGGGTCCGCTATGGAGGAGAGAGTGAAAGAGAGAAAACATCATTAGTCACACATCAGTCCATTATTACCGCATTAATACAGTAATAAACAATACTTGCACATGGACACAGCTACATAGTCATGTCCCTCCCAGTATGATTTCACTACAGGGCAAAGAGCCTTTGGTCCAATCACTCCTCTTTATCAGTGTTGGAGATCAATCCAGCTCAGTCACTCTTATTTCTGTTTGGACACAATATTGCTGTGAATGTTAGTTAATTGATTTCATTAGTGTGCATAACGGATATGATATGAATCCCAAAATCCAGTCCATCTGTAGCTATTATGTGACTATGACTGATGTTGAAGCTGTCAAATCGTTGAGCAGCTGCTCTTGTCATGAAACCACACCCTCCCTCTCAGGTTAGAAGTTCAGAACGAGAAAGTGTAGGCTAGTTAGAAAAAATGACGCTCAAATTTAAATTCATTAAACAAAATACTGAAGATTTCGATCAGCCTAAGGGAGGTGTAGATTACATTGCACATTCCAGTGTTCCTTATGGAGGTGTAGATTACATCTCACATTCCAGTGTTCCTTATGGAGGTGTAGATTACATCTCACATTCCAGTGTTCCTTATGGAGGTGTAGATTACATCTCACATTCCAGTGTTCCTTATGGAGATGTAGATTACATCTCACATTCCAGTGTTCCTAATGGAGGTGTAGATTACATCTCACATTCCAGTGTTCCTTATGGAGGTGTAGATTACATCTCACATTCCAGTGTTCCTTATGGAGGTGTAGATTACATCTCACATTCCAGTGTTCCTTATGGAGGTGTAGATTACATCTCACATTCCAGTGTTCCTTATGGAGGTGTAGATTACATCTCACATTCCAGTGTTCCTTATGGAGGTGTAGATTACATCTCACATTCCAGTGTTCCTAATGGAGGTGTAGATTACATCTCACATTCCAGTGTTCCAACTTGTTAAAACCTGTCTAGGACTGGGGTTCCGTAAGCGGAACTTCAAACCTCAGTTTTCCCACTTCCTGTTTGGATTTTTTCTCAGGGTTTTGCCTGCTTTATGAGTTCTGTTATACTCACATACATCATTCAAACAGTTTTAGAAACTTCCGAGTGTTTTCAATCCAATACTAATAATAATATGCATATATTAGCATCTGGGACTGAGTAGGAGGCAGTTTACTCTGGGCACACTATTCATCCAAAAGTGAAAATGCTGCCCCCTATCCCAAATAAGTTTTTAACAAGGCTGCATGGGATGTATCTTAATGTGACTCTGTGCAGCCAATGGCAATGTCCCCTTTAGGTACACTGAACAAAAATATAAATCCCACATGCAACAATTTCAAAGATTTTACTGAGTTACAGTTCATATAAGGAAATCAGTCAATTGAAATGAATTCATCAGGCCCTGATCTATGGATTTCACATGACTGGGATACAGATATGCATCTGTTGGTCACATATATCTTAATATCAGAAAGCCAGTCAGTATCTGGTGTGACCATCATTTGCCTCATGCAGCATGAAATCTCCTTCGCAAGCCTGTGGAATGTTTTCCCACATGGGGAGAAACTAGAACACGCTGTCGAACACATCAATCCAGAGCACCCCAAACATGCTCAATGGGTGACATGTCTGGTGAGTATGAAGGCCATGGAAGAACTGGGACACTGTCAGCTTCCAGGAATTGTGTACAGATCCTTGCGACATGGGGCCGTGCATTATCATGCTGAAACATGAGATGATGGCAGCGGATGAATGTCACGACAATGGGCCTTTAGGATCTCGTCACTGTATCTCTGTGCATTCAAACTGTCATCGATAAAATGCAATTGTGTTCGTTGTCCTTAGCTTATGCCTGCCCATACCATAACCCCACTCCCACCATGGGGCACTCGGTTCACAATGTTGACATCAGCAAACCTCTCGCCCACACGACGCTGTCTGCCGTCAGCCCAGTACAGTTGAAACGCTGATTCATCCATGAAGAGCACACTTCTCCAGCATGCCAGTGGCCTTCAAAGGCGTCTATTTGCCCACTGAAGTTGGTTACGACGCCGAAATACTGTCAGGTCAAGACCCTGGTGGGGACAATGAGCACACAGATGAGCTTCCCTGAAATGGTTTCTGCAAGTTGTGCCGAAATTCTCTGGTTGTGCAAACCCACAGTTTCATCAGCTGTCTGGGTGGCTGGTCTCAGACGATCCCGCAGATGAAGAAGCCACATGTGGAGGTCCTGGGCTGGCGTGGTTCCACATGGTCTGCAGTTGTGAGGCCGGTTGGACGTACCCAAAATCTCTAAAATGACATTGGAGGCGGCTTATGGTAGAGAAATGAACATTCAATTCTCTGGCAACAGCTCTGGGAGACATTCCTGCAGTCAGCATGCCAATTGCAAGCTCCCTCAAAATTTGAGACACGTGGCATTGTGTTGTGTGACAAAACTGCACATTTTAGTGGCCTTTTATTGTCCCCAGCACAAAGTGTACCTGTATATTGATCACGCTGTTTAACCAGCTTTTTGTATAATGCCAGGAGCCACTTGTGGATTTGACAGCTCTAACGCAGTTCCACCTCCGACACCGCCAAAACAACCTCTATGCGGATGTCGGCTAAAGTGGATCTGATTGAATAGAGCACTAAACCTAACTATGACCAACATGATCAAGTCCCCAAACACCCCCCTCACAAAGTTGCACCCTGGTAATAGTTGTCCATCTCTTCCTGGAGACTAGTGTGTGTTGTTTTTTGATTAGAGGAGTGATGAAAAGCCTGACAGACAGACAGGACCGATAGGTCTCGACCAGACATGACCCAGTGCTCGCCAAGGTTACCAAAACGGAAAAGGCATGTTGGAGTCATTAACAACAGTCTTATTGCACACCTCTGACATGCTAGGCCATGCTAATAGTGAACAGCTAATTACTCACACACATCTATTGGCCAAAGGTTAATACCATGAGCAAGAAACTAATTAGCGACACATGTCTGAAAAGCATGTGATATCAGTGTTTGATACAGCACTTAGAGGCGGAGCCAAGCTAATGCAAAGTATTCAAGTTGAAACAGTAAGATTGTTATTCAAGTTTATTTAACTAATTTACTGGCCCAGCCAATGGGGCTCTATAATGCCAACAGTGGGAATTGTGGTCCTAGGTCAAGGTTCTGATTTGTGGTCCCTTTTGCATGGTTTCCATCAGCGGTTAACATTTGGATATGGGAATGGAAAGCTGATCATAGATATATCCATGCCCAATGGGAACTTCTATCTGGAGCTGGCCTCCATTCCGGCTCCATTATGGAAGTGTAATCAGACATACTGGCCGCTCTGATATTGCTCAATCCATATACTTCTATATTCTTAATACATAGTCTTAATTCATCATCTCTTTACTTAGATTTGTGAGCATTGGGTTTATGTTGTG